>NC_056666.1:76323505-76686005 GCF_018350195.1 Panthera tigris | reverse complement strand
CGCGTGAAATATGAATGTGTAGCTTAGTGGAAAATTACAAAGCAAGCCTCTGTGAGAACCAGAATGGCATGAAAAAGACCACTGCCAGCAGTGCAAAAGCACCCCCAGGGATCTCCTTGGTCTAGTCCTTCTTTCCTTCCATATACAACCACTACGTTTGACTTTTTCATCTTAATCACTGATTTCCTCCTCTTTATAGTGTCACTACCCATGAAGTATTTGATTTTATATAAATGTAATTGTGCTGTATATACTTTTGTGTTTTGTTTCTCTCTCAAGATTATCTTAAGAGTCATCTATGCCCTAGGGAATGGTGTAGTTCACTCATTTTTGTTGCTGCGTGGTATCCCACTGTATAAACATATAACAATTTATTCATTCATTCTGCTGCTGCTGGATAATATCATTCTCATACATGTCTCCTCAGGCATAAATATGAGTTTTGGCAGGGTGCAGACCTAGAAATGGAATTGCGGGGTCACTGGGTACGCCTATCTTCAATTTCACTACATAAAACCAAATTATTCTCTGCCTATTGTGCCAATACCACCCTATCTTAATTATTGTAACTTTATATCTCAAAAAGTCTCACAAGAAAAACAAGTTTTCCTGAGCTATTTCTTTTAAAAATAACTTTTAAATTTCAGTAATACAAGGGGTGCCTGGGTGGCTCAGTGGTTGGGCGTTCGACTTCGGCTCAGGTCATGATCTCACAGCTTGTGAGTTTGAGCCTCGCGTGGGGCTCTGTGCTGACAGCTCGGAGCCTGGAGCCTGCTTTGGATTCTGTGTCTCCCTCTTTCTCTCTGCCCTTCCCTTGCTTGTGCTCTCTCTCTCTCAAAAATAAATAAACTAAAAAAAAAAAACAAAAAAAAAAACTTCATTAATATAAAATAGTACATGTTCAATATAGACCATCTGGAAAATATAGACAAGTAAAATATAGGTCAGATGTAACCACTACTAACATTTTGGTGTATATTTTCCTGGCTTTTAAAAAATGAGTTAGGTATTATATGTAAATTCACATGCAACATTAACAAAAAAATTTACCATATTATACTGTCTGCCAGAAGCTATAGGGTGCATTGGTTAATTAAGGATGTGGGCTCAGAAGCCAGTTGGGTTCAAATGAAGAGCTCATTTCCTAGTCCTACCACTTACCAGCACTGTGACCTCAGGCAAGTTTATTTTATGTCTCTGGGCCTCAGTGTCCTCAACCTCAAAATGACCTATGAAATATATAGCACCCAGAACAGGGTCTTCAGTAGGTACTTGATTATTTTACTGAAGTTTTTTATAAACTATTTTTGCTACTTATACATCATGAATATTTTCTGCATAATCAAATATTCTTCTATGGCTGCAAAGTATTTCATGCCATAATTTTATATGCTATATTTTATTTAGTCAGTTGCCTATTGTTGGACATTAAGGTTTTAACACTAAAATGGATATCCCTTTGGCAAAAGTCAGGGTTAAATTCTTAAGGCCGTTTCTTACATCTTACAATATTCTTCTTTTCGGTCCATGGTACAGCAGCAAACTAAACCTTCGATAAAAACAGTTTTCTGGGCATGAGGGAACAATGTGATACGGTTATTAAGCTTTCTGACGGTTTGGGCTAATCCAAGGTAAAATATTAGAATATGCGGAATAAATGGACTAAATATATATCATTTCTCTAACCAAGAAGCAAATTTAAACTTATGCTTTCTAACAAATACCTGGGGTACAGATTTCATGGGGCTATAGCTTCAACTGTAGCCCAGCTTGGGAGTGGAGTGGGGAAGTAAGCAGGATTGACATCTTCTTACTGAAATGAGGACCCTAATGAATCCATGTGATTGGAGGGAAACCCACTTCACACAGAGGCACAGCAAGCAAATCCCAAAGTTTTCTACCAGAGAGCAATGGTTCTGACGATTTTTAATGACTTCTCATTAAGATGCACAGCATATTTCCCCTCATTAAGTCCTATCACTACATAATCTCTGCACAAACTGTATAAAATATATCAGAATCTAGGGGGGGTCTGGGCAGAAGGGGACCCTTTAGATAAGTCCCCAGGGGATTTCAATAGGCCCTCCAGTCTTCCCCCTATGGTGGCACATAATGTTATATGCCATGGTCACAATAATTTCAGCCTCTGATTCAGCCATAAAACAAATACCAGCATCTTCCCACAGAATGCGTAACTTAAAAAATATAATATTCTGATGAACCATCTGTTATAAAGTAGGAGTTAAATGTACTTTTGAATAATTGTCAATTTGTTTTATATCTGTTAGCAATAAATCATTTAAGTATATAGTAAACATAACCTTGTTTTAGAAAATGTTTCTCTAAAGTCATTTTCTTCCTGGGGGAAGTTAAAAAATTAAGAGTCAAACTGGGTAAAAAAAGGCGTGACATAATGCATCTTATATATCTGTAGATCCATGGAGCTGCATTGCTGGCCCAACTGTTCCTATTGGAACTGAATAAAGGCGACTTGACTGTAACACAAGGAGAGCCAGCATTAAATAACACTCCAGGAGGTCTCATTTCAACCTTGAAGTGATTGCACAATTTATCCTCATATGTCAAAACAAGGAGGAAGCAGTAACTCCTTCCTGAGAGTTGACAATAGAAATTTTCTGATGAAAGAGATCACGAGTGCCTAAGATCCTACCACAATTTTCATCCGATTAGATATGCAATTGAATTTTTAATACCTTGGCATTTAACAGCATGAAGAGTACATGGTCAGGGGTTGCCTGGGCTCGCCACTGTAAAATCTCGGCCAGAAATTGGTGCTGAAGTTGTAAAACAGAAACAAGAATCAGGGTCAGTAATTCTGTGAAAGTTGGATAATGCAGCTTCCATCTACCACCTGTCCTTAATCTGTTTATAAAAATCAACACATCTGAACACTTACCTTCCTCACTAAGTCATTCTCTTCAATTTGCCCAAGATCCCTTCCTGCAGCTTGTGCTATGCGTTTTCCAGCAACCAGATTCCCAACCATCACAGAAGCAGGGCCTACACCTGTAAGAAAAGGCAAAAATCAACTCTCTGGAGATGGTAATTCAAACTACATCTTCCCGAAGTATTTCCAGACTGACCCAAACTACTTCAAATATTCACTCAACAATATAGACTGAGCATTCTTCTAGGCACTGGGAACACAGCAGCAAACAAGACAAACAGCTTGTATTCTAGTGGGGAAAGGCAACCAATAAATACATACACAGATAAATAACGTCAGGTAGTAGGAAGTGTTAGAAAAAAACAGAAGCAGAGAAGAGACTGGGATTTGCAAGGTTGGAGGGGAGCAGGTGGGCTCCTGTATCTTGGGTATAAGGGAGTTTACTCTCAGGTGACAGTTGGTTCCACTGGTTCCTACTGACAAATAATTTCATCAGCTCCAGTCACAGTATGACCGTATAAGTGGGTTCTTCAGGAATCTCAGAAGTGCTTTATTAAGAGTGAGTAATGACATCCAGATTGTGGGACATTCTGTAAGACAACTGGCCTGGATTCTTCAAAAACTATGTCTGTAAGAGACAATAAGGCTAGGAACTTCTAAGTTAAAGGGCAGCCTAATGCAATGCATGACCTTGAATGGATACTCAATTTTTAAAAATCTGCTATAATAAACAAGTGAAGAATTCTGGATACAGACTGTGTATCATTAGATGATAGCATTATATTAAGGTTAAATATCTTAATAGGATAATGGCATTGTGGTTGATTAGGAAAACTTTAGGAGAGTTTTTTTTTTTTTTTTTCCTTTGGAGATGACATTACTGAACTTTTTAGGGGTGTAGTGTCGTGATATCTGCAATTTATTTTCAAGGAGTTCAGTAAAGCAATGTTAACAACTGGTGACACTAAGGGGGAGTATATAGGTGTTCACTGTGGTATTCTTTCAACTTGTCCATAGGTTTGACACTTCCAAATAAAAAGGCAGAACTCTCCCTCTCTTCAAGAAAAAAGTGCTAGGATGCTGTATGCCTTTTTTGATGGTCACTTGAAGACTGTATCGTATTAAACTAGGCAGATGGCTAAAAGATAATAAAACTTATTGCCAGCTAAGTTTTGAGTAATGCTAATGCTACATATGAATTCACAGTAAATATCTTTTATTACCCAGATCTGTTGATCCTAAATGTATTGGAACAGCTGGAATAAAATCACTAAACTTATACACTTTAAATAAATATTTGGGGAAGTTTGGATAAAGGATGTTAGGGAATTTTCTGTACTGTTTGGCAATTTTAAGTGGGAAATTATTTCAAAAAGAAAAGTTAAAAATTTTTTTCAAATGAAATTTAAAAACTCAAGAAGCATAAAGTACTCCAACACTCTGCTGGACAATTTTTGTCTACAAAGTGTCTACTGCAATTTTCAGTAGAACTCCTTCCTACGAAGAAGTATAACTAGTTACAGAAAGATCATATTGGAGATAGCCTTTTATATAGACAAGGACTCACAGTGTATCTGACTGTGTTAGCTACCCAAACCTGAAATTAGACTATAAAAGTTATAAAGGTGTGCCTTAAAAAAATTTTTTTTAATGTTTATTTATTTTTGAGAGAGAGAGAGAGAGAGAGAGAGAGAGAGCGAGCGCGTGCAAGCTGGGGAGGGGCCAAGAGGGAGACACAGAATCTGAAGCAGGCTCCAGGCTCTGAGCTGTCAGCAGAGTTGGACGTGGGGCTCAAACTCACGAACTGTAGATCATTACCTGAGCTGAAGTCAGACCTTAACCGACTGAGCCACCCAGGCACCCCAAGGTGTGCCTTTTTAAAGGTGAATTTTTCAGGGTAATTTAAAACAAAAAAATAATTCAGCAGCAATGTCTTGAGGTCCTTCTTGTGCATTTCTTAAGTCTAAGGATCACAGAGAGTGAAAAATAACCAACAGCAATAACATCTAGAATGATAATTGCTGACACCTTGCTATACCTGTAAATATACCTTCTGATTTTTTCCACAAAATTATGTATATTTCCTGTGGCAAAGCTGTTAGTCATCAATCCCAACATCTATTCTCCTCTTCTTTCTTAGTAACAGACCCCCCCAGCTTTAAACTGGATAAGTAAATGCCTGGAATTAAGACTACATTCTTTTGTGGGAGACAAAATATATGAGGAAATAATACGTACAATTTCTAGAAAATATGTTTAAATTTTTCTTGCCTTTGTTCCCCCCACTTAGTTGGAATGCAAGAATGATGGCGGGAGGTCAGGGGGCCCAACCGGGCCCTGAGGTGATATGCTGGGATGGCTGTGGCAGACTGTTTTATTTTCTTATAATCCTTCCTTTCCTTCCTGTTGTTGCTGTGATTACATAAGAGGAGTACACCTCTCTGCTCCACTGACTCTGGACATGGTCTGACTTGTTTTGGACAATGACATGTTAGGAGACATGACACAAACAGAAGCTTTAAATATGCTTGTATGGTTTGGCTTGCCTTCTTGCTTTTGCAACCTGCCTTGAGAAAAATATGGCCCAGTAGCTACTGGGCCCATGATGAGGAGACACATGGAACAGTTCTGTTCCATCCAAACCTAATGCTTTCATCACACAGGCAGATACCATGCCTCTGGGGGCTTAGGAATAAATTTTTTATGTAAGTTTTATCATTTAATAAAGTTGATTGAAATCTGGCTAGCAAAAGCAACGTTTTAAGCACCTACTGTGCCTCTAGGTGGCAACTTTTAAACATTTACTATGACATTAAGTTTTTGTTAAAAGAATCCTAGATTAAATGCTCTTTAAAATGGGATTTGACAGGGGCACCTGGGTGGCTCAGTTGGTTAAATGTCTGACTTCAGCTCAGGTCATGATTTCGTAGTTTGTGAGTTCGAGCACCAGGCTGGGCTGTGTGTTGACAGCTCAGAGCCTGGAGCCTGTTTTGGATTCTGTCTCTGTCTCTGTCTCTCTCTGCCCGTCCCCTGATCATGCTCGGTCTTTCTCTCTCTCAAAAATAAAACACTAAACAAATTAAAAAAAAAAACACCAGGATTTGACAATTAAGAGTACACTTATTGTTACAAACACTGAGTAATGTATAGAATTGATGAATCATCATATTGTACACTTCAAACTAATGTAACACTGTATGTTAATTGTATTTCAATTAAAAAAAGATATTTAACACATTAAAAACTACTTAAAAAAATGGGCTTTTACTCCTATGACAAATGAACATAAGACTTCAGTAAACCAGGATGTGAGGAGCTGTGTGTTCTATGCATCTGCCAGACACTTGGGAAGGCAACATAGAGGCATTTCTTATACATTTCTTGATGAGTTACGTTCAGAAACTTATTTCCACAAGCAGAAACTGGTAAATATCCATATATACTTTAGCTCCATACCTACTGTTACTAAGATAAGGCTAGCTGATGAGCTGACAATCATATCTAGATAAACAACTGGGACATCATCTTCAGCCACCGGACGACTGAAGTAACCATCGTAGAGCAGAGTACGTTAATATTTTAATAATGGTAGAATCACGTCTAGAATAAAAATGTTCTAGAAAGTAAGTGGCTTACCTTGTATTTTATTATTGTATATCATGTTTACCTTTCAGCAAAAGCTGTCTTACAGAAATATGATTAACTGCCACACTTACCCTTCCCTTCCTAAACTCCCCACTACCTTCTCTCTCCCCAACACATCTGGAGCCCAACATGCTGCTGATGTACACTCTGTTTGTCTATGTGTGCATGCACGTGCGTGCAAGTGGGTGAGTGGGTGGTGGTGGCGGGTTCTGTAAAGGCCAGATTTTTTGGCTCTTGATTGTTTTCAGGCATTCAGGAAACTAGGATCCTTTTATTAACTTCTCCATTAAAATAAAACAGCATTAAAACCTAATGAGTTCATGTTGGGTGAACAGATATTTCAACATGACTGGCCACCAATCAATTACTCCTTCCTTTAGCCTCCTACTTAGCCCTTTAACCTCAGAAAGTAGGCAGAAAGGTGAAATGGATTATTTTCCATATGGCAATTCACACATACTTACTTGCATCTTGAATTCACAGGAATATGGCAAATGCAAAATGCATTATTTATCTTGTGCTTACAATCCACAAAATTTCAAAATGAAGTTATCTTGCTCCCTACAGGTATTATAGGCCTAAATCAGACCCCTAAAGCTTAAAAGGAATACAGGATGACTCTAGGTAAGTGATTCCCAACAGAAAGGCAGTATAACAGTGATTCAGAGTGTGGATTTTAGAGTCACAACTGGTGTGAATCTCAGCTCCGCCATTAACTAGCTACATGTCTTTGAACACAATTCTTAACTTTTCTGAACTTTATTTTCCACAGCTCGGGGCTAACACTTCAGGATCACGTATGTCCAATGCTTAATCTGTATTTGGCTTTTGCTGAACACTCAATAAATACTAGCTATTCTTATTATTATCAGAACTTTCTCTTATAGAACTTGTTTTATTCCAGTCCCACCAGTGGGATTTTGATCATCTTGACCCCACCCTTTATACATCCAGGGGACATGGAGGCACGCTATTAAGAATTGCTCAGAAGAGGAAGCCAGGAATAAAGTCAGAGAAGGCTATTCTGCAGGTTCTCAATCTTCCCTGCTTTTGGTCATCTAATGCTATTCTTGTGTTACTAGTCTTTGTAAAGTCCAAATCTAGAGAAAGAATCATGCTGAAAAAAGTCAGCTTCTTGAAGTTCTAATTTTAATATGATGTTTTCAAAGCTAGTATATTACCTGGTTGCTTCTGCCGGGGTTTTGGCAAATTGGTCACACATGTATGTGGGCACATGAGGATATTGCAAGGATGTAGAGATCCCTCCAAAAAGAGCTGTTTCGTCTGAGATATATGGATCCCTCCCAGTGGAGTTTTTGGCAATGTATTGGCAGGCACCAGAGCGAGACAATAAACCCCCACTTGATGAATGCTATCGATTGCCTAGAAAGATATAAAGAAAAATATTCAGTGAGATTAATTTTACTACATTTGACATCCTCCTAAAATAATCCATTATTCTACTCTAGGATTTTCCCTTTTCTATCCATTCTGGGTCTAGAATCCATTCTAGGTCTAGAATCTGCTAGATTATTAAGATCTCATACACCTGAAGTTACCTAATTCTTTCAGCAATGGCAGCGATCAACAGAAGAGGGGTAAGGTACGATCTAAATGGACAGAAGTGGATACTGATTTGTAAGCCTCAGTATGTTCTCTCTTAGATAATGTCCAACACCTAGAAATTTGTGTTGGTTATGTTATGTTATGTTATGTTATGTTATGTTATGTTATGTTATGTTATGTTATGTTATGTTATGTTATTTAAGAGTTTATTTTTAAGTACTCTCTGCACTTAACATGGGGCTTGAACTCACAACACTGAGATCAAGAGTTGCGCACTCCTCTGACTAAGCCAGCCGGGCACCCGATTTGATTCTTTTAATATACAACATAGCTCAGTTCAATAGAGGAAGAGTATTTTTTAAAAATTTTTTTTAAATGTTTTTATTTATTTTTGAGAGAGACAGAGACAGAGTATGAGCGGGGGAGGGGGCAGAAAGGGAGGGAGACACAGAATCTGAAACAGGCTCCAGGCTCTGAGCTGTCAGCACAGAGCCCGACATGGGGCTCGAACTCACGGACTGTGAGATCATAACCTGAGCTGAAGTCGGACGCTTGCTTAACTGACTGAGCCACCCAGGCGCCCCAGAGGCAGAGTATTTTTATTATGGACATGAGAAGCACTGGAAGTGGGCCCCTGCTTAAGTGGTTCACAAAGTTACCCAGAATCCCATTTGCAAAACAATGGGGTGAGGCTACTACACACTGAACCCCAGAGGCCACTGGCCTCCTCAGTGCACTTCCGCTCCCAGCCATGCACCTGTGCCCTCGCTGAGCATCAGCTGGCTTGCTTCTACACCTTTTACGTTTGTGCTTGTTCCTGTGTTCACATAATTTATTATATCAATTGATAAAACTGAGCATAAAAGGACAGAGAGAATTACTCTGGAATTGTTTTGGAAAGACTCACTGAAGGTAAGCTCCTAAAAAACTACTGTTGATAGACACAAGTTAATTCTAAAAGATTATGTATTCTAGTCCCTTTGCACATACTTGCATTCTAGTCTAACTTAAAGGAAATGAAAACAGAAACCAAAACCATGCAATGTGATGTGGTTTATGGAAGAAGGTTGACTGGAATGCAAACTGGTGTATGCATTCATGCTACTGTCTATCAAATGAAGGAGGATATGTATGTTTTGGGTTAAAATTTAATACTGAAGAATTTCTCATTTTTATGATTCTCTGCTTCAACCACCTTTTAATTTTTTTTTTTTTTTTCAACGTTTTTTATTTTATTTTTGGGACAGAGAGAGACAGAGCATGAACGGGGGAGGGGCAGAGAGAGAGGGAGACACAGAATCGGAAACGGGCTCCAGGCTCTGAGCCATCAGCCCAGAGCCTGATGCGGGGCTCGAACTCACGGACCGCGAGATCGTGACCTGGCTGAAGTCGGACGCTTAACCGACTGCGCCACCCAGGCGCCCCTTCAACCACCTTTTAAAACGCACTGGGCGTGGAGCCTGCTTAAGATTCTCCCTCTCCCTCTGCCCCTCCCCCTCGCATGTGCATGCTTGTACACGCTCTTCCTCTCAAAAAAATGATAATGAAACTGACCAACTATTAATACTGGTTCCAAACATACCAGCCAAGAGAACTCTACTGTATCACTCATAAGTCTTTCTGAAAATGAGATACAGCCTCAGAAGAATGGACCAACAGTCATAAAAGACAGACAAGGCCTTTTATTAAAACAACTTAATAGGGCAAAGGAATAAACATGAATATCATATTCCTCAGATTATCCTACTAATCAACAGAGACAACTGGGAAACAGAAAGTCTGGCAGGGTTCCTATGTCTCTGGGTTCAAGAATATACAGAGAGTTAGCAAATGTTATTACATATAGCCTAGATTCCCCACTGAAAATACACCATCTGGCAAGTTATCTATTGACTACTTTCTTTAAAAGGTGCTGAGTTAAGTATTTAGTTCATATTATACATAGATCTGGAGTTAACTTCTGGGCTCTCTCATCTCCCAGAACATACGGCGTCCTTACCTTTCTTGTATAGCTCCAAATGCTCTAGGCTGAGAAGCTATGGAGACTAGGGAAATAATGCCCTTTCATTCCATGACCAAATCAGACCCTGAATGACTTTTACAAGAATTTGGATTAGTAACTTAGCATGTAATTTTGCAATAATTCCTGCATATAATTCCTATACTTGCTTTCCAGGGAAAAATAAGAAATACCTTGGGCAATTTCCTATCATAGGGAAAAAACATCTAATTCATCACAACATTCTACCATTATGCCTCACAATTTATTCTGAATGAAATAACCATTTTGTTTATTTGAAAACATGAATGATATGAAAAACACTCTCTTTGCAAGTCTGATTCTTAGCCATCTTTCAGAGATCAGCCCAACCCCACTCTTCATAGTCTTTTCTGTCCATCCTATCCTCAGTAGATTTTCTTTCTTGTCTTGTCACTACAAACAGCCTACGCTCTGCCAGCTGATAATTCAGAACCACAGACCTCGAGAATAAAAAGAAATCTTAAAAGTTATCTAGCCCTATCACTCATCTCAGGCTTGCATTATTTCTACAACATGACTACTAACTGTCAGTGAATACATCCAAACGCCCCAAGTAGACAAGTTTATAGATGTTGGGAACACTTAAAATAACATAGAATTTTCTTTGTGAAGGACAGTCCATGTTTTCTTTGGATCATACATTTATCCAACAAATATTTGCTGGGCCTATACTATGCTGATGTGCTAGCATGACTATCAGGAGAGGAGGTTCCAGCCTTCACGGGCCTTTGACCATGGCTGATGCAGCAAACAATAACTGTGGAATGAAAGGGAATGTTACTGAAAATAGTGGGTCTCTCTAAACTCCTTATTGGAGATGACGCTTACGATTATTATTTTTGATGTTAATAATAATCACTATCGTTATTTACTGAATGCACACAGTATACTTCAAATAATGATCTCATTTAATCCTTCCCACAGCTCCGTAAGATCGTTTTAGCCCCACTTTATGGGTTGAGAAATAAACTCAGTGAGGTTAAGTAACTTGCCTAAAGGTGCATATCTGGTACGGAGAGGTGCTGTGATTCAAAGGCTGTAATTTCAAACTGAGGACTAGGCTCTTTTCATCATTCTACGCCTCCTAACCACTCTCCCCCCGCCGCCCCCAACGACTAGTGACATATCCCTTACATGGAGCCCAGATCTTCTCCTTCTCCAGCTCTCTAACTCCACAGGCAAGCTCCTTCAGAGCAAGAATGACATCTTACGTTTGCTGGGATCCCTGCACACTAGGCACCAGGTTACACACACATGTTGTTGACAAGTGGATTGATTTCTGTCAAAGACGTACTGCACACGTGGTCAGTTTAAACTTTCACGGGCAGTGAACACTCAGGAACAAAAAAAGTGAGAGAATTTGCTGAGGCAGGTCAATTCAATTGTTCTTGGCAACCTGAGCAGGAAAATCCTATGTCGTCCGGAGGGAGAAATGGTACCGATTATATTAGTTTGCTAATAGTACCCAGAATATCTGAGCAGTTACTGGCAAGAAGAAATACGGTGGCATGACTGGCCCAACAAAGAGGAGGCTTCATCAGTGGCTGCCAGCACCTGTGACAACAAAGCCAACCTGCTCCGACAAATAACCCCAGGCGCGCTCACCTGCAGCACACGGCTCATCCACTGGAAACTGTCTTCCTCTGAGGCGTCGGGTCTTTGTTCCGCAACCACCACGATGCGCTCATCATAAAATACAGACACAGAAAACACAGCAATTCTAAGAGAGACAGATCAAACACATCAGGACTCCCTTCACAACCAGTCCTATTTGCTTTGCTCAGTTGGAGTTACAGAGAGGAGTTGTCCCCACCACACTACCCAGAAACGAGTGGTTTCGAAAAGAAAATGCCACAGTCATCACCATCAAAATGAGGACTCAAAAAACATGTACTAGTAAGCACCACCGGCACGAACGTTGGGATGCAGTGGTAAGCAAGACAAAGTCCCTGTCTTCATGGAGCTTGCACATCAGAGACAGAACAAATAAATATAAAAATAACGTCATGTCGTATTACACCAGGAAGAAAGGCAAGGCAGGGCGAGGGGCAGAGTGGTATGCGGGGGTATGCGGGGCGGCTGCGCTCCTGAAGGCGGGGTGGTTGGGGAGCGCCTCCCTGAGGAGCGGACACTGGAGCAGAGACCTGAGTGAAGTGAGGACGCGAGCCATGCGAAGATCTGGAGGAAGAGGTTTCCGGGCAGAAGGAACGGAAAGCGAAAAGGTTCTGAGGTAGGAACGAGCTTGGCAGGTTTGAGGAACAGCAAGAAGGCCAGTGTGCCTGGAGCAGAGTGGTAAGCAGAGAGTGGTGGGGAGAGGTCAGAGCCAGGCCAGGGCAGGCAGGGGGACCTGGCAGGCTGAGGGGAGGGGGATGTTCTGAGTGAGGTCTCCGCTCGAACGTCCCCTTACTAGCGAGGCATTCCCAGACCACCCTAGAGAAACCGGCGAGCGCACTCCCACCCCCCAGGGTGTTCTTTCTACGTGGCCCTTATCACCATCTCACATGTTCTCTCTGTCCCTGACTTTGTAGTTACTCTCGGTTTCCTTCAATGAGAACGTGAGCTTCACAAGGGCAGAAACCTGGCCTGTTTTGTTCACTGCCACATGCCACACTCTGAGCATGCATGATAGTAGCACACGGTTGGCACCCAATAAATATCTGTTGAAAGGATGCATGAAAGAACGGGAAGTCACCGGAGAGCTGAATGTGCCAGCACGTGGGACCATCTCCCTTCCTTCCTTCCTTCCTTCCTTCCTTCCTTCCTTCCTTCCTTCCTTCCTTCCTTCCACACATATTCATTGAATACCTACCGTGTGCCAGGCGTTGTGCTGAGTGCCGGGGATATAACGGTGACCAAAGACAGAAGGTCGAGTGCCCCACGGAGTTTACATCTCAGAGGAAGCCACGTTATTATAAACACTACACGTTTTAGGAACTGGTTCTCTACTGGTTTCATTAGTTTTTTCTACTTCTTAAAAAACTAAAGGGATACCAGGAATGCTTTAAGGATACATATCCATGATTGTAAATAAACTACTGGATAGACATCAACTACTCAAGTATGTACCAAATATCTTTCCTTGTATTAATAAGCAAAGAAAAGAGGGTTTGTAGTTGACTTTATCCATGGAATTTGAAATTAGCACTTAGGTACTATGTCAATCTCTGTGTTAAAATGTTGTAAAAATTTAGAGATGAGTTATAAGAGAAACAGTTCTCAGATGTAAAATTCCTACAAAGTAGCATCTATCTTAGATGATAGTCTGAATGGCACTACTTCTATATTGATGGAATGTAAGAAGTTCAATGTTTTAGAATTCTCCTCAGTATTCAACAAATAGTAATAACTAAAAACTGAAATACAGGATATGGTTATATCTTATTCCTCTCAATCTCAGCCAAACCCAGCCATGTTGAGATAAATATTTAAAGCCCAATTCCTGCTATGCTTAACCAAAAAAAACCCCAATCACTTACTCTACAGAATACAACTCAAATTACCCTGTAAAGATACATTTAGATTCCACTGCAAGTGCTAACATCTGAATTTTGTACTACTCACCTTCCTCTATAAACAGTCTTTATTGATTCAACAGCCAATCCAGTAGCAACAATGTCATCAGCATTATGTCTTCGACCACTAACCATCAGTAACCCATCCATTTTTCCAACCACGAACACCAAACTGCCCTGAAAGGTAATACAAATTTACCTTGATTTCCATTATTTAAATAGCAAAACAGGTATTTTACTTTCTGCTTTGAAATATAGTTCATCAAAAATATAAGAAAACAACACTGTATTTTATGGATTCTAAGAAAGTGTTTCATATCTCAGAGATCAGAGGAGAAATCTATAGCATTTTACAAAAATTACAGTATATAAGAAAAGAATTTGTTTATATTTATTCTTAGGGAGGAATTTTATAAAAAAGCAACTAGGATTGGGGCGCCTGGGTGGCTCAGTCGGTTAAGCGTCCGACTTCGGCTCAGGTCATGATCTCACAGTCCGTGAGTTTGAGCCCCGCGTCGGGTTCTGTGCTGACAGCTCAGAGCCTGGAGTCTGCTTCTCCTTCTGTGTCTCCCTCTCTCTCTGACCCTCCCCCATTCATGCTCTGTCTCTCTCCGTCTCAAAAATAAATAAACATTAAAAAAAAAAAAAAAAAGAAAGAAAGCAACTAGGATTCCACACAAGCGTATTTTATTTTCTCAGCCATGATTATGTCATATTAGTTCATTTGTACCTAATCACGAGATGGATGCAAAGAAAAAAATTGTTAACTTATTTAATACTGGAATTAGGAAGAGATGAAAACAGCTCAATGTGAGAACACCTGTTGGAGATTTATAAGGGTAATGCTGTTTCCATCTGGCAAGATTAGAAACAGGCTAATAAAGAAAGGTCTGAGAAACACTATAGGAGTCTCTCCAAGAAGGTAACGTAGCTGCAGGAAATGTTGCTGTCAACGCCCTAAAGACATCACTGTACAAATAATACTTCTCAAAAATTCTCCTAGACCCATTTGCAATAAATTGACTTTTCCATTCATTACACAAGTCCTAAATTTCCTGGACAATTTATACATATTCAATTATCTAGTAGTCATCTCGACGTGAATGTCACTTAGTGATTTATTGAGCGCAATGTAGTGCCATATGCTGATTGGGTTATGTAAGTAAGATAGAACGTCTAGACTCAAGAAACCACAGGCTAATCTGAGAAGACAGGAAAGAACCAGCCATTTCCAACACAGTCTGAAAAGTGCTATGGTGGACGTAAGTAAAGAGAATGAGACAGACACTGCTCTGTCCATTTCTCCATTTCTTTCACTGCAGTAGAATTTTTAGCTGGGCATGGGTGACCAAAATAAAGATTGCATTTCAGCGCCCCCTTGCAGTTAAGTGTGGCCACGGGACTAGTTCAGACCAGTTCAGATAAAAGGTGTTGCACCTGTCAGAATGGCTAACATTAACAACTCAGGCAACAACAGATGTTGGCGAGGATGTGGACAAAGAGGATGTCTTTTGCATTGTTGGTGGGAAGGCAAGCCGGTGCAGCCATTCTGGATAACAGTATGGAGGTTTCTCAAAAAATTAAAAAGAGAACTACCCTATGACCCAGCAATTGCACTACTAGGCATTTATCCAAGGGGTACAGGTGTGCTGTTTCGAAGGAACACATGCACCCCCTTGTTTATAGCAGCACTATCAACAATAGCCAAAGTATGGAAAGAGCCCAAATGTCCATCGATGGATGAATGGATAAAGGAAATGTGGTATATATATATAATGGAGTATTACTTGGCAATCAAAAAGAATGAAATCTTGCCATTTGCAACTACGTGGATGGAACTAGAGGGTATTATGCTAAGTGAAATTAGAGAAAGACACATATCATACGACTTCACTCATATGAGGACTTTAAGATAGGACTAAAGATAGGACTAAAACAGATGAACACAAGGGAAGGGAAAGAAAAATAATATAAAAACAGGGAGGGGGACAAAACATAAGAGACTCATAAATATGAAGAACAAACTAAGGGTTACTGGAGGGGTTGTGGGAGGGGGGATGGGCTAAATGGGTAAGGGGCACTAAGGAATCTACTCCTGAAATCATTGTTGCACTATATGCTAACTAATTTGGATGTAAAAAAAAAAGAAGAAAAAAAAAGATATGACGTGTTGCTCAGTAGCTTCAGGAAATCTTCCTTAAGAGATGGTGGGATACACTCTTTCCCCTGTCCCGTTTTCTGGAATGCAGATGGGATCCTGCAGCTCCATCTTGGACTTTAGTCGTGGAGAGGTAAGCTTTAAAAGGAGCTAGGTTTTAGAGAATTTTTTGGTGCTGACAGGATTAGTTAAGACAGTAGGTATAGACTTCTCTTTCTAGGATAGCAATCGTCTTAGTGGCATGCCCTCACCCCCCTGCCCCCATAAATGGTGGGGAAGAAGTAAAATTAGGTCTTTTCTTATGTAACTTGAGCTGGTAAGAGGAGATGAAAGAGTAGGGAGGTAAAAGAGAGGTACATGGAGACATATGGGTTTAACTATGACCACAAATGTCTGTTACTTACAAAATACAACCCAAACTTCCCACAACATCATGCAAAACCCTTCATAATCTGGCTCTCTGCCTTCTTTGTGGGCTCACAAAACTGTTAACTCTCTGAGAACAGATTTTGTATCTTAATGGTCTCCGTGAACGCAGTGCCTGTGAATACCATTTGCTGGAAAACAAACTGTTAATATTTGAAAAATTTATTATTATACATGGTATAGTGCCGATAATTTGTATGAAAATGCTTTGCACACTATTATGATTTCCCTTTGCTATTTAAAAAATTTTAAAAAAATATTTATTTATTTTTAAGAGAGAGAGCGTGCTGGGGAGGGGCAAAGGGAGAGGGAGACAGAGGATTTGAAGTGGGCTCTGTGCTGAGAGAGGAGAGCCCAATATGGGGCTCAAGTTCGTGAACCGTGAGACCATGACCTGAGCCAAAGTCAGATGCTTAACCAAATGAGCCTCCCAGGTGTCATTCCCTTTGCTATTGAAGGTAACTTTTTTTTTTTAGCGCTCTTCTAACTCAGTGAAACATACAAATCAAATCAAAGAAATGTAGCAAGACTAAATGAAAAGAATTTTTGAAAATAAAAAATATCTCAGCTTAAAGGAGTCAAGTGAATGTGGGTAATGAAAGCAATAAACATTAGGTGAGTTTATGACATTCTTACAGAAACCACTCTGTAACACTCTTTAACACTTCTGAACTAATCTGAATTTGTTCTGTTCTGTGACGAAAACCTTATAAAGTCTAAATATCTGGATCAGATACACCAAAACAAACATGAATGCATCACTTACCGGCCCTACAAACCCCAGTAATCCTGACCGGATGAAGGGCACGTCCCCAACAGGAGAGCCTGCAGAATTGACTGGAATTACCTAAAAGATAGAAAGCAGTGAAAATCTTAGCTTTTTCTTAAAATATGTATTTGATTTTTATTTTATAAAAAAATTGTTTTGAATGTTTATTTTTTGAGAGAGAGAGAGAGAGAGAGAATGAGTGGGGGAGGGATAGAGAGAGAGAGGGAGACACAGAGTCCAAAACAGACTCCAGGCTCTGAGCTGTCAGCACAGAGCCCCACACGGGGCTGAAACCCATGATCCACGAGTCATGACCTGAGCCAAAGTTGGATGTGTAACCAAATAAGCCACCCAGGCGCCCTGTATTTAATTTTTAAAATGTCTTAGAAAAATTATAATAGTAATATACGCTTATTGAAAAATTAAAATTACATAAATAATGACTTCAGTATCCCCACCCCTTTAAGAGAGAAACATTTACAATCTGCTGTATATCTCTCAGACTTTTTTTACACGCATGTATTAATGTAGTAAGAATTTATTTAAAAAAAAAAAGAATCCTATTACATATACTGTTTCACAACCTGCTTTTTTCACATACTATATATTTTTCACATAACATATGTATTTGGGATATCTCTGCAAGTTGGTGACAGTTGCTCTAGCTCCCTTTGTTCAACAGTCCTGCAACATATCATCGCATGGGGGACAAGACGGAACAGCCCTTGGAGTCCGATGAAAGTTCAACTTCTGGCTCTGCCACTGACTAGTAAGTTCCTGGACTTCTCGAAGCCTCAGTGTCTTTGGCCATAAAACAGAGCTCCCAATGCCTCTCACAGGTTTAGGGAAAAGATTAAGGGAACGTAAACAGATTTGCAGGCATAAGCACAGTGTTTGGCTCAGAATCGGTACTCAGAAAACTACAAGAATTAGTACTTTTAGAATGTAAGCCGTCTTTCCGGTGAGGAAGGCCATCTAATTTTACTGTTACAAATGTGCTTTACTGAATATTGCTGTACAGATCTCGGTGTATTTGTACAAAAGGCATGAGCTCTTTGAAGTTTTTCTCACCAGCAGCTTATTTTTAAAGATACACTTTGCTTCGTTTTCTAGTCATTACTAGGTCTTCTGTCCCAGTGAAAGGTTAACCACACTGGAAAACTCTCTCAAGATTTAAATAGAAAATCCAGTAAGAAAAATACTAGAAACTTCAATTTGGAAAAAAAAAAAAAAAAAAAAGCAAAAAACCAAACAAAAGGCAATTGTTTTCTCCTTTTTTGGTTAGGATTTTTATTCTACTTCCCTATCGTTAAATTTATACTGCAGATTTCAGAATCCCTTCATCACTATGGACCTGGCAGTTTGATATTAAAATCTGAGAATTTTGGCTAGGCAGTTGCTCTTATCGGAAAGGCAACGTAATAAAATACTATCGGTGTCTTCAAACACTGCTTGAGGATCTTGTTTATAGTAAGGAAAATGGAATGACGAAAAATTCAGATATTGGAAACATATGTAGTCCAAGCGTTTAAAAAGAAGAAGAGTAGGGTGAGATTTTTTTTTTCTTTTAGGGTGACATTTAAATTAGTGAAATGTATAGACAGCGCAAGTAATTAGTCACTTGTGAGAGCAAAGTTACTGGTGGGAAACGCGTGCTTTAAGAGTTTATCAATGCCCACTCTCATCGAGGTGAGTGGATCGCAACTCTGAAGGAAGGCCAAGAATGTAATAGTATTACTGATGATGCAAGGATGGTCACAACAGACAGACATTTAATAATTTACACCATTCTAGGCTGTGTAAACAGATGATGGACAGCCCAGGAGCTCTTCACCTTTTCCAGTTACCACACTATTCATATAGGTAATACTCTCCTGTCAGGTCTATTACAACATAATTGTGTAATGGTATGTGCCAATAATGGTATGGTAGATAGATATGCCCTGCCATACTGAGACTGAGAGTCAAGTATTGAAAAAGGAAGCTCAAAGAACTGAAAATTGGCAGTTGGTCATAATATCATGGCCCATAAGATGGACTTTTCTGTTCCCTAAAAGCTACCCTGTGGCAGGTTACTCCCAATTAGGAAATATAGATAATTCCTTATGCCTGTTCTGATTTCCAGCCTCACTAGGCAAACTTTCATTACTGTTAGTCTTTATGCTCAGAACTGTCCGCAGGAAAACAATGTGCTGGTTTCACTAGAACATGAGTTATTTGAGGAGCTCCGTTTGTTTTCCTGAGGCACCAAGCATCTAGAATACTGCTGGGACACACAGAAGGTGCTCAGTAAACATGTGTTGAATGAAAGATTGAATAATGGGAGCAACCTGCCCCTGTGACAGGACAGTTTTTCATCAGTAACTTGGCGTTCTGGTTGGCATCAGTCCTCATAGGCTCAGCTAACTTGAGTCTACTCTGGAGAGATGGATCTGCTGTCACTGTACTCTTAAAATTAAATTTTGGGGCTTATGAAACTCAAAGTATGGCATATTCACCAGAGTGAACTTTTATGAGGCCTTTTACTCTTCATTTATGTAACAGATAAACAGTAATTCTTGTGCACCAGGGGTGTTCTAAGCACTTTACAAACATTAACTCGTTGGGGTGCCTGGGTGGCTCAGTCGGTTAAGCATCCGACTTCAGCTCGGGTCATGATCTCGCGGTTTCCGAGTTCGAGCCCCATGTTGGGCTCTGTGCTGACAGTTTGGAGCCTGGAGCCTGCTTCCGATTCTGTGTCTCCCCTTTCTCTGCCCCTCCCATGCTCATGCTCTGTCTCTCTCTGTGTCTCAATAATAAATGAATGTTAAAAACAAACAAACAAACATTAACTCATTTAGTCCTCACAACAATGCTATGAGGTATGTACTATGGTTCCTCACACTTAAAATTTTTTTTTTTTAGCGTTTAGCGTTTATTTATTTTTGAGACAGAGAGAGACAAAGCATGAACGGGGGAGGGTCAGAGAGAGGGAGACACAGAATCCGAAACAGGCTCCAGGCTCTGAGCTGTCAGCACAGAGCCCGACGCGGGGCTCGAACTCACGGACCGCGAGATCATGACCTGGGCCGAAGTCGGCCGCTTAACCGACTGAGCCACCCAGGCGCCCCCCCTCACATTTTAAAGATAAGGAAATTAAGGCACAGAGAGGTTAAGCAACTCCTCCAAGGTCAGCGAGTAAGTGGCGGACTTAGGATTTGAACTGAGGCAGCCTAGCTCCGGAATACACTTTCTCAGCTGCTATATTGTACTGTTTCCCATTGGCCAGGTCATTTGACCTAGTGACACCCTGACCTCACTACATAAGTTCCCCCCCCAAATTTAATATCATGTACCTCAAATGTATTTTTTGTCACACCAGCAAGCCCAAAGTACATCATGCCTCCTGTTCTAGAGCTGACACAGATTTCTCCAATTTCATCTGTTTTGCAGAGTTGGGGAGGTCCATCGGGTCTCACAATGCACATCATCCCTAGGGTGCAGAAAATACAGTTAAGAGACAGAGATTCTGGAAAACCTTTGTAAAATAACAGCCTCATCCTTCTGAGCCCAGGAAAGTTTTGCATTGACTGAACGGAATTAAGTAAGAATGCCAAACAAGAATGTCAAAAATAGACCTGATACTACATAGGTGTATCTGAATTCCCATCTTTTAGTCCCGATGATAAACAAGTTATTTTTAAAATTCAGCAAATAAAACTATGACAGATGTAGACCACCGCTTTCCAAGACAGTAACATGTTAAAAATGACTATAGTGTCCAAAGAAACAGGTGAAATTAATTTACCCTTGGGCAAATCAAACTCAAACACTCACGGGAGCACTGAGCTCTAACTTTCTGCCGGTCCCAATGTCTTGGCAATTACGGTGAAAACCAGACAACTTTAGTGCAACTGAGTACTTAAGCTTTCCATATGAACAACTGTAATGGAATCATTCATAATGAAATCATACAATACTGCTGGAAAGGAAGTATAATTAGAATCACTGAACTGTTAGAGAGGCTTTGAGAAGTTAAGAGACTAAGAACTAAATTTTTTATTCCTGGTTGTGGATCTCATTTTTATCAGGTTCTACTATCTCTAATGACAAATCTTTTTGAAAAACCAAATGGTGCTCCTAAGAACTCACCACCAGGCATTACATGGCCCACATCCTGGACCGTCAGTGCTGAATTTTTATCTTCAGTATTGACCCGTATTACTCCATAGCTCAATCCATTCATTGAGAGAATAGCTCTTCCTGGCAAAGGGGCCCCTGGAACTCCAGGCCTGAAAACAAAATAAACTCATCAAATTTGGCAAATTAAGTGATATTAACGTAAAAGTATGTACATATAAAAGCAAATTTCCTCTGACCACAACACACACACAAAATCCTCATTTTCTCTGCCAAAAACATATTAAATTAATCAAATTCACATGTATAAAGCATGGTCCACATTCATTCAGGTGGAAAAAGTAAATTTCAATCTATTATTAAGAATATATTGGCTTGTGTGTACTTTCCACACTTAAGCTGTAACCAAGTGCAGCCTATTTTGTGGGTTGTTTTTTTTTTTTTAGATAATTTATATATTTTGAGAGAGAGAGAGAGAGACAGAGAGACAGAAAAAGAGAGAGGGAAGAAGGGAGAAGCAGATAGAGTGGTGGAGACAGAATCCCAAGCAGACACCATGCTGTCAGTACAGAGGCCAACGTGGGGCTTGAACTCATGAACCGTGAGATCATGATCTGAGCCGAGATCAAGAGTCACATGCTTAACTGAACTGACTGAACCACCCAGGCGCCACAAGGACAGCCTATTTCTCGTCGAAGATGCTAACTAAGGAGTCTGAAGAGCAAAACAATGCAGAAAAAGAACTCGTTCACAACTATGAGAGAAGAATTAAAGTATATTTTCAGTTTACCAGTTACCCTTATGGCAGGAGTGGGAAAAATAAATGAGATGCTTCCAACTGCTTTACAAAGTCATTTTCACTTTTAGGCTGATGAAGCAGAAAATTAGTTAGCACCTCTTGTCATCGCCCAGTAAATAGCACACATCTGATTAAAGTTGTAACATACATCAAGAACACTGACATTCTGCACAATACCTGCGGATTGCGACAGTCATGGCTTCAGCAGAAGTAGCACATGGACAGATGGCCTCAGGTTTCAGTCCATGGCTTTGGAATAGACTCAGGAAGGCATCACAGGATGACACAGACCCTAAGGAGTTGGAACAAATCAACGTGAAAGCTAAAATTGTGATTTTCATTACTGTAGAAAATTGGTAAAGAGTGGAGAGCCAACACATTTGCTTTTCATGAGATCTCTCACTGTACCTCCTTAATTCCATACACATATTTTATTGTGCCTGTGAGATGGTGGATACATTTCAAGGACAAATAAATGCTCAGTCAGCCCATAAAAGGTCACTGACACTATTTAAAGTCACAACTTGGAATAGGGCTGCTCCTACCAAACTGCAATCAATAGCAGAGATGTACTGCAGCCATTCTCTTCTATGCGATATTCTCAGATTTGTTTCTAAGTAAGGTCAACCCCACATCTGTGTTTATACCATTGTGACTACTGACAGAAATGCACTTACAGCAAAGAGCACAGTTTCTTTTTTTTTTTTTTTTTAATTTGAGAAGGACAGAGAGAGAGAGAGAGAGAGAGAGAGAGAGAGAGAGAGAGAGAGAGAGAGAATGAACAGGGGAAAGGGGCGGAGGGGGAGAGAGAATCATCTTAAGCAGGCTCCATGCTCGGTGCAGGCCTGATGCAGGGCTCAATCCCATAACCTCGGGATCATGCCCTGAGCCGAAATTAAGAGTCAGATGCTTAACTGACTGAGCCACTCAGGTGCCCTGAGAGCACAGTTTCTAACACTTTACCTGATTCTACTGTGTGGAGGCTCAGGTGTTTGTGCTTGGAGGGAAAACCAGGTAACATGGTAAGATTTCCAAAAGCTTTCCCCAAGTCCTTTGATTTGTTCATAGGGGGAATTTATATAAAGTCCAGACACTTGGGTTACATCAAGTCAACTTCTTATCACTCCTTATAGTCACATGATAGAAAAAGGATATAAATGAGTGAGCAAGAAGGGGTATTTCTGAAAGCTTATAAAATGTGGTATATCTATTCAATGGAGTATTATATGGCAACGAAAAGGAATGAAGTATGAACACATGCTACATGGAGGAATCCTGAAAACATACTAAGTGAAAGAAGCCAATCACAAAAGGTCACATACAGTGTTGCATTCAGATGAAATGTCCAGGGTAGTGAAGTTTGTAGACAAAGAAAGTAGATGAACAGTTGCCTAGGGCTAGGGAACAGAGAGGGAGAAATAAGGAGTGACTACCAATGGTTATGTTTTTGTTTTGTTTTGTTTTGTTTTGTCTTCTTTTGTTTTAATGGGGGGAGGTAATGATGTTCTAAACTTAGTTCATGGTGACAGTTGTATAACTGTGCATATCCTGAAACCACTGAACGGCACACTTATTTCTTTATACATTTCTTCATTTACTAAATGTTTTTTTGACAGAGAGAGAGAGAGCAAGTGAGAGCACGAGTGGGGGAGGGGCAGAAAGAGAGGGAGACAGAGGATCCCAAGCAGGCTCTGTGCTTACAGCACAGAGCCCGAATTGGGGCTGGAACTCACAAACTGTGAGATCGTGACCTGAGCTGAAGTTGGATGCTTAAAAGACCGCGCCACCCAGGAGCCTCTGAACCACACACTTTAAATGGACGAGTTTTATGGTATGTGAATTACATTTCAATACAGATGTAAAAAAATGCTTACGGAAAGGGGGAAAAACCTCAACCTACCAAAGGAAAGGCTATTCCCACACCCACACTCTAGAAATACTCACAGGGATTAGCTCCATCAGTTACAATTAACATCCGGAGGGAACTCAAGCTGACATCTCTTTGGTCCCGATGTGCCATCATAGCCCAATGCAAGTCTCGACATTTTACTAAAGCTACTTTGGCTATAAATTCAAAACGGATAAAGTTAACACACACATACATGCTAAAATTGGTGTGCATTTAATACACTATAATAAAACCATTTTTACTTATTTTAGGGATCATGATTTTCAGTTAGAGAAAATAAAAAAGGCTTCAAAGAAATTGTGCCAGGTGCTCTGAAGCAGTAGCAACTGACACGGACGCACAATTGTTTTGCTTACTGTGACCTGCAGGCAGGCCACATAGCTCGGCCAAGGAAGCTTTGAACACTGAAGCACCCAGTGAATCTAATTCAGGGTTCAGATTCAAGCAAATTCATCTCGGCTCATAAGAAAGGACATCAAGTGAGATGAAACAGACAACATACCTAATTTGATAGTGATTGAACTCTAAGAACCGTCAAGCCACCAAGGCACAGAATTATGTCTCCAGAAGAGCAATTTGAAAATCCCTGAAATCTCAGTTCAAACAGTCACATAATTAAAGCTCAGATGTTGTGTGCAACTACCTTTGTGGGCATGTACTCTCTGGACCCAAGAGAGCGGGCAAGTCTTCATAACAGAGTAGGGTACACTAATTGTATGCATCTTGTTCATTACATTCTGAAAAAGCAAAGAAAGACAAAAAGTAATCAATACCCAACACATACTCAGCATTTTAAAACTGAACTATCATTAATGGTTTTAGGCACAGAAGTAACATATGCTCTTTGAAAGAAATCTGAAATATTAACTCTAAGGCTGAAGTCTTATCTGCTATCTACCCTTAAACCTGGTTCGTTCCTCTCCTCCTCAGAGATTACCGGTTATGAAACTGGCATGTATCCTCCGGGCCCTTTTGCTGTATAACTTATATTTGTCCCCAAAGGAAGATAAAAGTATTTTTAACATTAAAAGGCATCATATCATATATAGATTGGCAGCCTGCTTTTTTTTCACTTAAAATGTTTTAGAGCTAAATCTGTGCACACAAGTATAAGAGATCTACATAATACTTCTTGAGCTGCTGCATACTATTCCACAGTATGACTATAGCACAATTTATTTAGGTATTTCTCTATCATTTATAACGTTTGCTACTACAAACAGTGTTTCTCAAGGAACATATTTATACTCACTTCCCTGCACACGTGTGCAAGTGTCTGTCTACGGTAGATACAGAAAGTAGTACTGCTGGGTCATAGGATATGTGCTTTTAAAAGTCACCAGATACTGCCAAACTGCCCTCCAACCCGCTAAGCACTTTCATCATGCACATGCTCACTACATCCCACAAAGAGCTGGCTATTACAAAGCAAGAAATCAGCGTTTCCCTGATTCTTACAGGAGGATCTGCTCAGACTTCTTAAGTGTTTGGGTAGATAAAGCTGAGTGAGCTGAGCGAGTCATGGAATTTGGTGTCTCTCCTGCCCCCCAAACCAAATATACACAGGACCCCGGTTCCCAAAGAGATCCAGCCCACAGAGTAATTAAGTCTTGGTATTTAGATTGGCCATTCTGATCATCACCTAAGTGGCCCCCCAAAATACAAGACACCACTGTAAACCTCTTTTACCTCCTTCCCCCACGTTTCTAGCTATGGTGACAAATTTTGGGATTTTCAAGGACAAAATGGTGTTAATACTAGTTCTTCTACACGTCCCCATCTTGCTCTTTGTATCACAGGTAGAAAATTCCCTCTAACCCCTCAAAAGGGTGTTTTAACCAATCAAAAGGGCTTCAGAAATGAGCTAGAAATTATGTACACTGAAGGAACAGGCTCTTACTACTTTGAAGTGTGTCCTGGGTGAAAAGGGATCCTCCTCCTCTTCCCCTAGGCTTCATTTGCTACTCTTTCTCAGATTCCTGCAATACGCAAGGAAGTTGGAAGAGACAATCTCTTGAAGGTCCTCTTCAACTTTTGGACCCTTTGTCTCTCTTCCCTCCAAATCAGCACGCTATATACGGTAGTTTTTCCCATTGAAATGTCCCCTCCTTACCTCCACCCACAAGATATCTCCATATGGCTAAATCTTGCCCATTTTTCAAAGTCCAACTCAATTGTCGCTCTTCTATAAAAATGGCCTGATGCTGGAGGTGGGAGGGACTCACCTTTCTCTAACTCCCACAGCATGTTACCTGTTCCTCTATTGTGGAAAGGAGCTGATCTACCTCGTTACTTTACTCTTTAATTGTTGCTTGGAGTCATTCAATACATTTTGCCCAATGGAAAAGTTAAATGTCATTAAGCACAGTTACCAGGATCTAAATACATTCATGTAAATCCTTTCTTCAGAAAAGAGAAGAAGTAAATCTCAAATGTACTTTAATCATACATATATAGTCATTTGTAGAAAAGTGGTACTATAATAGTTTTGAGCCGTCATAGCAGATGTTTAAAAAATTTTTGATCCTAAGTTCTCCTACACAGTTATGTGAAGAGTATGTCCAACCACACACTGAAGAAAAAACAGAATTACATTCTCCTTTAAAAAAGTTACCATCTGTATTACAAAATTCTTCTGGAAAATATTATTGATTTTTGGGGGGCTTACATTTCAAATAACCACTGGGAGATGCTCTGGTTACACAGCTTACATACCGACCTGAATTATAAGCACAATTTACACTAAAGGCCATAATTCTGAGGAGCTTACCGCAAACATGCCATGCCATAGCCCGGCATCCTTCTTAAAGTCTAAAACATTTACCACTGTCTCCCCTAAGATTGAAAAAATAGGAAAAAGGAAATCATCTTCAGTGTTAAGCAGCAGATGTGTTTCATTTGTCTCTATTAAACAACTGATTTTATACTTCTGAAGAAATCACTAAAAGCTTCTGATTACTTGAGGGTCCCCTCAAACTGGCTAGGGGACCGATCACAGGGGAACAAGGTCACAGAAGAGATAAGGAGTCTGAAACTTATTATGACATAGGCACTGTCTTCCAAGAGGTAATATTTTTTTCCTAATTATACAAGGAACACATGCTTATTTTAGAAACTCTGCATGTTTCAGAAACACATGTAAAAAATTATACTTTCTAGAGGAAGTAAAAAAAGTTGGTGTATATCTATATCTATATATTTATATAGATCTACACATACTTCTAAGCATCCTTATATCTAGACAGATATCTACCATGACAAAACGGGCATACTGCACTGTATCTAATTTGTTTCCACTTAATGATATATTGAAATAATTTCCTTAGATCTTTAATATTCAAGATCAGGAGTCTTAATGCTTCAGGGTATAACCCACTACTTGAGCATATTATAATTTAATCAATCTCCATTTTTTTGGCTTTTGATTGCTTCCATTATATATATGCATTTTACCAGACAAGAATGCTGTTCTATAATGAACATGTATAACTTGCTTCATTTTATGAAAGGAAAATAAAGTACTAAAAAATTTAATATTGCAAAGAACATTCTAAGGCAAAGAGTCACTATACTATATCAACACATCTAAACTTTCACAATACAGAATACATTTTTGTGTTTTAATTTGTGCTCTTTGGTAGCTGGATTTCTTTAACTCCAAATGTACAACTGGTGTCAGCTCTATAAACACAGGGAGATGGAGATATGTAACATTCTGCAGCTAATAAACACATGGTTTTAATTTGTTTCCTATTTCTGCACTCTAGAAATCATGCTTTACATATTTGGTTTGCCCAGCATTTTAGTTCCTTTAAATTACCGCATATTTGTGAAAAAGAAAAGCAAAAGCAAGCCAAGAATGTGTCTTAGAGCACTTCACTCTGAGTTTGGTCATTAACTGGAATCCAATCTTTGAGCACTCTGCTCACAGTCACATATATCTGAAGCTCACAATGAGGGCAGTCACGAGATGAAGTCTGACCTTCAGAATAATTGCAGGCCTGGGACAGAGCTTGGCAGTGAGACAACATCGCAAGGCGGGACACGGTAACTCCCATCACACTCCCTTCTTTGCTTGTTTTATACTAGGAAAAAAAAAATCACAAAAAACAAAAGCATAAGAAACACAATAAAATGGGTTATTTCAAATGACAAACTAGAATTCCAAAATGAAACCCAGATAAGCCATGGTAATGGGCTACATTTAATATGTTTCATATGAATATTTAAGACTATACGGTAAGGCCCCAAACTCTAATCACGCAAAGATAGCATTGACAAGTGACAAAACTCAAGAAAGGATGTGTGAAAAATTCTTACAAGTTTAATTAGTCATCAGTGTCAAGTGGCTGTTAAAGAAGCTAAACAAACAAGTGACTTGAGCTGCATTAATGGAAGCACCGTATCAAAAACATGGCAAGCAGGGCACCGCAGAGTTATAGGTGGGTAAGGTGTGGTTCCTGTCTGTCAGAAGCTCCCAGGTTGGGAGGGGAACACCTAGAGATGGCCTACTCACTCCTATAAATCAATCAACTCTCATTTTGCTTTTTCCTCAATGTTCCATCCAAGTCGCTTTTTACCAAGATCAGCAACTTCTGATTGTTAAATCAAAAGGACACAAGACATACTTTATTTTATCTGACCTTTCTGTAACATGTAACATCTCCTTCCTTGACACTGTCTTCTTCCCTAGCTTTTGTGATATTCCTCTCTCCTATTCATAATCTCTCCATCTCTCTCCCCCTTCCATTCTTCTGCCCATCCCTTAAATGTTGGCATTTCCTGAAAGTTCTGTTCTTTCTCTTTTTACTTTCTTCCATCGGGATACCACATGCGCCTGATGGCTTCCAGTTCTCAACCTCTGACCCAGCCCTCCTTCCAGACATTTAGACTCGTAGAGTCAATTGTTCTCCTTGAATGACCCATAGTCCTATAAAACCCCATGTATCCACCACTGTATTCTTCATCCCCACCCCATGCCCATGAACTCTTCTTGCTGTATTTTCTATCTTGGTAAAGGGTGCCACCATCTACCCGTTGCTCAAGTCAGAAACCTGAGAGTCTTTCTTGCCTCCTCCCTCTCTAGAGTCTGTCCCTAAATCCTGTCTCTTTTCCTTCCTTCCTTCCTATCTCTCAATTCCACCCACTCTTCTCTATCCCTATCACCATGAGCTTGGGCATACCTGGATAACTGTAAAACGTGGACTCTCTGTTTACCTTATTAATCTAATCAAACCGGATACATCTTTAAATAACATATTTATTCTTATCAAACTCTTCTGACAACCCTTTAATAGCTCCCTATGACTCATAGCGTACTTTAAACTCACTAGCAATGTCCTGTGGGTCATAAGAGGGTCCTAAGTGAAAACTGCAAGTTAATTCAGAATAGCCAAAGTCTAGATGTGGAGGGTAGTCGTTCTATGTGAAGCCAGAGAGTTAAGCAGGGGCCACACAATGAAGCACCCTTCATTTTTTAGGACAAACTGATAAAGAAGTCTGAAAAGGAGTGGTCAGTGAGGCAGGAGAACTGAGGGAGCAGTCAGGGAAGCCAGTGAGCAGTGTTAAGGAGGATGGAGTGATGAACTATGTCCTCAATGAGACATGATGTGGACTGAGGGATGATGGCTACATTTGGTATTTTAATCGCCTGTTTACTTGTCTGTCATCTAAACATACTCCAATCTCTTCCATCTTTCAAAGCAATCCTCCTCGTCTCCAACATTAACACATCACGCCTCAAAGCTACTGCCCACTCTCTTCCCTTTTGTAGCCAGTTATCACCACGGGGCTCAAGGCTGAGTGGATTTTTTTCCCTCAAACTTTTTAAATTTATTGATTGGTTTATCATTTAAAACTTAGCAAACACTTGGTAAGCACTTACTAAGATGTCTCAAGCGGGATGTGGAGTCATCAAGGGCATAGCTTTTAGAGGGAAACAAATGTGAGTATAAGTCCTAGCTCTGTCATTTTTGAGTCATGTGGCCTTCGGTTGGTTACTTGAGTTCATTTAAGTCTTAGTCTCCTTATCTCAAAAGCAGGTTTTCTTTTTTAGTTAGTTAATATACAGTGCAATATTGGTTTCAGGAGTAGAATTCAGTGATTCATCACGTACATACAACGCCCAGTGCTCATATCACAACAAGTGCTGTTTTTAATACCCATCACCCATCTAGTCCATCCCCTCCCCACCTCCTTCTGTCAACACTGTTTGTTCTCTAAGAGTCTCTTGTGGTTTGTTTCCCTCTCTTCTCTTCCCCCCTTCCCATATGTTCATCTGTTTTGTTTCTTAAATTCCACATATGCGTGAAATCATATGGTATTTGTCTTTCTCTGACTGGCTTATTTTGCTTAGCACAATACATTCTAGCTCCATCCACGTCATTGTAAATGGCAAGATTTCATTCTTTTTCATGGCTGAGTAAGGTTTATAGCAGCATTATCAACAACAGCCAAACTATGGAGAGAGCCCAAATGTTCATCAACTGATACATGGATAAAGATGTAGTGTGTGTGTATACACACACACACACACACAATGGAATATTATTCCCCCATAAAGCAGGTTTAATGTCAGCCCTGACCTCACAGGGTTCGTGTGAGGGCTGACTGAGATAATGCATTGGAAGCAGCTCTTAGCCTGGTGCCTGGTATGCAGAAGGACTTAATCCCTCAAACTGAATGCTAGCAACCACTCCAGATGCTACACTGACCTTCAATACCAAACCCTCTAACCATTTGTTTTTTCTTGCTCTTTATCTTTCATCTGTTAAATTTGTTCTTTTAAAGTACAGGTATTTTCCTTCCTCGGGTCTCCATTCTTTTGCTTTCCACTCCCCTACCTCACCAAAAGCAGCAGAGAAACATCTCTGTCAGTATACATTTCTTAAACCTTTGCACATCTCTAAGTCTTGTGTAACTTTCTTATATGAGAAGGATCACTTTTTTTTTTTTTTTTTGCTTTCTCTTGAATGTGTATTTATGTTAAAAATAATTAGAACAGAAGGCCCACCACAAGCATTTTATAAGCCAAAAGATGGAACTCTAACAAACCAGGAGGCTTTTCTAACATTAAAGCTGCAAAAGGTTAGTTTTGACTTTTATAAGATAGCAACTGAAGCCACAGGAAGCCACAATGTATTAGTCTCAGGACTTACCTCAATGTACGCTGGTTCTGTACCGGCAGGTGAGATGTGGGGCTGCCAGTCTTTAGGTGGCTTTGAAAGGTACTTGGAATCTGTTACGACCCATTTGAGCCGGGGCCAACCTAAATCAAACCCAAAATGAAAATTGAATTGCCTAAGCCATAAGGGAAGGAGTTCACATTGAACTGGTCGTTTTAAATATCAAGAGACCAAATCAAGGTCATCTTATAATCAGTAACATACTATATTTATTAGTTTTCAGTGATAGATCACCAGACAATTATACCTTCTTTCAAAAGTACAATCGTTCCACATGCTAATTTCCGGCCTTCACATTACCTCAACAATTGGGAGGTCCATTTGGCAATGGAAGTCCACTGAGGTTAGTGGTCTATCCTCTGTCTCTACATGTAGCATTTAGCTTTAGTGAACAGAGTGGTAGCTTTTTCCAACCATCAGCATAAAGGTTAGGGGTGTGGGCTGTGGAATCAGACAGATTTGGGTTCAAATCGCTGCTCTGCCATTTATTAGCTGTGACTTTGGGCAAGTTACTTAACCTCTCTGTGTCTCAGTTTCCTCACCTGTAAAACGGGGATAATAATTGTACCTACTTCATAAGAATGTGAAAATTAAATAAGAAAATATATGTTAAGTAGTTAGCTATTATTAAATTAAGACACTGATCAAACCACTAAGCTTTAACTGTTAACTGATAATTCAAAGTATAAATATTACTAACCTTTAAACTGTACAATTTCTCCATTCTGGGTTTTTGGCAGCCCCTTTAGACAAACTTCACTGGTCAGAGCTAAGGCGATACCACAGCTTCCTAGCAAGAAGCCAATCTGCTGACCTCCGGCATCCTGTGGAGAGAAGGTAATGAGCACGACAGGGGAGTGAGCATGAGCACACCCATGCCCCAAACCTAGCACTTAGCAATGCTCTGGCACTTGTGTGATAACATTCATGGAACCCCACTGCTACCTGGCAGTTGTCAACATCCAATGACAATATGTTCTTCCAAATAATTTCTACAGTACAATGATTTCCTGAGTACAAATCAAGTATTTTATTAATCTGACATTGCTGAGGATGAATTCTACCAGTCAATGTGACCATTTTACTCAAAAGTTAGCAATGCTTCTCTTTTAAATTAATTTTAGGGGCGCCTGGGTGGCTCAGTGGGTTAAGCGTCCGACTTCAGCTCAGGTCATGATCTCACAGTTCATGGGTTCGAACCCTGCGTCAGGCTCTCTGCTGACAGCTCAGAGCCTGGAGCCTGCTTCAGATTCTGTGTCTCCCTCTCTCTCTGCCCCTCCCTGGCTCGCATACTGTCTCTGTCTCTGTCTCTCTTTCTCAAAAACAAACATTAAAAAAAAATTTTTTTTTACAGTTAATTTCAGGCCAGTGAAATAGATGTGAACATGGTTAAGCTGTGTTGACCTAGCCACATCCCCAAATTCAAAAGCAAAGCAACCCAGGTCAGAATAAAATAATGTAAATGGACACCAAAGGTCTACATTTACAATGAAAGTGAATGGATGGTTATACCCAAATCCATATACTCTTTATTATTATATTTTAAAGGAGGTAATATTTAAGCCTTATGGCTGGGGTGCCTGGGTGGCTCAGTCAGTTAAGTGTCCAACTTCAGCTCAAGTCATGATCTCACAGTTCGTGAGTTCGAGCCCAGCATCAGGCTCTGTGCTGACAGTTCAGAGCCTGGAGCCTGCTTCGGATTCTGTGTCTCCCTCTCTCTCTGCCCCTCCCCTAGTTGTGTGCGCGCTCTCTCTCTCTCTCTCTCAAAAACTGAACATTAAAAAAAAAGATTTAAGACTTATGGCAAGAGCAGAGAAAACAACAAAAGATATAAAGTATTTCCATTAAAATACCACCTTAAAAGTATCATTATGAAACCACACAAACACAGCCAACTCAATAATTTAAGAACAACCTTACGATTTCCTGACTGATCTAAAGATACTATATCCCATCAACCAAAGTTTCAGGGATGTTATCAATTTGTTTTTCATTCCTTTCAGAAAAAAAAAAAATATATATGTATTTGTAAATCCACAGTATCTACCATATTTGTCTTTATCATGATCTCTCAATAATAAACTATATGAGAAATTTAGGGTCAAACAGCTCACAGAGAAATCATTCGGTTAAACTTGAAAACTTGTTACATATGCTGCATGGGCTGATGTGACATTAAAGTAAAATCTTATCTCCCAGAGTAGTAACATGCCATCATCACTGTGTCATCCTTCAACCTAAGGAAAACCCTGGGCTGTATGATACAGTTAAAGGAAAACCCTTTATACAAAGTTCCCACCTTGTAAATGTGGATTATCTATAGTCTCTGAAGCAATAGGGGTCTTCTTTATAAACAGTAATTACTGAAAAGTCAGGTATACCCCCATGATTCTCAAGTGATATATATACTATATAAAGTCTATCTTAGTTGAAAATGTATTATTTTCATGAAACTTATAAATAATAATAATTATTTTTCTACAACTCTCATGTTTTTAGAAAGTGAAGCTGAGTACTTAAGAAAACGGTTAGGCTGTTTCTAATGTCATGATGGAATCAATTGATCCAAGAACCCGATGCCCACCATGTCACATCAGGCTACATTCCTCTTAAATTCAGCAATGTTACCTTTCTGGTAAGAGGTACCTCTATAGGCACTGGAATCACTTCTGCCAGGAGACATCCATAAAAAGCCACCATAAACATGACTGGATCATTGTTGGGGTAAACCAGGGCTACCTAAAATGCATAATGACATTCAATAACAGGAACAAAAACAAATACCTTCAATATCATTCTCTAAAATAAACATATATATATATGTGTATATATATATATATATATACATACATATACATATATATATATATATATATATATATATATTGCACATATCACGAACACAAACTATTTAATAGCCTAAAGGAAATTAAGTTATTGAGAAAGATGCACAAATCTAAAAAGATCTCTAGCATACCCAGGATTACACTAGACACATTTTAGAAACTGTAATGCAATTCATCATCATGATAAGAAAAAATTGTCACTGAATTCTACTGGTGATTGAGCAATTAACAACTCACCTTAAGTAGTAAGTTAATTACTTGTGAAACCTAAGGCAATTTACTTTAGTGCAGGACTAAATAAAATAAATGTAATGGATCTCTCTAGATAGGCCAGCATATTAGAGAATAAGCCTTACAACTCTCAGAGAACTCACAAGTGTTGACTGACTTGATTGCCACTGTAGGGCCAGCTCAAGGTTTCTTATTCTTTAATGAGTTCACTGCTCACTTAACTTTAATCCCTACTCAGTTAACTAACAACGCAAGTACTCTAGCATGAAGGCACTGGTAAGAGGTGTAAGTAACACCGGCACAAACCACTATGGATAAAAAGTTAATTCTTCTACAAAAGATAAACAGTGAAGCTTGTGTAATGCGTTCAAAATTGTGATCTCACCTGTAATGTCTGACAGGGATAACTGACCCTTCCCAATTTACTCAAGGAATGCAAAACCCCAGAAGTCATGATCATTGTGAAGCTTGTTACTTGGCTTAGATGTTCATAGATTGACATGTGAAACTTAATTGTGCCACTAGACTGCTGTTTCCCCTTCTTTAACTTTCAAATTCTCTTAACTCACTCCCAAGTTAAGTTCAATTCTCAAGTTGTTAATCCTTCCTAGAGTTCTGAAAAATACGAATTCCAGAAAAGATTTAAGACAACCCATTTCTTTCCTGTACACAAGTAGAGGACACAAAATTACCTTCCTAGGGTTCAGTGAGGACCAGGAAACCCTCATGTATTACAGTTATAAGTAGAGTCACCCTTTAGGTGTCCTCTGCCACAATGCAAAGGTATTTTTAAAAGGCTAGTTCAGGAAGTTCTGGATCATGCGTCTACTCAAAACAGCCCTGCTGTGAGTTGGTGCTTTGTTCTACAAACACCAAATAGAAAATCATGTTTGATGGTAAGAAGTAATCATATACAGGTCATTGATAGGAAAAAAATCTTCAAAAAGTAAAAATATTTTTTTGTTTAATGTCACCTCCAATTAAAGAAGAAATTAAATGATATCATTTTGTTTCTTCTTAGAATATGGGTCTCCCTCCCTTTCTACATAAAACCACAGAAAATTTTTTGAAAAACTTTATGGGGCAATTTTTAATAAAAAAAGTCAGACTAAACTTTATTGCTATTTTTGTTGTCTGATTATTGAACTATTTATTTCCAGAAAGAGGCTCCTCTCTCTTTTATTAGCACAAGAGTTAACTGATTTAGCAGCTACAGAAAGGGACATGTGAATTTCCTTCATCTACAAATACAAAAATTATCACCTGGTATTCAGCTAACTTTGGTTGGAACCAAACCATTTTCATTTTCTAAGAATAAAAGTTATATAAACTGTGCTGTTGTACGTTAAAAATTCAGAATGTGCGTATTAGAAAACAATAAAACATCACCTCCCTAAAACCAAAAAACCAATTACCCTGTCTCCAGGTTTTAATACAGGTTCATTTTTGGTCCCCAGTTTATTAAGCAGTGTGTAGGCCAACTTTAAACTTCTGCTCCACAACTTTCCTGGAAAAAGAAAAGAATCATATAGAAAAAAACAGGCCTACCTCAGCGAGGAGGCATTCAGTTCATCAGCAGGTTTAATAAGACAATGGCCACTTCCAAATGACTCATTAGACAAACATCACCCCCCAAGACAAAGTCCCTCCCCCACAAAAAAATGCTTTATATTCACTGGAGTTTACAAAAGCCAGCCCTGTTTCCAAACAAAAGAAAACATCACCAGATGCTCATTCTGGTTTAGATAATATTTCAAATTCTCTTGTGAAGTAATCCGAGTATCTTTAGAAGTAATGTGATGTGGGCTGATCCAACATTTATCTTTTTAATTAAAAAACATTTTTTTAACATTTATTTATTTTTGAGAGAAACACAGAGAGAGAGGGAGACACAGAATCTGAAGCAGGCTCTGAGCTGTCAGCACAGAGCCTGACATGGGGCTTGAACTCACAGACCACGAGATCATGACCTGAGCTGAAGTCACACTTAACCTACTGAGCCACACAGGCACCCTTAGGCTGGTCACATTTAAAGGAGGGCAACAATTTTCATCACAGGGATGAAAATCAGAAGACTACTTCTGTTCTGAGCTTTTTCTGAAGAATCACTTACATATGTGGTATTAGATATTTGAGGTTAACCACAAAGCAAAAGTATGACTCAAATGATTAAGCATTCCATACCAACGTATTTCAGTGAAAACAGACAAAATGGAAACTAACTAGATGAAACATGTAGATACATTCACAGATGTTAAATAAACATGTAAAGATTTGGCCAGCTAACTACTTTAAGGTTTAATATACAGCTTCTGAAATGAGTGCTAAAAATAATTTTTGGGAGGGAAAAAAGCCTATTCTTCCTCTCTTCCTGCTCCCTCTCTCCAAACACCCTTAGAAATTCTTATCATAGATTATGTAGAAAGTGAAGGACAAGTCATGCCATTTTGAGTAGACAGGTTAGTTTTACATATAACTCATTCAGAGGGGCAGCTAAAATTTAAACTCATGTCAACCTGTCCAATTGTTTAAATAAAAACTGTTTTTTCCCTAAAATTATTCTGTATGTAGGTCTATGGACAATGTGCTTCACTTCTGAAGGGAAAAAGGAGTATGTATGAATAAACTAGTACAAACTCTCAGAGCCCAGGTCGAATCCATTCTTCTTTTTTACTTTTTTCCAAGAATAGAATTTAATGATTCATCACTTACATATAACACACCCAGTGCTCATCCCAACAAGTGCCCTCCTTAATGCCCATCCCCCACCTAACACCAGGCCAGCAACCCTCAGTCTGTATTTAAGAGTCTCTTATGGTTTGTCTCCTTTTTTTTTTTTTTATCTTATTTTTGCTTCCCTTTCCCCTATGTTCATCTGTTTTGTTTCTTAAGTTCTACATGAGTGAAATCACACAATTATTTGTCTTTCTCTGACTTATTTCGCTTAGCATAATACACTCTAGTTGAATCCATTTGTTTTGTTAGTTAAAAACTGAAAAATAAAGTTATTTTAAGTGAATTCAAGTTACTTTTAAAAGTTATTAAAAAAATTTTTTTTAATGTTTATTTATTTTTGAGAGAGACAGAGACAGAATGTGAGTGGGTTAGGGGCAGAGAGAGAGGGAGACACAGAAGGAGAAGCAGGCTCCAGGCTCTGAGCTGTCAGCACAGAGCCCAACGTGGGGCTCGAATTCACAAGCTGTGAGATCATGGCCTGAGCCGAAGTTGGACACTGAACTGACGGAGCCACCCAGGCGCCCCCCACTTTTAAAAGTTACTTAAAAAAGAAAAATAAAGGGTTCCTACGGTGGCTTAGTCAGCTAAGAGTCCAGCTTTTGTTGACTTTTGGCTCAGGTCATGATCCCAGAGTCGTGGGATCAAGCCCAAGTTGGGCTCTATGCTGATTGTGGAGCCTGCTTAAGGTTCTCTCTCTCCCTCTGCCCTTCTCCCTGACTCAACTTCTCTCTCTCTTTCTCTAAAAGAACAAACAAACAAACAAAAAGGATGGGGCACCTGGTTGGTTCAGTCAGTTAAGCGTCCCACTCTTGATTTTGGCTCAGGTCATGATCTCGTGCTTTGTGTGTTGAGCCTGCTTGGGATTCTCTCTCTCTCTCCGTCTCTCTCTGCCCCTCCCCGGCTTATGCTTGCATGTGCTCTCTCTCCCTCCCTCTCTTAAAATAAATAAATAAATAAATAAATAAATAAATAAATAAATAAATAAATAAATAAAAGATGTAATCTTCAATTTTTAGATAAAACTGTCATATTTTTAACACATTTCCAGCCCAAATGTCTTTTCCAAATCGTCTTCTAATATTTAACTCAGCCGTGGATCCACAAAGCCTCTTTCTTCTTTCTGCTCTTTTAAATATTAGCTGCTTTGCAAATATCATTTAGCAAATGAAAATATTTGACAGTAGCTCTACTTAGAACTTAGGATCCTGTTAAAATAACTTACAAGATCTCTTGAAACACAATGACCAGCAACTGCTAAATATCAAGATCTATCACTACCTGTGATAATCTGAAGAACTATTAGGAGAAAAGGAAGGAGCTGCGAATCTTGCAAACTCACCATACGTAAGAGTGTAAACTGGTTTCCCCGTCACGTCCAGTGCGGTCAGACATGGGCATTTTGCTTGAGTGGTGCCCCAGCGCTGTAGGGCCGACTCGAGAGCAGGAGGCCAGTTACAGATGACTCCTAATGGCTCCCCCTTCACAGGGGTCATCTGCCGACCCTCAGGCTTGGGCTGGTTGGGGTCTGGCTGAGGTACTGTACCAAAAAACCCCAATGGGTTATAAAAATATTATCTGAAATACATACAGATACCAACTAACACAACTCAGGTCTCTAATCGCAAATATATTTCCCTTTTCTCTTCATCTTTATTTGGTTTAAACTCACTCTGAGAAAAGAAAGGACATCGTTAGAAATAGTAATCCACCAAGTGGGCCTTAATTCATCTTCCACATAATTGTGAAATCAATATTTAATATAGTTTATGTAATAAACAAATCCTGACCCTAACAAAGAAAATCACTGAACATACAGAAAAGCACAAAGCATACATTTCTTTCTAGTAATTTTGTAATTTTTACTCAACTTGTTTTAAAATCCTTACAGTTTGTGTCTCAAGTTAGAGAGCCAGGTTCCACTTCACCGGGTTACATTTAATGAAAAAGCATTAAACTGTGAGTCAGAAACCCAAATTTACATTTACGTTTTACTAGTAAAACATAATTTCCTTATCTGTAAAATGGGGATAGTAACACTTCTACCACAAGGTCAGTATTAAACTCAAACAGAAAATGAGCACAAATGACAATGTTCCATGTCTCCATGCCTTCCATATCTCATCTGGTCAATCCCTTTGCTCCTGGTATACCTGGACTCATCCTTCTCAGGATGCGGCTCAAACGGCACATTTTCTGGGAAGCCGTCCCCAGTCATTCCTTCCTTAGCTCCCACCCATGTGGTTGTCAACCCTTATTAAAGCACCAAGGATCTTTAAGGGCTTCTTTTACTGTGTAAGTTTTTCTCTCCGAGACTGACAACTTCTTGAAGGAAGGCATGGATTTAGTCCTTTTATTGCCTATAGCACCTAATACATAATGGTACTTCTTAATCAATGTTAATTAAATTGAACTGGATTAGAGGCACCCGGGTGACTCAGTTGGTTAAGCATTTGACTTCAGCTCAAGTCTTGATCTCATGGTTCGTGAGCTTGATCCCCATTCTGGGCTCTGTGCTGACAGTGTGGAGCCTGCATGGGATTCTCTCTCTGTCTCTCTGTCTCTCTCTCTCTTCCCCCTGCTCACTTGCACTCTCTCTCTCAAAAATAAATGAACTATAAATAAATAAATAAAACTGGATTGGGGGAACAAACGTGCTAGACTATCAACATGGTCATTCCACAGACTGGAGGTGAATATTTCATATTTTTTCATATGAATAAAACAAAAGTCCTCTTACTTTTTCTACAACAAATTAATATTATTTCAATAATAAAAAGCAAAAACATTCTACTTTCATAGCAGAAAAGATAACTGATACATGGAACAAAGTCAAGTATTTACTGAGTGCCAATTATATGCACAGATGTAATAAACACTGAGTGTTCACCATTCTTGGAACAAACATTTATTGTTTCTCTTAATTTCTAAAATTTTATTTATTTTTGAGAGAGAGCACACGAGCCAGGGAGGACAGATAGAAAAGAAGAAGACACGGAATCTGAAGCAGGCTCCAGGCTCTGAACTGCCAGCACAGAACCCGATGCAGGGTTCTGCATCGGGATCTCACGAACAGTGAGATCATGACCTGAGCTGAAGTCAGACACTCAGCCAACCGAGCCACCCAGGCGCCCCTAACATTTACTGTTTCTAATCAGTGCTAGGGGCAAGCAGCAGAGTCCCTCATTAGGTATCTGAAGTGCGAGAGGGACCCGTGCACATACCCAGAGCTAAGGCGACTAAACAAGAGCAGTGCATGACAGAGACTTTATAGGGAGGGCAGAAGAAGACCACATCACCCAGGCTAGAGGATGGAGTCCTCCATGGGAGCCGAATCTTAAAGGAAGGGTAGGAATTAGCCAGGTGAGTGGGAGATGACAGAAGAGGCATAGAATGGAGAAGAACAGAATAAGCACCACATATTAGAAGAGCAAATGAAGTATGAAATTTATTTTATAGCTCAACTTAACAACAGATTTGGGAAACTTACTGAAAATGTCTTGACTTTTTTTCTACTGACATAGAACTAATGAAATAGTTTCACTTCCCAATTTACTGCCCTAGGTAAATTATGTTTCAACTGCCCTTCTAGTTCATATATCCCCAGACTCTAAACCACCAAGATTAAGTAAAAAGATAAACACGGGTGATTCTAAATAGTTTGGTTTTATGGACAGACTGTATATATGGCAGGCATAGTCTTCCGGTCATAAGAGTGTGTACATTATTGCCATCCACCAGGCCTCAACGCAGACCCTGGCGGACACTCTTTCAGACTTCCGAAGACGTATGGATATTTTCCTTTTCCAAAGATAATCATGATTTGAATAAGCAATTGCTGTCTATTTATAATTAGTGGAAAGCTGTTAGTGCTATTCTGTCGATGAAAACTGTTCAAGTGTGATTCTTACTAAACCCTGACCTTCATTTGCCTGGTCAATACACAGTTCCAGAAATACTGAAGAGGCTATTATTGGTGTTAGCACCTTGAATGTCAGTGTATGTAGGAAGATGTCCATAGTTCAAAGAGTTTGGTGACTCCTACAGAACAGAAAGTCATCTTAACCTCATATGCCAGGTTGCTTGTTGCTTCCAGCTGAATAAAGTGGACTAAGACCAGATCTAGTCTATTAATGTGCCTAGTGCAAGCATCATTAACATGTCCAAAGTGATCGAAGCCTACCATTAGTCTCAGGATATAAAAATGAACTACAAAAGCTACCAGGCTCAGTTCTTTGGACAAAACCTATTGTCATTCAACTTCAAGAATCATCAAATGCCAGCCACCTTCATTTCATCTATGCTGCTTCTCATTTGACTCCCAATTCTTCCTATTAAATCCTAAACATCATATGATTTCAGCCATAAATATTTGTCAAATTACTAAATAAATCACTGACTACTGCCACTTCCACTTTCTGCCCTTCTCCCAAATGCTGTATTAGTGGATACATGCTTATTGGCTAAACTATTTTCAGGGGCGTGCATTTTAGTACCAGAATATTCTAGGTGCAAACAGTATGAAGGAATGGCTATATTTTCATAAATCTTTGAACTTTTCACCATCTACCACACTGTCCTGTATAAAGCAGACATGTGTGTTGGCTGGTTGATTTAACGAAAAGATTATATCAAAAAGGACCAGGTAAATGTTTGAGGTCAAATTTGACATGTGTATTCTAGGATAATGCAACACGTAAATACCTAGGGAAAGAAGAGCAGAGAACTCTGAATTCTTTCACAAAAATGCTGCCTTGTTCATCCTTAAATCCTACCATACCTTAAACACCATGTAGTAATTGCTTAAGATATATCTGTTGAAGGAATGTATGTTTTTGGTATTATTACTACTACCTTCCACAATTTCTTCAGAGTCATCCACAAAAAATTCCTTTAAGGGAGGCCTTTTGGGTCGTTTGAGAGTGTTGAGAAGCTGCTGGATTTTTGTGGATACTCTGCTACTGACAGGAACACCTGTAAGGGGGGGAAAACAGTAAGTGAAAATCCACTGATTTTAGGGCTATCTCAGCTTCTCAACTCTTTATGGAATTTTTATTTCTAATGATGTTTGGCCTTTGCCCAGAGTCTTATTCTATTTCAACGGGGCCAAAGAAATACAAATATGTACACGACAAGTTTTATGGCAACACGTAACAAATACGGCACCATCATTAACACCCTGCTTCCAGATTTCATCTAGCCCTCCTTTTTTCCATACTGTTTCTTGTTCAGAGCGATCCTCTGACCATGCAGACTGTCCGAACAAGTAACAGGGCTGCCACAGTGCAGGCTGTTGAAAAGAGGGCCCTCCAGAGGACCTGTGCTGGACGGCCAGCTGCAGTGGAGTTCTGCAGCTGCTCTACCGCTCAGGTGCTGCTGTTCAGGACGTGCATTTTTCCAATTTAACTAATATTCCCTATATAGCTCCCTAAAAGAACGCCCTACCATCAGCTGTATCCATAAGGCTGGACCTGTTGGATCCTTTGTGCATGCCTTTGACTATCCCCGAAGGGGGCAGATCAATATTTGCTGGGCGCATTGAGGAAGATGATGATGAAGAAGAGGTAGTTGTAGTGACATCAGGGGGAGCAGAGAGATTCTCTGAGGGAGGAGAAAACAAAATTCAGAATTATATGACATTGGCAATAAAAACAAGAATCTTCAAATCTTTCTGTGGTTGTTTCTTAACAAGGAAAAAACTACAAAAATGGGCTATCAATTCTTGTAAAATAACCTTTGAAATCAAATTCTACTCGTAAGATATAATGAGAGAGTGAGAGTGGAAGCCAGGGCAGATCAAAATTATTTTTTCCTTTTTTCAAAATTATTATTTTCAAGAACTTGAACAGCCTTATTAAGAGCCAATCACATATCCAGTATTCCTCCAAAATGTTCTTTTCTCCACAGAAAGTCTGGTAGAAATTCAGTGTTAATAATCATAATAAAAACTGCGAGTGACTTCAAAATGAAAGCAAAGTGACTGTGGTCATAGTGCTACTGATATTCTAGCCTCGAGCATCTCTTCATGTTTATGTTGGTTTATGTTGGTTTGTCCATAATGTCTCCTCTTCCACCGGAAATGGGGAAGAGTGTCTTGGGAGTGGGTCAGATCCCTCAAGTTCCCAAATGAAGAAAACCAGATAAGGCCTACTTCCAATTTTTATAAAATAACCCACAGGAAACTGATCTACTTGACAGACAAGGTTCTTCCCTTGCTCTAAGCATGATTGTGTAATGTTCTTTTGTTCTGCTTCAGGTAGGGATTCTTAATATCAAGGAACTAAAATGACCTAAGTTGGAAGAGAGCCATTCAATAGGGATGTGTTACCTAAGAAAACTTAGAAAAACATCTGGGGAAGAAAAGGAAAATTAGAGGAAGTAAAATATATGAGTTACAACAATAACAACAAGCTACTCAAAACCATAAAAAAGGCAAAAAGCGTAAGATAAACAATTTCTAAAATCAATTTGGGAGTAAGGTCTCTATGCCCCCAAAGTCTGATGTTACTAAGTTCAATTGTTGTTTTTCCCCCCTAGTTCAATGGTTTTTAAAGTTTTATATATACTAGCACAAGTAGACTACAGCATACCTTTCTGTAGAATAATGTAGTAATAAAGCATTAAAAATATTCATCTTTATTTGACCCCAGCAATTCCACTTATAGGGATATGTCTTAAGGAAATAATCAGACAAGTGCACCAAATTCTGTGTTCAAGGATGTTCATTCCAGCAGTTTTTATAATGGCCAAAAATTGGATACTACCCAAATGTCCAAACCAGGGGAATGGCTAAATAAACCAGGACATAGCCATATAACAGCATACTTTGAAACCATAAAAATAATAGTATAATTCTGTATTAATGACATAAAAGATTTACTAATTTGTGATACACTGCTAAGAAAAGCAGGTTATGAACACTATGTTTAGTACAATTTCATTTTTTAAAAAGCAAGACCCAAACCCTACATATTCATATGCAAATAAAGTCTAGGAAGATACACATTAGAGTGTTATCTGTGGGAAGTGGGTTTACAGATATATCTATATATATCTATATATATAGATATATATATATTTTATCTGTATCTTCAAATTTTTCTATTAGGAACATGAATTGCTTCTGTTAGAGCAAACATCCAAAAGGCAATAATGTTAGTTAGATAAAATGGTTTTTGTGAATACCTTAACAAAAAACTTTTCATAGAGTAGTGAAGCAATAGAAAAATATAAGGTCAGATGAAATCATCTAGTTAACAAAAACCTAGACAAAGTTAACTGGGTATTAGGACAGTATTTTTAATAAGTGAAGTTGCTTTCTTTTAGACAAATGTGGAAATAAAACCTGACCCGACCATGGCTCTGTTGCGTACCCTCCCGAACAGAAAAGATGGTGAGTATGCTCCTCTGTAGCTGCTTTAAGAGGTTCAGTGGATTACAGGGCAGAGCCAAGCTGCAAGACAAGCCACTGGCTGTTGGCACTTGGCTTTTTAATGTGGGCAATCATACCTTCAAGGTAGCTATGTTCTTTACTAATTTACAGGCTTGAATTGCAAATTTTCTAAATTTTTCTTTTCAGAAATCAATTAATAGATTAAAGATCTATATATGTGTGTATATATGTGTGTGTGTGTGTGTGTGTGTGTGTGTATACACACACACACACACACACACACACACACATATATATAGTGTCTATATATATATAGTGATATAGAAAGACCACTGATATGAAAATTAAGACACCACAGACACATGATGTTCAAATACATAACTCAGCACAGTATGTACCAACCAATTTAGCAAAAGCAGAGATCTGAGCTATATCTTTACCTGCAGATGTCACAAACCCTTAAAGCGTGCGTGCGTGCGCACGCGCGCACATACACACACACACACACACACACACACACACAGACATAAAGCAGAGCCAAGCGAAAGCTACCCTCTATACAGGAGCACTGGTAGCAGGCAGCAGCTCACAGGGTACCAACACGGTCAGCCTGCACACTCCAGTTGTAGCAATAACACAGCAGCAAGGACCATAAATCCAGTCTTTATGCTAAAGACAAGGAGCTTCACTGATATTAGTGCAGAATTTGCTCAGGTTTCATGTTTTTCTGTTTGAGAAAACACAGGTAACAATCCTAGGAAAATCTAAGATGTTACATATTTTAACACCTTTTAATATGTGGAATATTCTCCAGTAGGGATAAACCCACACTAAGACTGGTGTTATATCTTGCGGCTTGAGTATTGCTTATGGAAATAGCTATGGCTTCAGGTGGGCAATACTATGCACCAATAATGCAGATGATACCTATCACTCCAAATGTACTGCTGGTGTTTCCTTCTTTGCCCCATTAACTGTTATGTTCTTTCTAATTTTATTTCTTAGGCCACTCTGAAAAAACTAATACAAATCAGAAACTATTTCCTGGATGCTGGGAGCCAAATGGAACATGACTTGGGCTGCTCGGGTAGATCCAGCTCCTACCTATTCGGGTATTGGCAAATACATCAGCTAGAGACCCACTGGTTCCTTTGACCTCTCCATGGGACAGCGTAGAAGATGCGGATGAAGAAGTGGACGATCCCTGAATTGAACGGTTGATCCAGGACTCAGCATTCTGTAAGCTCTGTTGCAAGGCAGCAGAGAGCGCAGCTTGGCGTCTCAGAGAGCCCTCATCCTCAGAGGCCGAAGACGTGTCTGTGTGGAATTAGAAAAAAAGAAGTTCTCGATCCTGCCTAGAACAGAGACCTTTCAGTTCTTACTCATTGATCAACACATTCAATTTTGATACCAGCAAAATATTCACATTCTCAAGGCAGATTAGTGTGTAAAGGTTCTCAAGAATCTCAAAGAAAGGTCTACAGACCAAAGCCTGAAAACACAAAACAGCCTAAATCTATAGGTAATTTTAAGTTCTTAAAAAATCCCTTTTGGAACATTTAAACTTCATGCTTTTCTGTTCTGAACTGAATCAGGATCTGAATTTTTCTGGCTTATCTATTTATATTCAAGTAATACTGAAGTGCTTATATGGCTCCCTCGACCTCTTAATTAGAGAACCGTGTGATAGGCTGCTATACTGATTTTGACAAGTACTTACTAATTAGTGTCTACTCAACAGGCAATGATCCTAATAGGGTGATATAAAAATTTACTTTTGTTAATAACAGCTTCAGTGTCAAACAGTGGGCTGGGTGCTGGGGGAACTAGAGATGGAATTAGAAACAGTGCTTGGCCTGGAGGCATTCACGGTTTTAGCGGCAAGTGGTCACTCAGCACAGGTAAGCCTCCCAAACGTGACAGGGGACGGCCCCGATCTGTATTGCTTTCCTTAACTCTCCAAGAACTGTGAGAAACTTACTGATACAAATTTACTGTATTTGGCCTGGCTCTGACTTCAGGGAAATAAGGCCTAAATTAGAAAAGCATGTTGAGAAAATAAAAAAGGAAAAGTTCAACCAAATATAGGACAGCCAATGGAAGCAGAAGTCAGGAATTTATTTCAAGGCTCTCAGCTTCAGAGGCATAGAAGTTAAGGGGGCATTTGGTCTGATCTGAGACAAACCCTTCTACGTGATTTTGGAGGTTACAATTAATGGCCTATGGATTGGATATCATTTAATTTTTTAAAAAATAAAACATTCTGTGGTTAGTCCTGCTGAGCACTCTAACTCAGGTGAAACTGTAAGTCTGCGTTCGACTTTGGTTCAATGAGCCAAAGAGATAACCAACTAACAGGGCTAGAATGCTGCTCCACAATGGAAATTTGAACCACAAAAGACTAAATTAATCTAGAAGTCAGATTCTGCATGTCCAAAGCAAGCAAGGAAGTAAGAGTTAAAATAATGACCACATTCTTGCTTCCTGCTCCGAACCATTTCCAACTTATCATCTCATATTGAAGGAAGTATGAGGCCCACGACTGATTATTTTCACAATGTACTACATAACTACAGTATGTGCTGGGAACTATGCCAGGTTCTGGGGATTCTGAGATGTATAAGTTCTTGGGAGAGAGTGCCCTCAAACGGCTTACAGTCCAGTACAGGAGACACAATCCTACAGACTATCTCACAAAACTTCAAGAGACGCTGAGAAACGGGGTAAGAAAGGGTTTCACAAGACGGGCACCAATCCCGGGGGAGGAATTCAAGTATTACTATGTAAATGGAGCAAAGACTTTGAGGAGTAAGGGGCAAAATATGAGGCTGGAGAGGGAAACGGTGACCAGACCCCAAAGGGATAAACTGATGAGGTTCTTTAAAGGAGAAAGAGATCTAGAATACAAAAGGAGAGTGACTTAAGGAAAATACAGAGAAAGAAAAGTAACACCATCTGTAACCTTTTATTTAAGGAACGAGGTTTGCATAATTCTCAAAAAATATTCCAACATTTCAAATGTACCTTGGGAGGCAGAGATTTCTGTCTTTGTAAACATGATAAAGAAAAGATCAATGGGTGGGCGGTGTGGAACAGGTGTATCTGACCCTAAGAACAAAGTATTTTCAGGGTAATACATCTCAGGACCCTAACAAACTCCACTGGATTTGCAGGCTGTCTTTATTGCATCATTTATTTTAAACTGCATTAAGTCTAAAATCAGAATAACCCAATTTTCAAAAGATAGCAAAACCAGTATTTTCATGATTAGGTTTACGGCAAATTGGCTTCATTGTGTTTCTATACTGGATCAATTATGTCACTAGGTGCATTGTTTCAATTCAATGACCTCGTTTGCCTGCCAGTCCTCCTCCGTGTTTAGTGACTACAACTGTGGGCGGCTCAGTGTAGTGGAAAAAACATGGCTTGGTGTCTGTTTTCCATTTGAACTCTGGGGTCCACCCCTCATAAGCTATGTGACTTGGGGAATAACATTATCCACCTGAGAAGGTTTGCTTGTTTATCCATTCGACAAATACTACTAAGCACTACACTAGTTGGTAAGAATAAAATGGTGAACAAAGGAGACATGTCCCTACTCCAATAGGACTTAGTGTCTTACAGTGCAGACACCCAAGGAAGTGAGACCTAAACCTAGGCCAGAAGGGTAAGTAGCTATCGGCTCTAAAGCGTATGGAGGTGGGGGGAGCAAAGAGCCAGGCAGAGGGAACAGCATGTGAGGAAGTGGGGAGGGCACAGAAGACAAGGCACATCCAGGACCTGAAAGAAACGGGACTGGCTGCAGCACAGGACGCAACAGCAGTTACTTCCAATTCTGATGGAAGATGAGGCTGGACAAGTAGACAGCACTGGGCTCTTAAGGGTCTTTGTGCTAAATGCACAGGAGACCATAAAATGAGACATTGTCCAGAATACACCCCCAGCAGTGGCAGTGCATAGCAGTTGGCCAATAAATATTGGTTCCCCTTCTCTTCCTTGAATCATCCATTCTAGGTTAGCTCACAGGCACAAAACTGGCTGTGCAAAGCTTTCAGCAGATCGTGTATCTTAATGCACAAACATAAGCACTGCTCCAAGACGGTATCTTAAAAAACAAAACAAAACAAAACAAAAAAACAAGCTCCCTTAAATATTGATATGTTTATTTGGTAGCTTTTTTGGTTTGTTTTGTTAAGTAACTGTCACCCAAGAAATTGCTGTGGATTAGTAGAAATTTTGGCAAGATTAAATTAATGATAATAGAAATATTTTCTAACTGATTCTGCTCCAGTTGAACATGAACTTACAACTCTTATCCATCATAACTAAGGTCCCTTGCTTAAACTCTTGTATAAGATGAATACAATAGGTCCTCTAAAACAGAAAATAATTTTGAAAACACGCTTTGCTCTTCAGTTTTTAGTTAGTATGGTTTTAACACAGAACCATTTTATACTGATAGGCAGAAGCCTATAAAATCCATTTCTAACCAATTACAAAACATATATAACAATTAGCTTGTTGATTTTAAGGGGAGAAAGGTCCCAAATTTGCTGTCTTTGAGCACTGTAGCACTTTTTGTCATTAGCCATGTGTGGAAATGACATCCCTCTTTTTGGCAGAAAATACAGCTTTTATATCTAAAAATGTTTATTTTAAAAGTTTAAACACCTACCAATTCCACCTACTAGTGGAATAATCTATTCATTCCACTCCTACATATCTACCCAAGAGAAATGAAAGCATATATCTATACAAGGACTTGTTGGTGAATGTTCATAGCAGCTTTATTTTAATAGGAAAAAACTGGAAACTACCTAAATGTCCATCAAGAACTGAAAGGAGAAACAAAAGGTATATCTATAGGACAGAATACTACTCAGCAATAAAAAGGAATGAGCCTCTGCTATACAAAACAACATGGTTGAATCTCAAAATAATTATGTGGAGTGAAATATGACAGACCTCTTCCCTCAAAAAAAAGTACAACAAAGTATGATTCTATTTATACAAAACTGTGGAAAATCCAAACTAATGTCTAATGACAGAAAACAGATCATGGAGATGGAGAGAAGTAGGATTACAAAGGGATTATGAGGAAATTTGGGGGGGCATGATGGATACCGCTCATTTTCTTAATTGTGGTAATGGCTTCATGGTTTTGATACGAAAACTTAGCAAACTACACATTTTAAGTATGTTTATTGTATGTCAATTGTAATTTAATAAAGCTGTCAAAAGAACTCATTGAAAAAGATTCACAGGGGTGAAAATGGTGGCTTGGTGAGAGGATGGTAACATCTCAGTCAGTCTACACAATCTGAGGGGTACTGTGCAAACTGGACAAGTTCTTAGAAAGACAGTGACTGCCATCGGGCTCTGACAGCTGATACCAAAATTAGGCCCAGACATCAGCTTAGAACAGTAGCTAAGTCAAGACTCACCAAAAGAAAGATCTTATCCTAATAACTACTACAAAATATACCACATAAGCCAGGCCAAGAAATAGGAGCTTCAAAGAACAAATAAAGGAAACAACCACTAGGACGGTTAGTGCATGATATTCTAGAGATCATGGAAAGAATTTTTGTGTATTTTGGGTAAGTAGAGTGGAAAGACATCAGGCAGGAAAATATCATGTTCTCTTGCATTGTTGGGTCAGAGGAATTAAGGACTTCCAGAACCTTCAAGAAAGGCAAGTGGAGTTTATGCAGACAAGAAAAGAAAAATCTTTAGAGATCCAAGAGGAAGAAGCAACCTAGGAGTAAAAGCATATATGGAAGAGAAGATTAGAAGGTTAGTTCTGGAAGCAGGCCAATCTTGAACCAACCTTGGGCTGCAAATTCTGGGCAGCTTGATATAGCACTATACCCAACCAGGGTGTCTGATTCACCAGACAAGGGTTAGGGAGACTTTCAGAACTATCTAAGAGATATTTTGGCATCCCACAGTAATGTGTCTGGGTGCACAGAAGCTTGGCTGGGATCAAAAATAACTATGTAAAACCTGACTGGCAGGTTCATGAGTTGCCTGACCATTAATGTCCAAACTGGAATCCCTCTGAGAGAAGGGGCACTCACTGTTAATAATTACTCTAGGGTCACTCTACCTATAAGGATCTCCAAACACTGTTTTTCTAGGTATTTTTCCATGTCTATGAAAAAACAGTTCACAAAATGAATTAATATTACAAATACTGTTGACCCTTGGGGTGCCTGAGCGGGCTCAGTTGGTTAAGCATCCAACTCTTGATTTCAGCTCAGGTTATGATCGCACTGTTGGTTGGGCTCTATGCTTACAGTATGAAGCCTGCTTGGGATTCTCTCCCTCTTTCTCTCTCTGCCCCTCCCCAGCTCATACGCAAATATGGGTGCACGCACAAGCTCTCTCTCTCTCTCTCTCTCCTAGTAAATAAATAAAAGTTTTTTAAAAACTACCGTTGATTCTTGAACACCACAGGGGTTAGAGGTACTGGCCCCATGCATGGCTGAAAGCCCGTGTATAACTTTTGACTCCCCCCAAACTTAACTTACTGATAATCTAATATAAGCAACAAACACATATTTTGTATTTTACAAATATCTGTATTCTATTTTTTTAATGTGTATTTATTTTTGAGAGACAGAGCATGAGTGGGGGAGGGGCAGAGACGGAGACACAGAATCCAAAGCAGGATCCAGGCTCCAAGCTGTTAGCACAGAGCCAGACGCAGGGCTTGAACTCACGAGCTGTGAGATCATGACCTGAGCTGAAGTCAGATGCTTAACTGACTGAGCCACCCGAGTGCCCCTATTATATCTGTATTCTTACAATAAAGTAATCTAGAGAAAAGAAAATATTAAGAAAATCATAAAGAAGAGAAAACATATTTACAATACTACATTGTAAAAATTCCACATATAAGCAGACCCACGCAATTCAAATTGTATTGCCCATGGGTCAACTGTGTTTAGGTAAAAAAAAGAGATTTTTAAAAACTTATTGCCTATTTGAAAAGTCCGATCAAACATGCAGCAACTGCTAGAGCTCCAGATTTACCGCAAAATATTTACTTGACACTATGGTAGAAGGAGAGGCGATATACCAAGTGGTTTAGAGAATGGGCTTTTAAAGTCAGACTCTGAATTCCGACCTTAGCTCTGCGACTGAGAGCTCTTGGGCAAATCAGTTCTTAAGGGTCTTAATTCTGCTGTTTGCTGTTGTTGTTCTTTTTCTATTCTCTCTCATGGTGAGTGTTTTCTATTTTTGGACTGTTTACTCACAAAATTCAGTGGATCTTTATCTCTGGAATCCTAAATCCCTGGGTTGACGTTGTATCCTTCCAGAAACTATTTGTGTCTCAAGGTTATCATCAGTCCAAAGACCATTTTTTTAATGTTAGTTCTTACCAGGCAGTATAGTGAAATTCAAACCTAGAACCCACTTGACCCCAAATTCTTAGGGAAGGTCCCAGCTTCTGTTATCCCAAGGCCAGGCACAACTCAAGCTTTCTTAACAACATTTTCTTTCGCTGGCATGTTAATTTTTTCTAGTTCATTTTTCTGCTGAAGCTGTAAGTCCCTCCAGGGATCTCAATTCCAACAACCAACTTATTATTATTATTATTATTATTATTTTTTTTTTTTTTAAGTAAGCTCTAGGCCCAACGTAGGGCTCAAGCTCACAACCCCAAGATCAAGAGTCACACGCTCTACCAACTGAGCCAGCTTACATAGGTCCAAGGTTTTATCTTTTTTATCCTTATGGTAATTAGAATTTATTTAAGCCCCTTCTTTCCTGCCTCCCCGCTCCCCAGGACAGATAAAGCGAGCACCATCTCAGCATTCTGATGTTCAGTGACTGTTTTCTCTCTCTGTCTCTCTCTCTCTCCTGTATGTATTTAAAAGGAAACTGGTTCTAGTCTATCTAGAATTTCTAATGGGAAGTTTTCTTGTCTCTGTTCTAGGAGAGAATTTTCAGATTATCTAACTGACTACACAGCTAACGAAGCTTATGCAAATTATTGAGCTTCTCTAAACCTGTTTTCTCATTTGTAAAATGGGACAGAGGGCAATGGAGAAAAAAAATATGTGCTAAGCACTTAGCTCTTTAACTAGTACACAAGGCTACTCAATAAACGGTAACTATGAAATCAGTTTTACTGGCAAGCTGTAAATTTTACCATTAGCTGTTGAAATAAATTCAGTCTATCAAAGTGGGTTTTTACTGTGCTTTGGCTTAAAGAATATTGAATATTTACTGGTCTCCCAAGTAACTGGAGACCACTGCTCATAACCCACACCAATAATGAAAGTATGCTATTAACATGATCCAAGTCTATTAATTAGAGCACATTTATAGGGGTCTGATTTGCCAACTCTATTTTGCACTTCTGAATGAAATTAGAATGTTTGGGGAAAATTCCCCAAGTTGGCAATTCACATAGGTATTCTCTTTTAATTTAAATTAACTGACTAAAACATGTTTTGGGCTATAAGCTCTCAGAAGGCAACAGCTATTTAATTTGCTTGCAATAATATCCCTGCATTTCTGTAGACGACAGTGATGCCCACGAACAGACCTGGGATATTGTTATACTTTTTAAGTTGTAAATTCCTCCTTATCTGGCCCTAGGAATTACTACTGCGGTCACTGCCAAGCAGGGCCCTGTGTGGGACAGGAACATAAATTCATTCTACTCAAGCCAGCTGAAATAGCTTTCTGTGCTCTGGGGTCATCATGTGGTCTATTTGGTCATCCGAGTACCCTCCGAATGAAGCACAGGGTAAGTCCACAAGGATGCAGAAAAAACTTAGAGGGGAAAACAATATATGCTGCAGTTTCGCATCTTGTTTATCGGTATGAATGAGAAACAGAATTACACAAAGAATCCCTACAAAGAAAGAGCTGAGGTAATGGCCTCATGACATTAGTAAATGATTTCAGCACATAAAGGGAACTGGATGGCAGTAATTCAAGCAGTCTAAGAGACTGAAAAGGCCACAGGCACTAAAGAACCGTAATTTGCTACCAACTCTGAGAATTTAAATTTTCCAATCCATAAGATAAAAACCAGCGTACATATCAATAAACAAATTTTAGGTTGAGTGACACTTTATTATTTCCAAATGATATGTGAACAAAAGCCAATTATTTCCCATGGCCACTATTTATACCATATTTTCCATCCTATGTAATACTATGAATAAAGCCAAGATTTATGACATATTTTACTTCTTAAATCCTTTTTATTAAATCCTTCCAAAAATAGCTCTAAAATTTCATCAGTTTAGTAATGCCAACAGTTATGCGTTGGGTGCGCCCCAAAGAGCCTCACTGGCTAGTGCGCTTTCGCAGGTATCCCAGGAACTGGGTTCACACGGGACAGCACGTGCACAGTGACGGCCCTGACTGCAAACTTGCTTTGTGACGTGCATCCTGACCGCTCAGACAGTGCACAAAGGGCAACGTGACTAAATTACTATAAAATCTGAGGTTAATTTTTCCCTGCAAGGTTAGTACAACTTTTCTAGAAAGAGTGCCATGGCAAGGTCATTTGTATAGCTGCCCAGAACTGATTTTTTTAAAACTGCCTATAACCAGCAATAATTAAGGTCCTCCTCCTCCTCCCCAACCCTCAGGGCAGCCTCAGCATTCTTCTAGACTTCAGTGTTTCAGGGGCTCTCAGTGCAAGATAAAGGGAGACAGTGACACAGGATTAAACTGCAGTAGGAAGAGGACACAGCCAAGGATCTAACCAGTGGTTCTCAGGAGCTTGGAGAGAATGGAATCTGAATCCCCTAACTGGGGAACAGCAAATTCCATTCCCTAAAATGAAAAGTGCTGATGGATGCCTTATGATACAGCTCTTGCACATTTCCTCACGCTAGACACAGGCGTGTGCGCAGCTGCAGAATGAGAGCATCAGGATCTAGCTCCGTGTGGGGGCCATGTGAGAAATCACTCTGTAGGGTGCTCTCAATGTTTCTTCATGATGAGAGAGAATTCCTCTTCTATATGACAACATGCACGTCCCTAGTAGTACATTAAGGTTTCTCATATGCTATTCAGAGATCCCTAGCTCTGGAGATAAACAGATAGGAGACCTTTTCGTTACTCTGATCTGATGAATAAAGGTCTTAGGAGAGAGGATTGTACCTTTATAATCATGAAATTATGAAGACACATAAGGTGATCAGGAACATTATGCCACCTCTGTAAGGCTGCAGTACAACATTAGTGTTCAGAAACAGGCCTGTAGTGAATCCCCAAGGACTATGGTCTCATTCAGTAGTGAATAGCCACGATTTTGTTGCTGGAGTTGGTAATGTCCCCTCGGGCAGTGACTTTTGTAAGGGGATAAAAAAGGTTTCCATTCCTTCCGAGCATTCTCAAGATCCTTTGCCGCACTCTCACATTTAACCCAAGGCCATGAGAGCAGACTATTTACTGTAGAGCTGTATTTCTTTATTACAGCTATGGAGAGGCCTGTTTCTAAGAAGTACGAGTCACGTGCTCCCTACCCTTTGCCATTTATTACAACTGAGCCCTCAGCCGCGCTGCGGCAGCATCTGCCCACGAGGAACTGCTCCGGGTCTGAGAGGCCCCTTTGTCTATCAGGACCCAACTGGTGTTATACTACTGTGGAAGGGAAACCAGCCAAGATTTTGAATGAATAGGCTGGAAGTACGCACCATTACAGACACAAAATGTCTTTCACTGTGAAGGTCTGCTAGAGGTATCCTGTGTTACGTTTTGAGAAACACTTGAAGCCACAGAGCTATTTCTCTCTCAAACATATTGACACCACAGATGTAAGGAAAAGAAGCACACACAATTAATGAGCCCACAGCACACCCAAATGCTCTGAGAAGTTAGCCAAAACCTAGCAGAAAACTATTAATATGAACCCAGACCAGGGACTAGGATCAGTGGAAACAGCTCAACTTGACAGCTGTGAATCAAAGTCAATCACAATGATGTAACCTTCTCCCCAAAGATATGGTAAGTCCTCTAGACCCAAACTACAGGGAAAAATCTCCCCCCAAAGATTTCATTACTAGTAACAGGACAGGAGACACACAGACACTATATTGAGGCTCCGGGACAGATTTATTATGTTTAGTCTCAGCGGCCTACAGGGAGATCTTGTCTGGGATTTCATCTAAAAAATCTTAAGGCTTTTCGAAACTTTGGGAAAGATTCTGAATAAACAAGACAACTTAAAGTTGTTCCGGTTGCTCCTCAAATAGCAAATTATATAACTCTTCGGGTAGAGAGTCCAAGTCTGGGGAATGAGAAAGGGATGAAGACACTTAGTTCTCTCTGATCTTGTGAACCCATTATAAAAAGTGGGTTCTTAAAAATATACAAATGTATACAAAATATATTAACACACATACAAACACACTTATATATATTTTTTCAGATCCCTTAAACCTTTGCATGACTGCACTCACTCCGTCTTTAATGACACACAAAATTTTATCCCAAATGCACTTATTCTGTAGAGGCAAAGCATCTGATTGAGAAGTATAAATTTGTTAAAGAAATTATGACCATGGTCATATTTTAGAGGTCAACGAAAATAGCTATTAAACCACAGAAGGATTTTCTAAGACCCTAAGCTTTGGCCTGTGTTTATTTATGACTACTTGAGTTTGGGGGTTGTATTAAGGAAATGCTGAAAATTCGGAAGGAAAACTTTTTTTTTTTTTAAATGGCATTATTGTTAAGGCTTCTTTCTGTAAGCATTTATAATGTGACAATCAAAACTTGTGTCTTCAATGTGTATTCTTAGACACCTTGGATGACGAGGAAAAGTGCAGGCTCCTACCTCAGAAAAGACAAAGCAGAACTTATGTCAGGAACATCACAGGAGTAACTGTCAGAGAGGAAGGTTCTGACAAACCTACCAGGAGGTGTGCAGGCATCTGCAGGAGACTGGACGAATGTGGACCGCCTTTTGGTTGGCATAGGCAAAGCCATTTTCTGTTCTTTATGCTTTGCCAGTGCGGCTTGAACTGCTTCTGTATGGATATCTGAAAGATTAAACATTTGCATTTATTAGCTCTTGGTTCTTAAAGTGATTACTTCTGTGGGCTGAACTATTACTGCCTCAACTGTTGAAAAGGGATATTTAGGTGATTTTTAGTTACAATTTGTGTTGTAACAATTAAAATAAAACTGAAAAAGAAGAGACAAAAAAAGAAAGAAGTCAAGGATAATTTTACAGACAAGGAAAATGAAGCCCAGAATGATTATGTGACTGCTTTAAGAGCAAACAAGGGGCTAGTGGAGATAGGCAGGGGTGGGGAAAGGCAAAGGGGTCTAACATGCCCCTGTGCCAGGCAGGGATCCTACCTCTGAATGGAATGAGTGCTGTGCAGGTAGCTAAAAGACACTCACTGTTCTTCAGGAAAAGAAGCTTAGGATTTGTTTAACTGCCTGAAAGTGGTTGAGACCACTCAGTTCTCTACCACAGGATCAGAAGGGCTGAATCTGATCTAGAAAAATATAAGAGCTGATGGTACTTGTTTGCCACTGTGGCCACAAGAGAATTCAGTTCTCCCCTTGAAGTCCAAGAGGAAGGAACCTTAGAGCACCGGGATGGGTCAGTCGGTTAAGTGTCCAACTTCAGCTCAGGTTATGATCTCACGGTTCATGAGTTCGAGCCCTGCACTGGGCTCTCAGCTGTTGGAGCAGATCCCAGTTTGGATCCTCTGTCTCCCTCTCTCTCTGCCCCTGCTCCACTCACACTCTCCTCTCTCCCTCAAAAATAAATAAAGATTAAAAAAAAAAAGAAGTCTAATAGGGGTCTCAAAATTAACATTTCCCAACAGAACACTTGATTGTCCACTCCCGCCATAAAATGTGCTCTACATTTCTGCAAAAAAAGGATCATACTATTCATAGTCTTTGGTGTTCTCCTTTGAGATTTTTTAAAACTCTTACAAAATCCTATGAAGGTAGATAACTGAAGTAGCTTCCTAGTTCTCAAGAATTTCCTCTTCTCAGGGATGGGCCCAGTTGAGGGACAAACTATCCTAGGAGGCCTGTCTGTGCTATGTAAATGTACCTCTTATAACAGCTGGACCTATCAGATCCTTTTATGGGGGTCTGTGTGGAAGAATTCGAAGTAAGTCAAGAAAATGCAGGTTCTAGAACTGAGTCACTTTAATGATAACTCCCTAGAGAAAAGGAATGTCCTTAAACTTCAGGGTTGAAACCCTGGAAGCTGTCTCTCCTTTTCTAGGGATTTCTCAACTGTTGCTTCGCTTCTATGACCTACTCTAGCTATTTAAGGTAGCCTGAGCTGACCTGTTTCATGCAACAACAACAACAACAAAAACCTTCACTAATATAACCAGAAACATCTTTCTGTGTAAATACAAACCTATAACATAATTTTAAAGGTTGCATAGAATTCCACTGTATGTCTGTGCCATGATTTATTTAAGCAACCTGTTTCCAAAGTTTTGCTACTATTCTTGGCAACGATTCACAGCAAAAGAATTCAGTATTTTCACCTTAGTACATACATATAATCCTATTTTTGTAGGATTAATTCCAATTGCTGAGGTGTATTTCCTAAGAACAAGGATTTTTTTTTTTTTTTTGAGCAGGGGGAGAAGCTAGTGCAAGCAGGGGAAGGGCAGAGGGAGAGGGAGAGAGAGAATCTCAAGTAGGCTCCACACCCAGCTCGAAGCCCAACATGGGGATCCATCTCACCACCACAAGACTGTGACCTGGGCCGAAATTAAGAATCGGACACTTAACCAACTGAGCCGAGACACCCGATGATTTTACTCTTATATAGCTATCATACATTTACCAAAATCAATAAATTAAATACTGATACAAATTATTATGTCACCCACAACCCATATTCCAACTTAGCCTACTATTCCCCAGTAATGCACTTTATAGTTTTTCCTCCTTTGTTCCTGATCTGGGACCTGACACAGAATCATACATTACGTTTAGTTGTCACAATTCTCTATTATCCTATAATCTGGAACATTTCTTAACCTTTGTCTCTCATTGCCTTGACATTATTGTACAGACTAATTATATTGTAGAATGTCCCTTAATTTTAGTTTGTTGATATTCCTCATAATTAGATTCTGGTTATACATTTTGGTAGGAATACCACAGAAGTAATATGTCTTCTTGAAACATGATGTCAGGAAGTGTCTGCCCTATTACTGGTGATAGTAACTGATTACTTGGTTAAGATGATGTCTACTAAAGTAATTCATTGTAAGGTTATTATTCTTCCCTTAGTGTAATTAACAAATAAATTATGGGTGAATGTTTTTCAGATGATATAAATATTACATACTTCATTGAACTTTTACCTACTGGTTTTAGCATTCATTGATGATTCTTGGCTGAATCAATTATTACCATAATGGCTACAAAACATTGATTTAATAACTCTATCATTCCTTCTGTATTTATTAGTTACTTTTTCTACTATAAGAAAAAGCATCCCTTTCTCTCCCAATTTATTTATATCAATACAGACCTATTGACTCTCATTTTATTCTATGGCTATTGTTACTACCATTACTTATTTTGATGGTCCTAATACCCCAGATTTGACCAACGAGGCCAAATCAAACTGGCTCTTACGTCCTTTTGACATATTCCCATCATTTTGAGCAGTTTTTGTTCTCTGGTATAAGATGTTCCAGGTATGTTCCCTTCTCCAGCACTAGAATTAAACATTTCTCTAAGGAACCCTGACCTCTCTTAGTGGAGAATGGTATTTAGAAACCAAGACCTTAAAAGAAGGAGTGCTCAGTGCTATTGGGGTATCAGACGCTCAACCAGCTAAGCCACCCAGGTGCCCCTCTTCATTTTTTTTTTAAAGCTGCATAGCACTCCATTATATAAGTTAGTTTACTCAACTATTCTAAGTGTGGGCATTTAAGTGTTTCCGATATTTTACAATTACAAACAATAATACAACAAAGGGTCTTGTGCAAGTAGACTTTTATACTGATGAGAGTATATCTTCAGGGCCAATTCCAACAAGTGAGACTCCTAAGTCAAAAAGTGAATACATTTTAAACTCTGCTGCATCTTGCCAAGTTCCTCTCCAAAGAGTTGTATCATACTGTATTACTATCAGCAATGTGCCTATGTGTCTGTTTCCTCATAGCCTCACCAGCAGAATGTATTATCTTGGTTTTTTGACTATTACCAGTTTGGTAGCTGAGAAATGGTGTCTCAGTATACTTTCAATTTGGACTTCCTTTATTTTATTATTTTTTTTTAATTTTAAGATTTACTTTATTTTTGGAGAGAGAGAGAACGTGCAAACAGGGGAGGGGGCAAAGGGAAGGGGGAGAGAGAGGGAGAGAGAGAAAGAAAGAGAGAGAATCCCAAGCAGGCTCCACACACTCAGCATGGAGCCTGATGTGGGGCTCAGTTCCATGACCCTGGGATCATGACCTGAGCTGAAATGAAGAGTTGGACGCTCAACTGGCTGAGCCACCCAAGCACCCCTGTACTTCTTTTATCATTAATGAGATTAAACATCGGATTTAAGGATCATTTAATATTTGTTGGTAAGTGAAAGTAAATATTCATGTCACTTGATCATTTTTCTACTGGGTTTCTGCATTTATTTTCCCCTAATTTTTAAGAGTTCTTCACTAGCCCTTTATCTCTGAATGTCAGAAATAGTTTCTTTCAATCTGTCATTTGTCTTTTGACACTGTGGTAGTTTATTGCCACACAGAAGGTTTTTAAAAATTTTTTATGGAATATCTCAAATCGATAACCTAATGTTATACTGAAGGAACTCAAAAAAGAACAAACTAAAACCAAAGTTAGTAAAAAGAGGAAATAACAAGGATTATAACAGAAATTAAAAAAAAATAAATTTGAAAAACAGAAAACAATCAGCAAAAATAAAAGTTGGTTTTTTGAAAAGATGAACAAAACTGACAAATCTTTAGCTAGATTAAGAAAAATACAGGGGCACCTGGGGGGCTCAGTCGGCTGGGCGTCTGACTTGGGCTCAGGTTATGATCTCCCAGTTCACAGGCTCGAGCCCCGCGTCGGGCTCTGTGCTGACAGCTCAGAGCCTGGAGCCTGCTTTGGATTCTGTGTCTCCCTCTCTCTCTGCCCTCCCCTGCTCATGCTCTCTCTCTCTCTCTCTCAGAAATAAAGATTTTTAAAAAATTAAAAAAGAAAAATACAGAGTAAAATAACTAAAATAAAAAATGAAAGAGGAAATATTACAACTGATACCACAGAAATAAAAAACATTATAAGACTACCATGAGACGACTACTATACCACAAATTGGATAACCTAAAAAAATGGATAAATTCCTAGAAACATACAACCTACTAAGATTGAATCATGAAGAAAGAGAAAATCAGAACAGACAAATTACTATTAGGAAGACTGAATCAGTAATAAAAACCTCCCAACGAAGAAAAGCCCAGGTTTCACCGTAGAAATCTATAAAACATTTAAAGAACAGCAACCTTTCTCAAATTCATTCAAAGAACTAAAGAAGAAATACTTCTCATTTAAAAGAAGAAATACAAATTCATTTTTATGAGGCCAGCATTACCCTAAAACCAAAGCCAAACAAAGATACTGCAAAAAACAAGACAAAACAAAATAAATCCAAATAAAACAAAACAACAACCCCCTAAAACTAAGCAACCCACTGAATGGGAGAAGATATTTGCAAATGATATATCCAAGAAGGGGTTAACATCCAAAATATATAAAGGACTTACACAACACCAAAAAACAAATAATTCAATTAAAAAGTGAGCAGAGAACTTGAATAGACATTTTTACAAAGAAAGCATACAAATGGCCAACAGACATAAAAAGACACGCAGCATCACTAACCACAGGGAAATGAAAATCAAAACCACTTCGAGATCTCACCTTACACCTGTCAGAATGGCTAGGATGAAAAAGACAATACCAAGTTTTGTGAGGATGTAGAGAAAAAGGAACCCTGGTACACTGTCAGTAGGAATGTAAATCGGTGTAGCCACTGTGGAAAACAAGGTAAAAAAATTAAAAATAGAAACACCAAAAAGTCCAGTAATTCCACTATTGGGTATTTACTCAAAGAAAACAAAAACACTAATTCAAAAAGACATATGCATCCTCACGCTTCCTGCAATATTGTGTGTAATAGCCAAGATATAGAAGCAGCTCAAGCGTCCATCGACAGAATGGATAAAGATACGGAATATATATACAGTGGAATATTACTCGGCCATTAAAAATAATAGGACCTTGCCATTTGCGACAACATGGATGAACCTAGAGGGTATCATGCTAAGTAAAATGAGTCAGAGAAAGACAGACACCATATGATTTCACTTATGTGTGGAATCTAAAAAAAGGAACAAACAAAACTCAAAGAGACTCTTAAATGCAGTTAAGAAACTGGTGGTTGCTAGAGGTGAGGCAGGTGGGGGATGGGCAAAATAGATAAGGAGCATTAAGAGGTACAAACCTCCAATTATAAAATAAAGAAGTCACAGAGATGAAAAGTAGAGCATGGGGAAGTCAATAATATCGAAAAAATGTACAGTGATGACACATCATAATGAGCATTGAGTAATGTATAAAATTATTAAACCACTATTTTGTACATCTGAAACTAATGTAACACTGAATGATAATCACACTGAAATTTTTAAAATAAATAAAAAACTTAAATGCAGATTTTTTTAAAAGGCAGAAACAGACCCATAAACACAGAGAACAAACTGATGGTGGCAGAGGGGAGGGGAGTAGGGAGATGAGAAAAATGAGTAAAGGAAAGGAGTGCCTGGGTGGCTCAGTCAGTTAAGCATCTGGCTCTTGATTTCAGCTCAGGTCATGATCTCAGGGTTTGTAGGTTCAAGGGCTGCTCTGGGCTCTGTCAGCACAGAGCCTATTTGTGTCTCCCTCTCCCTGCCCCTCCCTCCCTCCCTCTCTCTCTCAAAATAAATAAAGTTAAAAAAATTTTTTAAAGTCGGTAAGGGGGAGTGGGAGATACAGGCTTCTAGTTATGGAATAAGTCACAAAGGTAAAAAGTACAGCACTGGGAATATAGTCAATGGTATTGTCATAGCGATGTATGGTGACAGATGACAACTGCACTTGCAGTAAGTATAGCATAATGTATAGATTTGTTCAATCACCATGCTGTACATCTGAAACTAATGTAACACTGTATGTCAACTATGTTTCAACTAAAAAAAAAGAAAAGAAAAACACCCCTACACCAATATCCCTGATGAATACAGATGCAAAAATATGGAACAAAATACTGTCAACCTGAATTCAACAGTACATGAAAAGGACTATGTACCAGGGCGCCTGGGTGGCTCAGCTGGTTAAGCGTCCAACTCTTGGGTTTGGCTCAGGTCATGTTCTCACGGTTTCATGAGTTCGAGCTGAACGCTGGGCTCTGTGCTGACAGTGTGGCGTCTGCTTGGGATTCTCTCTCTCTCTCCCTTTCTCTCTGCCCCTCCCCAACTCACGCCGTCTCTGTCTCTCTCAAAATAAATAAATAAAAACATTCATATTCATATTTATATTTAGGACTATGTACCATAACCAAGTGAGATTTATCCCTGTGTTGCAAGGATGTTCAACATATGAAAATCAACAAATATAAGACTCTACATTAACACAATGAAGGACAAAAATTATATGACCATCATAGATGCAGAAAAAGCATTTGACAAAACTCAACACACTTGATAAAAACACTCAACAAACTAGGAATAGAAGGACATTCTCTCAAAATAATAAAATTCATAAACGAAAAGCCCGCAGCCAGCAACATAGTCAACGGCGAGAGCTGAAAGCTTTTCCTTCTAAGATCAGGAACAAGGTAAAGATGCCTGCTCTCACCACTTCTTTCAGCATAGTACTGGATGTCCTGGTCAGAGTAATTAGGCAAGAAAAAGAAATAAAAGGTATACAAAAGGAGAGGAAGAAGTAAAATTATTTATGTTTGCAGATGACATGATCTTATACATAGGAAATCCTAAAGATTTTATTCATGTACACAAACTGTTAGAACTAATCGGCGAATTCAACAACTGCAGGATAGAAAATCAGGATACAAAAACCAGTTGTGTTTCTCAACACAAACAATTAACTATCTGAGAAGGAAAGGAAGGAAATAATCTCATTTATAGTAGCATAAAAAATAATAAAAATTTTAAAATAAACACAATCAAGCAGGCAAAAAACTTGTATACCATGAAAACCGCTGAAGGAAATTAAAGAAGAAACAAATGGAAAAACATTCCATGTTCATGGACTGGAAGAGTTAATATCGTTAAAATATAAGTGATCTACAGATTTAATGCTATACCTGTAACAATCCACTGGCACTTTTGAAGAAATAGAAAATGTATACGGAATCTCAAAGAACTCAGAATAGCCAAAACAATTTTAAGAAAGAAGAATAAAGCTGGAAGCCTCATATTTCCTGATTTCAAAATATATATATTTCCTGAAAGCCAGAGTAACCAAGATAGTATAATGTTGGCATAAAGAGAGACATATAGACCAATGCAATAAAATAGCTCAGAAATTAACCCTTGTGTGTATGGTTAAATGGTCTTTGACAAGGGTGCCAAGACTGTTCAATTAGGAATGACAGTCTCTTCAACAAATGTTGCCAGGAAACTGAAATATCTGCATATAAAAGAATGAAGTTGGACATTTATCTTATACCATATACCATATAAATTAACTAAAGGGGTGCCTGGGTGGCTCAGTCGGCTGAGCGTCCGACTTCGGCTCAGGTCATGATCTCGCGGTTTGAGTTTGAGCCCCGCGTCGGGCTCTGTGCTGACAACTCAGGGCCTGGAGCCTGCTTCGGATTTTGAGTCTCCCTCTCTCTCTGCCCCTCCCCTGCTCACGCTCTGTCTCTCCCTCTCTCTCAAAAATAAATAAATGTAAAAAAAAATTAACTAAAAATAAATCAAAAACTTAAACATAAGACATGAAACTATAGAAGTCTTAGAAGAAAGCATAAAAGGAAAGCTTCATAACTCTGGAACGGGTTAATCATTTCTTGGATATGACACTATAAGCACAAGCAAGAAAAGCAAAAATAGGTGGGACTCCATCAAACTAAAAAGCTTCTGCACAACAAAGGAAACAACAGAGTGAAAAGGCAACCTATGGAATGGGAGAAAATATTTGCAAACCATGTATTGGATAAGGCACTAATTTCCAGAATATTTAAAGAATACTTACAACTCAATAACAACAAGTAACCCAATTTTAAAATGGCCAAGGGACTCGAACAGACATTTCTCCAAACAAGATAAACAAATGGACAACAATCATATGAAAAGATGCTCAACATCACTAATCATCAGGGAAATGCAAGTCAAAGCCACAATGGCATATCTCTTCATACCAATCAGGATAGCCACTGAAAGGGGGCCTGGGTGGCTCAGTCAGTTAGGTGTCCGACTCTTGATCTCGGCTCAGGTCATGATCTCAAGCTCCATGTCAGGTTTTGTGCTAATAGCAAAGAGCCTGCTTGGGGTTCTCTCTCTCCCTCTCTCTCTGCCCCTTGCCTGCTCATGCTTTTTCTCTCTTTCAAAAATAAATAAATAAACTTAAAAAAAAAGGATAGTTACTGGAAAGAAAACAAATCAAAAGGGGGGGGAAGAAAAAGAAAGGAAAGTGTTGGTGAGGACATGGAGAAATTAGGATCCTTGCACACTGTTGGTGGGACTGTGAAATGGTGCAGCTGTTATGGAAAACAGTATGGAAGGTTTCTCAAAAAACTGAAAATAAAACTATCATATGATCTAGCAATCCCACTTCTGGGTATATATCCAAAAGAACTGAAAGCAGGGTCTCAAAGAGATATTTGCACACAAATGTTCAATGCAGCATTATGTACAACAGCCATGACATGGAAGGAACCTTAATGCCCATGAATGGATGAATGTATAAAGAAAATGTGTTAGATATATACAATGGACTATTATTCAACCTTAAAAAAGAAGGGTATCTTCTCACATGCTACAACATGGATGCATCTTGAGGACATTAGGTTAAGTGAACTAAAACAATCACAAAAAACCAAAATCTGCTTACAAGAGATACCTAAAGTACTCAAATTCTTAGATGTAGTAAGACTAGGGGGAGAGGGAAACAGAGAGTTGTGAGTTGTCACTGTTTCAGTCATGCAAGATCAAAGAGTTCTAAAGAGCTGTTGTGTACCAATATGCATATAGTTAATATGGAAATGTACACTTAAAAATTTTGAAGGCGGGGCACCTGGGTGGCTCAGTTGGTTAAGTATCCAACTCTTGATTTTGGCTAAGGTCATGATGTCATTCATGGTTTGTGAGATGGTGCCCTGAGTCAGGCTTTGTGCTGACAGTGTGGAGCCTGCTTGGGATTCTCTCGCTCTACCTCTCCCCTGCTCACTTCCTTGTTCCTGCTCGCTCGCTCTCTCTCTCTCTCTCCAAATAAATAAACATTAAAAAAAATTTTTAAGAGGGTATATATATATATATGTGTTTTTTACTGCAGTAAAAACATTTTGTATGTAGTCTTTCATCACATCTGGATTTTGAGTTCCAGCTGTTTTCCCATAAGACTTTCTCTAAACCCACGTTACTGAAAAATTCACTGGTGTTTTCTTTTAGTACTTACCTTTTTTTTTTTTTTAAATCTAGATCTCTGATCCATTTGAAGTTTTTCCTGGCATATGGTATGAGATATGGATTTACTTTATATTATTCCCTGTGTCCTAGCACCATCTATTAAAAAGTACATTTCTGTCCCAATGATTTGCAATGCTATCTTTATTATACACTAAATCCCAGATGTACTTTGTTCTATTTCTATACTTGTTATTCTAAAGTTTATTTATTTTGAGAGACAGAGAGAGAGAGAGAGAAAGAGAAGGGGGGGGAGGGCGGAGACAGGATTCAAAATGGGCTCTGTGCTAACAGCAAAGAACCCAATGCAGGGCTCAAACTCACAAATCATGAGATCATGACTTGAGCCATAGTCAGACGCTTAACCTACTGAGCCACCCCAGTGCCCCTCTGCACTTGTTATTCTATTCCAATGTTATTCTATTCCAATGGTCTATCTGCCACTTTGTCTGCCATACCACACTGTTTTAATTATAGAGTCTTTAGAGTGAATGTGTTTTAATATCTAGTAGGTATAGTCACTCTTCATAGGTTTTCTTTCTCAGTGTTTTCCTACCTATTCTTACATGTTTATTTTTCCTAATGAACTTCAAAAACCTGTTTTCTGGCTCCATAAATAAATTTAATAATGTTGTTGGGACTGGATTGAATTTATAAACTAATTTAGGGAGTCCTGGCATCTTTGTGATGTTGAATTATCAAAGAACAAGGAATGCTTTTCCATTTATCATGTCTATGTTGTGTCTTTCAGAGTCTTAAAGTTTCCTTTGTAAAGGCTTTATACATTTCTTAAGTTTTTCCTAAATATGTCTTATCTTTTCTATTGCTTTTGTAAGTGAGGTTTGCTCTACTATATCTTTTAATTGGTTATTGCTTGCATATATGAAGGCTACTGATTTCTGAACTAGTTTTATATCTGGCTACCTGACTGAATTATTGTATTAGATTAATTTTGTTATTGACTTTCTTGGGTTTTCTTTTTTTTTTTTTTAATGTTTATTTATTTTTGAGAGAGAGAGAGAGAGACAGAGCACAAGCAGGGGAGGGGCAGAGAGAGAGGGAGATGCAGAATCTGAAGCAGGCTCCAGGCTCCAAGCTGTCAGCACAGAGCCTGACATGGGGCTCAAACTCACAAACCACAAGATCATAACCTGAGCCAAAGTCGGAAGCTTAACTGACTGAGCCACCCAGACACCCCCACTCTCTTGGATTTTCTAAATAAACATCGTATCAAGTACAAATACAGTTTTACTTTTTCTTTTCTAATTCTTACACCTCTAGTTGATTTGCCTTGTCTACTCATATTAACACCTCTAGTGCATTTTAAATGTTAGCATCCTTAGAATTAAAATAAAAAAAAAAAAAAACTCTTGTAAATAAATTAAAAAAAAAAAGAACAGCTCAATTTTAAAAAATAAGTTGAGGCACTGGACAGGTAGGTTATAGAAGAAGAATAAAGGTCAATTAACATATTCAAAAAGGGGCGCCTGGGTAATTCAATTGGTTGAACGTCCGACTCTTCATTTCTGCTCAGGTCATGATCTCAGGGTTGTGGGATGGAGCCCCATGTTGGACTCCACGCTGAGCATGAGCTTTGCTTAAGATTCTCTCTCTTTCCCTCTGTCCCTCTCTCACTCGCACACTCTCTCTAAAAAATAAAAAAGCCATATTAAAAAAATTCAATCTCATTTGTAACACTTCCATCAACAAGGTATGAGAGGGTATGAGAGTGCCCGTTTCCCTACATCTATGGACAACACTGAACTATTTTTTTCATCTTTTCCCAAGAGGTAATTGGAAAGTGTTATTTTACAGTTTTAAAGTAGCTATTCCTATTCTTGGCTTGTTTTTATGAAGTGGTTACAACATGATGCAAAAGTAGCATAGATGGGCTTTACCTATCAGGGGCAGAACAAACACTAAGTGCCCTTACCTATTTAGATAGATGGATGGATGGATGGCCAGATGGCCAGACACACCAGCAGATATGGACAGACTGAACAGACTAGCAGATATGGACAGACTAAAAGGCAGATGCTTAGACAGGTTCAATCATTAAGTAGAGAAGCACAGTTCAAAGAGGTACCTGCAAGCCATCAAGTAGTCATGCCATTTTCACCAACTTCTAAGGCAGCAACCACTTTAACATTTTTAATTATGACAGAGACAGCAACTATTAAATTCTGGAACATTAGGGTATCACATTAATTTTGGCACTATACTGTGTGCCTAGTGGAGAGGGAAAATGCAATTTTAATTTAATTTAAATTTAAATAAAATTTCACGTGCATTTCACATTCCCTTGTACAGATTACGTTTTTTTTTTTAATTTTTTTTAATGTTTATTTATTTTTGAGACACAGACAGAGCATGAGTGGGAGAGGGGCAGAGAGAGAGGGAGACACAGAATCCGAAGCAGGCTCCAGGCTCCAAGCTGGCAGCACAGAGCCTGACGCGGGGCTCAAACTCACAAACTACGAGATCATGACCTGAGCCAAAGTCGGATGCTTAACCGACTGAGCCACCTAGGTGCCCCAGACTACGTTTTCTTTAACCTGGAATATCTATATAGCAAACAGCTATTCACCCTTCAAACTGGTCTAGACTTCAACACCTCCATGAAGCCTGCCCTTAACAGTGCCAGTTCCCAGGCTCCTTCCCCTGTCATCCCCTCTTTTTTTCTGCCTCTACCTTTTATAAAGGATACCTGTGTTTAAGAAAAGATTCTTGGGTTTCTGTCTGTGCTTCTCTAGAATCTAAACTGTCTCAACTCACAGGTCTACAATAAATTCTTGATGAACTGAACTAAACTCAATTTACTTTCCTTGGCATAAGGAAGAGTATTAATATGGAAATAAAATAGTCTTGGTATACCAGTGGCAGCCCCCTTAGCAAATGCCACCATGACAGAAATCAGATATAATATTTTTTTAATGTTTGTTTATTTCTGAGGGAGAGCAAGTGGGGGAGGGGCGGGGCAGAGAGAGAGAGAGAGAGAGAGAGAGAGAGAGAGAGAGAGAGGGAGAGACTGAGGATCCGAAGCGGGCTCTGTGCTGACAGCAGAGAGCCCAATGAGGGGCTCGAACTCACAGACCATGAGATCATGACCTGAGCTTAAGTCAGAAGCGTGACTGAGCCACCCAGGTGCCCCAGAGATCAGATTTAGACAGAGAAAGAAAGTTCTCTATTAGGGTAACATAGGGAGTTATTGTTGCATTTAGCTCCCATTACTAAGTCAGAAGAATCCATACTTAGAGTAAAAATCATTAAGAACAATAACTGATTTATTGCTTTAAATCATTTATCCAGGGCTATCATTTTTAAAACTATCTTTCCCAAACCCCCATTTATAAAATAATTAAGTCATGGGAATATATGTACAGCATGGTAACTGTAGCTAATACATTGTACATTTGAAAAATTGAGAATTAAGAGAATGAATCTTAAAAGTCCTCACCACCACAACAAAAAATTCTGTATAGCTACGCATGGTGGTGGATGTTGACTAGACTCGCTGTGGTGATCATTTCACGGTATCAAATCACTGTGTTGTATACCTGACCTAATATAACACTACCTCAATAAAAGGAAAAAAACTGCTACTTTTTTGTTTAAAAATAATATGAATACATTTTACATTATATGTATTTTGCATTTTACCACAATAAAAAAACCCTTAGTATACATATTAGAAAAAATTAATATACATATTGGAAAAAGATGTAAGCACATATAATGCTGGAGTGAAATTTTTTCTGAGATCCACTGCATCTCAAAACTAATCCCACCTCAACAGTTTGCTACCTATTCTTCCAGGTTTCTGTATCTGTGTTCTTAATATGTGTAATGTTGTTATTCATATTTCTAAAAATCAGGTCATGCATTACATACTATCTTGCATTTATTAAAAATATATTTTGTACATCTCTCCATATCTGCACAAAAAAATCTACCTCTTTTTCAAAGGATTTTAAAATCCACTTTCATAGAATTCCTTTGTGTGGACATGCTGTAACTTATTTAACCACTGTATTATTATGAACGCTATTACAACAAATGTCTGCGTATATATCTTTGTGCACACTTGTAGGTGTTTGTGTAAAATAAATTCCTAGAGGTGGACTCTCCAGGAAAAAAGGTATTGATATTCAAAGTTTTAAAGATATTGCCAAACTGTTGTGCTGTTACCTTTAAGACCACAGTACCAACTTATTAATGGCTCCGAAATAATTTTATACTGCATTTATGTTATTCTGTTTTAGTGTCCCTGAGGTTTACTTAGTTGAATCAAGATTGCCATATCTTATTGAATCTATGATGCCATCTTATATAAAACATATCCTGATTTCAGACATGTTAAAATGTGAAAAGTGTTCTTCTTGTATTAGATGAAATCATGGTTCTTAGCTGTCCCGGAAAACAAATGATTAACTGCTTATACTGAGAAAAAGCACTTCCTCAACAAGAGCAAATCAAATGCTCAGACTTATTAATTAAAAATACTACATTTCCAGGGCACCTGGGCGGCTCAGTCAGTTAAGCATTCGACTTCGGTTCAGGACAGGATCTCGCAGTTCATGAGTTCGGTCCCCACGTTGGGGTCTCTGCTGTCAGCACAGAGCCTGGAGCATGTATCCCATTCTGTGTCTCCCTCTCTCTTTGCCCCTTCCCCACTTGTGCTTTGTCTCTTCTTCCTCTCTCAAAAATAAAAAAACATTAAAAAATTTTTTTTTAAATACTACACTTCCAAAAGTATTTTGCTAAAACTAGGGAATTCTTCACAACAATCAAGCTTTACAAGGCCCATGACATTTGGATAATTAATAACTACACAGCATGTTCTTCTCTGCTGTAAGGTTTCTGTCAGCAGAACACAAAACAAATCAAACCACCCATCTATTTTCTAACATGGTAAGCCCTGGCCCATATATTGGTGTCAAAACAAGAAGTCCACAGTTACTACATTAGCAAAGCCTCTTATTGATAAGAACAGGCAACTCTTTTAACTGGATTTGACTCATTTACCACCATACAATTCATCTTGATCTTTGATAAGAAGTCACTTCCGAAGTTCAGTCCCCAGACACAGCTGACTTTGGATATCTCTGCCAGAAGCACATGTGAAAGCTGGCTATCATTTTCCAGCACTAACGTTTCAGCTGAAAAGGCGATACAAATACTCTGAAGTCCTTTTTTGTTGTTGTTTTGTTTGAGGTAGCTAATTACTACTCAAAAACCGAGCTTTAAAGGAGTTGTCAGAATTACTTACCATACTATCACTTTCCATCTCAGGCATCAACTGTGTATTTTCTACACTTGTGACCATAACACACGTGTAGAAATTGTATCATGCCTTGATGTGCAGGAAAAAAAGGTACTAGCAAATGTATTGGAAATGTCAGAACCTCTTGACTAAGCACAAAGAATGGAATCGGATCATATCTGACTGTGAATAAATATAAGCTCTTTATACCATGTCTGCAACATGAAATACTAAGTCTACTTAGATTTGATTAACATTAGTTGAAATGTCATAGGTATTAATAAGCCTCCAGCAAATAAAAAAGGATTTTCTAGTTACACTTAATAACACCATTAAATCCTTTCGGTGTACCTCTCAGTTTACTGTGAATGCTTGTCATTTTACTAAACACACCCTCCATTCTTATGCCACTTTTGCATGTGACATGTAAACGTAACCGTTCCTAAAGATGGAGTGACAAAGAGGTGAAGTTCGACTCCCAACAATTTCTACAACTTATTTGCTCTACTTCTGCTGCTGCTGTTGATTCCTTCTTATTCATTAGAAGCCGCAATTTGCTGAGTTTTCCTTTGCAATTTAGTTAATTCCTAATGTACTGAAAAATGTGTTTTTTACCCCAAATCCATGCTTGCATGCCTCCACTTTCATGTTCCCCTCATGATAGTACTGTGGTACTCTCATATCTTTCAATATCTTCAGGGTTTTAAATGGCCTTTTCTTCCCTATTTTACCTCCTCTCTGGTCTTCTTGCTACTACCTTAAAAAAAAAGTCCCTGCGAGACAAATATCCCAAACCTTACTCTTAAACCCTCTTCAAGATCTCTGCACCAAACTAAGAAACACAGTTGGCTAACCGACATTTGGTTCACAGACTACACTTTCCCACATTTGGGGTAAATCTGAAAGAATTGGTACAAGAGAGCAAGGGGCTAGAGATCACAGTTAGGTTTTAGTTGACTGAGGTCAAAATGTTACAGTAAAGGTCACTATAGCCTTTCTCTGTATGTGATCAGCCTGGATATAGGATGTGGAGAATCATCTTTCTGGTTCCTTCCTAATTCTTTTATTATATGCTGTAAAAACAAACAAACAAGGCGGGGGAACCCCCACAAAACTCTCAGAAGTCCAGAGATGAGAGTTTAGAGGCCGAAACCCTTCTGAACTGGTCAGAACCCACTGTTGCTGAACCTGGGCCCCAGAGTCAAAAGTGCCCGGGAAATCAGGCTTGGGTCCTGGCAACAAAGAGGAGCTCCTGAGATGTTTTTCTATATCCCATTGTACCTCCCTCTAATCCACTCTTTAACGAACAACTACTTTTATTCTTTCTTTTCTCCAAAATATCTATTTAGCTCTTATGTATGTTTGGCCCGGTGCCAGGCACTGGGATACAGTAATGGTAGAACACTTGGTCTGTAGATGGAGCAAACTACTAGAACAAATACAAATGTAACCGCTCTGCTGAAACCCTCTAATGGTATTCAAGATTCCTTAAGATCTCATCCCTGGTCATCTTTCTAGCCTCATCTCCCACCTACTTCCGGGTTCTTGCATTCTACATTCCATAATGAACTCCTTTCAGGTCTACTATCTGATGCTATTTCCCTCAGTCTGTCTGCCATGACACAGTTTAGATGTCTCACTCTCTGAGAAAGCCTCCTCTGATCGATCAAGACCAGGTTAGGTATAAGGGAAAATTCTGGGGTGGCATGTAACCTCTTTTTTTTCTTAAGAGAGAGGGAGAGAGGGTGCTCTTGAGCAGGGGAGAGGGGCAGAGGAAGGGAGAGAATTCCAAGCAGCCTCCAAGCTCAGTGAGTAGCCTAACGTGGGGCTTGATCCCACAACCCTGGGATCATGACCTGAGCTGATATCAAGAGTCAGATGCTCAACTGACTGAGCCACCCAGGGGCCCCTAACCTCTACTTTTATTTTTTTTTTTATGTAACACTTCTCATTCCTTCCTTTCAGTGTATAAAAATAGCTATCTAATAAAATCAGCTCCCAAAATGTCTGACACAGGTCGACAACCATGTCCTTTTCCTTATTTTCTCTAAATCAGTTTCTGAAAGGATATGATACACACCCTGCTTTTTTTTTATTTCTTAATTTATTTATTTTTGAGAGAGAGCATGCATGCTCATGAGCGGGGGACAGGGGCAGAAGGAGAGAGACAGAGGATCCCAGGCAGGCTCCACACTGAAGACAATGAGGGGCTTGATCCACGACTGACCCTGGGATCATGACGTGAGCCGAAATCAAGAGTTGGACACTTAACTGACTGAGCCACCCAGGTGCCCTTCACCCTGTTTTCTAATTCAAGAAAAGGTTAAAAGGTTAGCTGGTACAGGAGTCAAAAATCTGAAGAAAGTAAAAGAACACTGCAATTAGTTTGGTGACTTAATTCCACTACTTCTTTAAAAAAATTTTTTAAGTGTCTATTTATTTTTAAGAGAGAGACAGAGCATGAGCAGGGAAAAGGCAGAGAGAGAGAGAGGGAGACACAGAATCTGAAGCAACTCCAGGCTGTGAGTGCAGAGCCCAATGTGGGGCTTGAACTCGTGAGCCGTGAATCATGACCTGAGCTGAAGTTGGATGCTGAACTAAGCCACCCAGGCACCCCAATTCTGTTACTTCTGAAGACAGTAAATGTGTTGCAGAGATTGTCTTAGCACAGTGGACAGTAGGTGGGCATGGGACGGGCTTGCCATGCCACCAGTCCTCCTGAGTGTCTATGATTTGTTTCTCTGCTCATCGGTCCTGGCCATGATATTGCAGGGGCATGTTCCCACAGCATGTTGCCTTTTCCCATCTCATGGGTCCCTTTTGGGTCAGAAGAAATAAAGTTTAAGAGTTTACTAATTTGAAATTTCATTATAAGTTTCTGTTCCAGTTCCATTAGTAAAAAGACTGATCCATAGCTCCAGCAAACAGGCCACTTCCAACAGAGTCCACTGAGCTCTCTCAGTACCATCTCATGTGACCCTAGCCCTCTACTTTCTTATTTATGTACTCATGTTGCCTTTGTACTTGTCTGGCTCCCCTTCTGACCTTGAGTGCAGAAACGTCATATTTGGGGCTGCAGCCCCAACAAATATTGAGTATCTATCACACCTGGCACATAATAGATAATGACTGATGAATGAATTAATATAGACTTGCTTGGCCCTTCAAGGGAAACAAACAAACAAACATTAAAAGCTTTCAGGATACAGAGTTCATACTACAGTCACTAAAAACTATTCTGCTGGTAAATTTCAGTTCTTTCTCACCTGATCGGTATCGTTCATCCCTGGCTCCCCCAGATCGAGTTCGGTGGTACTTAGAAGGAGCAGAAGTTTGAGCTGCGGATGGAGCAGGTGTCTGGTTTCTATGTTCTTTCTGTACTGCTGACTCGGTTTCTAAAAAAGGAAATTTGGAATATGGTTATCTGATAACAATAGTAGCTAAAGTTTTCTGAGCACTTTATGGCATTCTCACAACACTCTGAGGCAGGTACTATTACCCCATTAGAGCTTCAATATACATACCTAAAAAGACATCCAGGCTAAAAAATATAATCTTAGAGTCATAACTGTCAACAGATGATAGGAGAGAAATAGCAAAATAGGAGAGAAAGTGAAAAGGCCACTCCAGAAGAATTTTTTTTTAATGTTTATTATTTTCTGAGAGAGAGCTTGAGCAGGGGAGGGGCAGAGAGAAAAGGAGACACGGAATCCAAAGCAGGCTCCAGGCTCTGAGATGTCAGCACAGAGCCTGATGTGGGGCTTGAACTTGTGAACAGTGAAATCATGACCTGAGCCAAAACTGGACAGTTAACTGACTGAGCCACCCATGCACCCCAAAGACTTTAAGAATTGAGGGTGTGGGGGGGATGGAGGGGTGTATATGACCCCCTAATCCTGCATAATGGTACAAAGAATAGCTTGGGGACCTTTAGCCTCTTCACTATAAGTTACTCCAAATAAACATGTTATTTAAGCAAAACTATAGTGCTTATTATGCAAACATAGCTTTTTGAGTCAACCTCTTTCAACTAGAATCACCACTGAACTTGCCCCTTTCCAGTACCTGGCCTAACCCCATTCTCTGTCCTATCAACATTCACTGTCTTATCAAGAATATGGGGAAGTGGGAAATAAACAGGTAAAATAATCAGAAGAGAAACACCCTAAGTTCAGTCCCACAAACCACGAGCTGAAACCAAGAGTTGGATGCTTAACCAACTGAGCCACCCAGGTGCACCTCATATACTGTTTTTAAGAAGGCAAGAAGAATATATCTTAGAATGCTCTCCACTAAAGTGCTTTTATGGATCTAGAAATGTTTATTTTTGATGGTTCCTGGCAGCTGAAATTTTTAATATAAAATATATTAACAGAGCAGAACCTATTTTAACACTGATACTTTGAAATATAATGTCTGGGGGCACCTGGGTGGCTCAGTCAGTTAAGCATCTGACTTAGGTCATGATCTCGTGGGGTTCATGAGTTTGAGCCCCGCGTCGGGCTCTGTGCTGAGAGCTCAGAGCCTGAAGCCTGCTTCGGATTCTGTGTCTCCCTCTCTCTGCCTCACCCCTGCTTGCACTCTGTCTCTCTCTGTATCTCAAAAATGTATGTTAAAAAAATTTTTTGAAATGTAATGCCTGGGATTGTAAACTGAAGTTTTAAATCAACCTAAATTCTTTTGATAATCCATTTCACAGAAGAGCTATACTGAGTTCTTAGTATTTTCACACCTTGCTTCATCTCTTAGTATATAAAGAATCAACAAACTATAGCCCATGTCTGTTTATAAGCAGTTTTATCAGAACATAGCCATGCCCAGTTGTTTACATACTGCCTTGTAGATGCTTTCACACTGTAAAGGTACACGGAGTAATTAGATAGAGACTGATGGTCCTCAAAGTGTAAAATATCTACTATCTGGCCCTTTATAGAAAAAGCTTACCAACTCCCAGTCTATAATAAAAGCTAACATTTAAAGGTTTGTTTTTGCTAGGCACTGTGCATACAGAAGTTTTCATATGTTATTTACTCCTCACAACAATCCTACAAAGTCAGCAGTAACACTTTCAACTTACAGAAAAGGAATCGGAGACATGGATTATTTTATGCAGCCACACAGAGGCAGGGAATGGCAAGAGGAAGAATTCAAACCCAGATCTGTCTAACTCCACTGGTTCTCAATCAGAAAAGATTATGGGGAAGGAAGGAAGGAAGGAAGGAAAGAAGGAAAGAAAGGGAAAGAAAAGGTTATGAAAATTCTCCCAAGACTGTTAGGAGGAAAACAATCAGAATTAATAATGTAGTTTAGGAACATCTAAATGCTTCAGGACGTATAGTCAGCAGCTAGATAATAGTTCTTTAAAAAAAAAAAATCACTTGCCAACCATGAGAGACGCTTAAATACAGAGAACAAACTGAGGGTTGCTGGCAGGGTTTTGGGTGGGGGGATGGGTTAAATGGATGATGGGCATTAATGAGGGCACTTGTTGGATGAGCACTGGGTGTTATATGTAAGTGATGAATCACTAAATTCTACTCCTGAAATCATTATTATACTATATGTTAACTAACTCGGATTCAAATTAAAAAAAAAAAAATCACTTGCTTTCACGTACATGATTCTGCAAAAAGTCCCTCCAAATTAAGTTTTCAGCCATTCATCAGAGAAATAATTTAAAACATAGTCCAATTAACTTTAAATAGAGAACAAAAAAGAGAAAAGGGCTATTCTTATTTGCATTGTCACATGATCTATAGAGAAAGGAAATCAGATTAGTACCCATGAGCTACTTTGCCTGTAAGTATGCACAGAGAAATTGGTTTGACTTATAGAGTACTAAGTTTAAAACACTAGCTTTGTATTACTTTGGGGGGTAAGGTGTCACAGTAAATATATATTTGAATTACCCATCATGGATTGTTTTTTAAATTAAATAAATAGATCTTCTAGGACTGACCAAACCACCCTGCTCTGAAACACAGGGCTTCTGAATTAGACAGCTAATGATCCAAAAGATGAAAAGAATGAGCATGGATTCTCATTTCACAAAGGATGGACCAAAGGTTTATGTATTTTTTTATCATCCTCTCCTGCTTTTACTTTGTATTTTTCAATGTAATTAATTAGGAGAAAGAAGATAAGATAGGTTAAAAATAAAAACTGTTTCAAAAAAAAATGACAGACCAGTGATAGGGGAACAAGGAGTTGATACATTTGAGGGAAAATGAAAGAGAATGAACATTTCCACTCAGGATTATCTAGGCGTTATCAGAGATCAAATCACAAGGAAATGTAACAAAAATACAGACATCTGATGAAACTGACAGTCAGATGACATTTAGCAAGCAATCTACTGAGCTGGTACAAAAAACAAAACAAGCAAAAAAAAATAAATAAAACAAAACAAAACCAAAAAACCCCACACAAAACAGGCCTCACAACACTCTATTCACCAAGCAACATTACTATGATGCTCTGCACTGTTTATCTCAGTTCTTTCAGGAATTTAGTCATCCAAGCAGACCAGGTCTTTTTTGGGTCTAAAAGCAAGACAATCATTTTGTTGTAGCTTGTCAGAAATGGAACCAGAAGGTCAATTTGCAGTTTCAGTAAATGCCTGACAAGTTTATTCAGTGAGCATTCCTCAAGTGCCCACAAAGCGCAATGCCGCAAAAACATGGATTTCTGACAGAACCTTGGCTCAAATGTGCAACATACCTGGCTTCAAGTTCAAGAGAAGTTATTAAAAAAAGAAAGAAAGAAAACAAAAAAAACAAATAAAATGAATTCTTTTTTTTTTTAAATTTTTTTAACGTTTTTTATTTATTTTTGAGACAGAGAGAGACAGAGCATGAACGGGGGAGGGGCAGAGAGAGAGGGAGACACAGAATTGGAAGCAGGCTCCAGGCTCTGAGCCATCAGCCCAGAGCCCGAAGCGGGGCTTGAACTCACAGACCGTGAGATCGTGACCTGAGCCGAAGTCGGATGCTCAACCGACTGAGCCACCCAGGCGCCCCCAAATAAAATGAATTCTTAGGAACTGAATTTCTTTAAGTATAACAGGGGAGCTTAATAATGAAACTGTAAATAGTCCTTTTTTTTTTTTCCTTAGGTAATCTCTACATCCAATGTGGGGCTCAAACTCACCACCCTAAGATTAAGAGTAGCATGCTCTTCTGACTGAGCCAGGCAGGCGCCCCTGTAGATAATCCTTTTGATTGTAAATAATCACTCTCCAATCTGTATGAATTTTATAAAGTTGTATTCCCATGTACTGGAGCTTGTTTTTTAAAATATAATATTTATAAATATATTTTACACATGCATTGAAAAAACTGGAAGCAAATACAGTAAAATGTTAACAGCAATGATCTCTAGGGGATGAGATTCTGAATGTTTTATATATTTTTCTATAGGGTTCACTGGGATGCTATAATTTAGAAAACTCACCTTTTTCAGAATATAAAAATAATATATGTTCATTATAGAACATCAAGAAAATAGTTAAGTATAAAGAAGAAAATTAAAATGATATGAAATCTTCTTAATTCAAAGATCATACCCCACTGAATAGATTCTGACCAAAATAAGTTAAAATTAATATTCAGTTTTCAGCTTTCTAGATAAATTATGACTCTACCAGCAGGATTTTCCAATCTTTTAACTGGAAAATCATGTCTCCTTTCCCAAAAGTAACTGACAAGTCAATACATATTTGGGAGAGGACACTATGTCCTGGCTGGATTAAAATAATTTTGGAAGTCTATTCCCACCTTAGCTTACTTGCCAGGGCAACAATTTGTCATGGAAGGGATACAGAACAATGTACCTCAGGTCTCCTCAAAGTGAAGCGGGGGGGAGGGGGGGGCGTGTCAGGGAACATGGGAGCACAGCAGGGCATTATTTGACAACATGTCCAATGTCAGTGGGGCAGGCAAGATGCTGCTTAAAGGTGAATCATTCCCTGGCCAGGGTTTCACACTCCAACAGATCTCAGGAATTACCTGGGGCCTGAAAATAGAGATTTCTAGATTTTTAATAAGATGTGCACAGTTTCACTATCACAGTAAGAAACTAAAAGCAAAGATAGAATGCATTACATGTATCAACATAATAAGATATTACACACCACAAAAAATTAAAAATATGCTGACTGCAGACATGTGAGATAGTCTAAATGAAATCATGTCAAGTGATAAAAGAACACAAAATACTACGCCCATAATGTGATTACAAGTGTGTATGTAAAAACTACTTATGTACGCTTATAAGGATCAAATAGGACATAAAATCCCAGAAGTAGCTTGAATGAGGCACTCTGTAGTTCTTTACCATTTCATTCTTTTGTTAACAGAGTTAGGTATAAATCAAAGTAATTTAAAAAAACAGTAAATACAGATAAGTGAGGGAACAAGAGCTGTGGACCTCACAAATCAAATCTTTGTCAAAATTCCTAAATTCAAGTATGAAACATACTTGACATTCAAAGAAAAAGATTACTCTCTGATTACTACACAATGACTATCAGTTTGAGGGTTCCTGATATTTTGGTCAGTTGTACAGCATATCCACTAGGGGTCGCCATTATGTTTAAACAGCGATGATTTAGATTTAATAAGTTTCAGAAAAACCACAGATTTTAATTTCTTCTACAACACAAAGCCTTCCTTCTCAATGATCAACACATAATTTATTGTTCTTTGGCAAAGAAAGTCTTCCATGATGCCATTGTTTGAACAGAGTCACTAACAGTGATAACTTGAAAAAGAAGGCATGCAAAATTTCCATTCAAAAAGATGGAAGAAAGCCAATCTCAGCTTCTTATCTTTCAACTCTGCCTATGATTTAACAGATATTCTCACCTATAAGAGTAACATAGTAGAGCACGATGTGCTCTGAGAACCAAATAACATAATAATGCTACTTTTTAGAGTAAACAGAGCATGTTCACTCTTGGTGCTGGTATTCAGAGAAGAAATTAAATAAGTGATCACCAATTCATGTATATCTTTTACACTGTGGTATGTACTGAGAAGGAAAAAAACCTTTGGGCTTTCTAACCCCAAAGCATGGGCAATTTGGTTTGTATTACAGTTTCAGGGAAGGTCTATTAAGAGGAGACACTGATGTAGGCTTTCGGTACGCAGAGAGAAGAAAAAGACACTTTCTACAAAGGCATGGTATCTGCAGAAGTCCAGTGAGGGAGAAACACCATGACAAGAGTAAGAAAGACTGGTAGGCACAGTGAAAGAGATGGAGCAATACAAAACGAGGCTGGAAGAAAAGCTGGGTCAGGTCACTCTTTGAAGGGATTTAAACGGGAAATGAGAGCGTAACAATGATAATAACGTTTCTACAGCTCTTTAAACTTTCATAACACCATCTCATTTTAGCTTCACAATAACATTATCTGATAGACACCATTAAGGAAGCAGAACACCCATCACAGATTAAATTCATTTTCCTATACTGAGAGAATGCCAATAATCACCTTGAATCACTTGGGAAATCTTCCTTTTAGAGCAAAAGTACCCTCAGCCTGCCTTACAAGGATGAGTGATAAACCTCATTGCATGGGGAAAGGGAGGAAAGAATGAGTGTTTGCATCTGGAGTCTGGAAAAGGGGTCACCTGCCTGATTCCTAGGGGTGGATTCTTGGAGAAATGTGGGTTAGGGGTTCTGGGTCTGTAAAGTGGCAGGTGTCTGAAAAGATTCTGCCCCAGAGCTTCCTGGGCCACCTGGCACGAAGAAAACGGTTGAGCACAGAGCTGAAAGAGCACAATACCAAGAGCTCTGTCCTGAGAGGTCAGCTGGGGGTTCTTGGCTGAGCTGAGCAGAGACAAGCTCCTCCACCGAAGCATGCTTAGCAGTGGGTCAGTATCACTGGTCACAAGGTGAGGACCAGTGTTTAAAAGAACCCCATGAGGCGCTGAAAAGCAGCAGCAGACTATGTATGGGCTCTTCCCTTTGGAGGGTGGAAGTGGTCCTGACTACCTCTCCTTCTGTGCTAGCTACCTCCCGCGGGGTCCTTGAACAATTCAGAGAAGCCCCCAGACGAAGACAGTGGACTTCCTTCCGATAAGGGACGGGGGAACACACATGACTGCAATGTGTGTCCACTCCAGACTCTAATACTATCAAACCTAGCAAATGAAACAGCAGCACTGGGACTGGAATAAAAAATTCCAAGTTATTTCCATTAGGATGTGACCCTCATTCGGGAAGGAACTTTTAAATCAAAATGGCACAGGTAAGATAGATCCCATCCGTGCCCCTCCACACCCACACACACAAAGAGGCATGCTGCCTACTTAATATTTATATAGTTGGAAATGTTCTGTAGCATTCCAAAATGCCCTTCCTGATTTCAATAGGTGGTTTTTTTTTTTTTAATTTTTTTTTAACGTTTATTTATTTTTGAGACAGAGAGAGACAGAGCATGAACAGGGGAGGGGCAGAGAGAGAGAGAGACACAGAATCTGAAACAGGCTCCAGGCTCTGAGCGGTCAGCACAGAGCCCGACGTGGGGCTTGAACTCACGGACTGTGAGATCATGACCTGAGCCGAAGTCGGAAGCTTAACCGGCCAAGCCACCCAGGCGCCCCTCAATAGGTGGTTTTAAGTTCACATCCTTTTGAATTTTCATAGTACGTTGTTTAGAACTCCCTTACAATGCTAATTTTACTGTATCTTTTATAAGCCTCATTTGTATACCTGTCTTATCTCTCCTACTACAGCATAAATAACTCGAGGTCACAGTCTGGTCTTAATTCATTTTGTATCTCCTGCAGTAATTGGCTCTGGGTCTCATAGTGTAGGTACCCCAAATTTTGGCTGAAATAAATAATTAAGATCTTATATGTCTCTTCAGCTCCACCAGTGATAGCGAATGGCTGGGAAAAACAGACAAAAAATGGAAAGATACCAATTTTTTTAAAGCACGTGGTTAAATGTTAATCTGAGAAGCCTGCTTATTTGTGTATCTCTAAGCTATACAAATGTTATGCAAAAAAAAAAAAAAAGTGCCTGTCACAATTTTCATGCTTATGCAAGGTCATTAAGAAACTTAAAGAGAGAAAAATAGGGTCACAGACTATCCTCAAGAGGGGTTATCAGAGGCTTCAGAGCAACAGCACAATACCAGGTTTTCTTTGGCTTCATTTTAACTCGCTCATATACACAATCTCAAAGGCAGGGCTGAACAGAGAAGGCGATCGGTGATGCGAGCGGCGTGGAGCCGTGGGCAAACGCAGCAAGGTATACAGACAGGAGAACTGGTGAGCAAATATCCTCTAGCAAAATAAGCAGTGATCACAAAAGAAATCCAAGTTTGGGAAAAACCTCTGGGTCACGTCTTACCAGGACAAGCTACAGAAAGTCAACACATAACCGAATTCATAAACTGATAGGTCTTATCCCCAAAAGGGCAGTAGGTGAGGGACCGGGGAAAAAATGATGTGCAAACCTAGACCAGGAGGGGACATGGAAAAGGTGAGATTCTATTCTAAAGCCAAGAGACAAACACAATTAAATGAAGTGAAAGACAGTGGGACAAATGCTAAGGATGAAGAAGGAAAACACATATACAAAGGTCGCAAACAATCTGAAATACAGGAAGACAGAATGGACTGTTTACATCAATGGCATCAAAAATAGAAGCTGTAGTGATGCCCTAAAGCAAGAAACGCGGGCCCCAAAGAAGACGCCACTACTGAGCTTCAAGGGCAATTTTAAAGAGTGGAGAGGGCAGACCCACCCGAAGGAGGGAGGCCTCCCAGTTTGAACACGTGAATCAGACTGTTTTGGAGACCGTATGATCAGCTTGCTGGTGAACACTGAAAACGAAGTAGTAAGGTCTTTGAGAGATCTTTTAGTTTGATAGAAATTACCTTTGTACAAATTTTGAATAATGCTTACATAAAAATGTTAGGATAAAGAATCCTGAGGGGCATCTGGGGGACTCAGTTGGTCGGGTGTCTGGCGTCTGACTCCTGATTTTGGCTCCGGTCATGATCCCAGGGTCATGGGACAGAGCCCCGTATCAGGCTCCGCGGAGCGTGGAGCCTGCTTAGGATTCTCTCCCTCCCTCCCTCTGCCCCCCTCCCCTGCTTGCGTATGCTCTCTCTAGAATAAAAAAAAAATAGAAATAAAAAAAGAACTCTGATTAAAGATGACAGACTGAACACTTCTATCTATCCCTACTCCTTCCCAAAACGCCACCAGAACGATGATGAAGACCTGCAGCAGAACAAGATAACAGTTCAGATCCGTGCAGGAAGAGAGACAGCACCGAGAGCTGTCTCTGCAAAAGTAATAATAAAACCAATGGATAATTCTAAGAAAAAGAAAAAAAAAGAGCCCATAATCCTAGTAAAGCAAATGGCTTAGCTGTGAATATTTATGGGATGATAATAATCTGAGCACTGAATTTCCTCAGCTGCTGCTAAGGTGCTTGGTCTTCCGAGGAAGCTAAGGCCAGGCTGGGGTGAGGCCCTCACTTCATCGGGCGACTATCCACTCAGCACTCACCCGCGCCATTGCCTCCGTCTTGGACCCTGCCTGCATCTGCTTGGCCCTCATCCTACACGATGATGAGGTGACTGTCACAGAGAAGATCAATGCCTTCATTAAAAGCAGCCGGCTAAATGCCGAACCTTTCGGGCTGGGTTTGTTTGCAAAGGCCCTGGCCGATGTCAACATGGAGAGCCTCACCTGCAACGTAGGGGCTGGTGGACCTGCACCAGCAGGAGGTCCCCCTCCCCGTACCAGCTGAGGAGTAGAAAGCGGAAGCAAAGAAAGAAGAATCAAAGGAGTCTGATGATGACATGACATCAGTTTTGGTCTTTTTGACTAAACCTCTTCTGTAACCTGTTCAGTAAAAAACTGAACTCCTTAAAAAAAAAAAATGTAAGCACTGAATGCCAGTTTAACAACAACAGTAATATATTACGCATACTGCTCAGAATGAGTTTGAGATGGGAGATGTGAAGGAAGGGGTAAAGGGGAAAAGGGAGTGTGTGGTGTCTATGTAGTTGAGAGACTAATATGTAAGAGAGGAAGATTCTGATCTTTTATAGTAGGAAATAAATAATGCCTCAAATTGAAAAAAAAAAGTCAAGAAATAGTGATAAAAATGTTACTTAGAAACACAGAGGTAAATATCAGAAGAAAGAGTTAAATGAGTTGAAAGAATCTAGGGAAGAAGACACTGCCCATTTTTGTTGTTAGAAACCTTGTAGTCCTATTTGACTATTTAAAATAGATTCATTAATTTCATTTAAAAATAAAAATTAATTAAAGAGAAATGCCAAATCTCACATGAAAACCAAAATACTCTGCACAGTCTCCTGGAGCTGGAGCAGGTCTAAATTAAAAGATTTACTGAGGGTGGAGACAAGCTGACAGGATCATCACTCTCATCAGTACAGTAAACCATTTCTTTCATTCCTTGACAACTTTCATCTTCACAGATGTTTACTAAAAGAGATACTGGAAATTCTGAATGCCCCTTCTGTTCAGTTCCACAAACATTTCTAGAACATATACTATATGTCAGGCCCTAATACTAGAAACTGAGGACATGAAGAATAAAAGTAATAATGAAAAAAGAATTTTCCTGATTTTAAAGACTTTAAGAGTCTAGCAGGAGAGTAAGACACATGAATAAACCATAGTCAATGGGACAGTCAGAGAGAACTTTTTTTTTTTTTTAATTTTTTTTTTCAACGTTTTTTTATTTATTTTTGGGACAGAGAGAGACAGAGCATGAACGGGGAAGGGTCAGAGAGAGAGGGAGACACAGAATCGGAAACAGGCTCCAGGCTCCAAGCCATCAGCCCAGAGCCTGACGCGGGGCTCGAACTCACGGACCACGAGATCGTGACCTGGCTGAAGTCGGACGCTTAACCGACTGCGCCACCCAGGCGCCCCGAGTCAGAGAGAACTTTTTAAAAATGCAGCTCAGATAAAGGAAGTGGGAACTGTTTTTGATAGGGCTGGTCCAGGAGGCTTCTCTGTGGAAATCCTAGTTGAACAAACCGAGTAGAGGGAGGGAGTAAGCCAGGACAGGGGAGGTCCCAAGCAGACTCATCAGCCCTGTCCGATGCTGTCTCCTGGTGTCTCCATAGTATTTGGAACCCTAGATGTGCTTAGTAAATACGTGCTGTCCTAAGGTTCTGTCTCTGTATCATTAAACTCTTTTCTATGAAAGCTGGCTGAAGTATCAGTTACTTATATCCAAAGTATTTTGACTTAAAGAAGAGACCCAGGATCAGTCCAGGGAAATTGCTTCTCCCTACATAAAATCTTCCATTTTCCTACAATTCTAAGAGTGGCCAAGAGTGACTAATTTACAGAGGAGTTAGAGCACCTGTGGTTTCAAATGTCAATTCTTTGGACCATGCCAAAAGAGTTAATTTCTGGCCCTTTCTCCCTGGACATCTGCTAACTGAGGTGTGGGAGAAGCTCTATATCTAGGCCCAGTAGTTTCCATACTAAAAGATGTGCTATCTATGGGCCATTCATTGCAGAGAGGCTATGGCTCAGAATGAGTAGAGGTGAACCTGCCAAAGCTTCATTTCTCCCATGACTTTCAATGTGAGAGATTCTTGAGTCTCTGAGTACGATCTGAACCTTTATCAAGATACCTATTTTTCAGATACCATGGCTCTTCATTTATCAGATAAAAATCTGGTTTTTGTTTAACTACAGAAACCACAATCGGTTCCAATGTTGGGAGATTTAAGTAATGTGACACATCAGATTTTTGTCATATAGTGACTTTAGAACCTGACCCCTATGATACCACTGAACTATACCATGCTTATTATTAACCCATATTGTCCTTACTCAAATTTCCGCTATTTAATTTCTTTTCTTTTCTTTTTAAAACAATTATTTATTTTTGAGAGAGTGCAAGTGGGGGAGAGGCAGAGAGAGGGAGACAGAGGATTCCAAGCAGGCTCTGCACTAACAGGCTGATGGCAGCAAGCCCAATGTGGGGCTCAAACTCATGGACCGCAAGACAATGACCTGAGCTGAAGTCAGACACTCAACTGACTGAGCCACCCATGTGCCCCTCCACTATTTATTTATTTGTTTGTTTGTTTATTTATATTTTTTAACGTTTTTTAAAACATTTATTTTCGAGAGAGAGAGAGAGACAGACAGACAGAGCATGAGCATGGGAGGGGCAGAGAGAGAGGGAGACACAGAATCCAAAGCAGGCTCCAGGCTCTGAGCTGTCAGCACAGAGCCCGACACAGGGCTTGAACTCAGACTGTGAGATCATGATCTGAGCAGTCAGATGCTCAACCAACTGAGCCACCCAGGCGGCCCCGCCCCTCCTCTATTTAATTTGTAAGTATTTTCCTCAACCTTGTGTTCTCTTGCACATTTTTCCATTCTCCTGCTATGTTGTCAAATTTTTTTAATCTTATTTCAAAGATTTATTTAACATTTGAATAAAGAATCTAAAATATACATAAATAAGGGAATCCAAGATAATTTCAACTCCAAATAAATTCCACACAGAAAATCATTCGCTAAATTTTTATATAAACAAAAGAGATTAGTGAAGAATACCACTTTTATACACTACACTCAAGTAGCTACCTTCACAATGAAGCTTCTTGCCATTAAATTAATGAGATCTCACAAGGTAACAGAAAGAGTTCAGAAGATGTTATCCTTCCAAAAGGAAGATTTAGGAAATTCTTAGAGAAAATATTAAAATAAATTTTATTTCATTTAATTCTATATGAGACATTAATATAATTTAGTAAGTTTAACACATGCATTTCAATGCTGTTAAAAGAAATCAAAGTAAAGCTTTCTGCAAAATCTACAAAGATATCTGCGGTAAATACTCCAAGGGGTAATCTCTTCTTTTGCTACAGAACCTATATGATATAGATTATCCAGTCCTACATACAATCCCATTTTGGGACAGATATGAATAGATTCAAGATCACAGGTGGGCCAAGTGATAAGCACAAATGCAGAGAATTCCCCACTAAGAAACCCTCCCTAAAGTATGTCACTACTACTGGACGGACTGTAGGAAGAAGGAGATTAAAATGAGAGGAAGGAGTGAGATGTATGAAGAAACAGCAGGCAAAGAATAAAGTACTGTTAGCTACATAAGACAGTAACTGATAATTGAGGGGGTCTGTAAACAAGGTGGTACTAAAATGTAAGATCAAGAGTAACCGTAGTTGGTAGTGAAGCATTTTTAAAGTACTTGTGTTGTCTGGGAGGAGACTTAAGATGTCTAATAACTCTAGACAGCTTAGACTGTTTAAAAAACCTTAGGATAAAAAACACTACAGGGACAATGACAGTTACTCATAATAAAAGGAACAATTCACAAAGAAGACATAGTAATTCTTACTTCATGTGTACCTAGTAACATAGCTTTTTTGTTACTTTATAAACTTATTTATATTTTAATCATTTTATTTTTTTCATCACGATGAGTGTACTGTTTAATTCCCATCCCTTATTTCCCCAATTCCTCCACCTACCTCCCCTTTGGAAACCATCAGTTTGTTCTCTATAGGTAAGAGTCTGTTTCTTGGTTTCGTGTGTCTTTTTTTCTTTGCTCATTTGTCTCTTAAATTCTACATATGAGTGAAATCATACGGTATTTGTCTTTCTCTGACTGACTTATTTCACTTAGCATTATACTCTCTAGCTCCATCCATGTTGTTGCAAATGGCAAGATTTCATTCTTTTTTATGACTGAATAATATTCCTGTGTGTGTGTGTGTGCGCATGCATGTGTGTATCACATTTTCTTTATCTGTACATCTACCAATGGACACTTGGACTGCTTCCATAATTTGGCTATTGTAAAAAATGCTGCTATAAACATAGGGGTGCATATATCCCTTTGAATTAGTGTTTTTGTATTTTTGGGGTAAATACCCAGAAGTGTCGTTGCTAGATCATAGGGTAGTTCTATTTTTTATTTTCCATCCTGTTTTCCACAATGGCTGCACCAATCTGCATTCCCACCAACAGTGCAAGAGGGTTCCTTTATGTCTACATCCTTGTCAACACTTGTTGTTTCCTGTGGTTTTGATTTTAGCCATTCTAATAAGTGTGAGGTGATATCTCATTGTAGTTTTGATTTGCACTTCCCTAATCATCAGTGATATTGAGCATTTTTCATGTGTCTGTTGACCATCTGGATGTCTTCTTTGGATCGCTTCTCCGCCTTTTGGCTAAGATCAAGTGTGGATGTCTTCTTCAGAAAAATGTCTGTTCGTGTCTTCTGCCCATTTCTTTAAAAATTTTTAAAAATGTTTTATTATTTATTTTTGAGAGAGAGAGACAGAGTCTGAGTCGGGGAGGGGCAGACAGAGGGAGGGAGACATAGAATCCGAAGCAGCTCCAGGCTCTGAGCCTGATGCAGGGCTCGAACTCATGAACCGCAAAATCATGACCTGAGCCAAAGTCAGACACTTAACCAACTGGGCCACCCAAGCACCCCTCTTCTCCCCATTTTTAATTGGATTATTTGGTTTTTGGGTATTGACTTGTATCAGTTCTGTATACATTTTGAAGACTAACCCTTTATCGGATATGTCATTTTCAAGTATCTTCTCCCATTCAGTATGTTACCTTTTAGTTTTGTTGATTATTTCCTTCACCATGAAGAAACTTTTTATTTTGATGTAGTCTTAATAGTTTATTTTTGCTTTTATTTCCCTTGCTGCAGGAGACATATCTAGAAAAATGTTGCTATAGCTGACGTCAGAGAGATTACTGCCTGTGCTCTCTTCAATGATTTTTATGGTTTCAGGTCTCAAATTTAGGCCTTTAATCCATATTGAGTTTATTTTTGTATAAGGCAGTCCAATTTCGTTCTTTTGCATGTTGCTGTCCAGTTTTCTCAACACCATTTGTTGAAGAGACTATCTTTTCCCATTGTATATTCAGTTCTCATTCATTGAAGATTAATTTCCCATATAATTGTGGGTTTATTTCTGGTTTTTTTGTTCTATTCCACTGATCTACGTATCTATTTTTATGCCAGTACCATACTGTTTTAATTACTACTGCTTCATAATATAACATGAAATCTGAATTGTGATACCTCCACAGTTTTTTCTTTCTCAAGATTGCTTTGGCTAGTCGAAGTTTTTTATGGTTCCATACAAATTTTAGGATTGTTCGTTCTAGTTGTGTGAAAACTGCTGTTGGCATTTTTGATAGGGATTGCTTTTTAAGCCATTTAAAAAATATTTTAAAAATATTAATTCTGGGGCACCTGGGTGGCTCAGTGAGTTGAGTGTCTGACTCTTGATTTCAGCTCAGGTCCTGATCTCATGGTTTTGTGGTTTTGAGCCCTGCGCTGGGCTCTGCACTGATGGCACGGAGCCTGCTCAGGATTCCCTCTTCTCCCCCTCTCTCTCTGCCCCTCCCCCACTTGAATTCTCTTTCCCTCTCTCAAAATAAATAAAGTTAAACAAATTAAAAAATATATAAAAATAAAAAAATATATTAATTCTTCCAACCCATGAGCATGATTCCATGCTCTTTTCATTTCTTTGTGTCATCCTGAATTTATTTCCTCAGTGCTTTACAGTTTTCAGAGTACAGGTCTTTTATCTCTTTGGTTAAGTTTACTCCTAGATATTTTATTGGTTTTGGTACAATTGTAAATAGGACTGTTTTCTTAATTTCACTTTCTGTCGCTTCATTATTAGCATATAGAAATGCAACAGATTTCTACACATTGATCTTGTATCTTGTGAGTTTACTGAACTCATGTATCAGTCCTAGTAATTTTTTGGTGGAGTCTTCAGGGTTTCTATAGAGAGTATCCTGCCATCTGTAGGTAGTGAGAGTTTTATTTCTTCCTTACCAATCTGGATTCCTTTTATTTCTTTATGTTGCCTAATTGCTGTGGCTGGGACATCCAGTAATATGTTGAATAAAAGTGGTGAGAGTGGACATCCTTGTCTTGTTCTTAGTACTGTTGCTTTAAAACATATAAAGCAAAACTTGACAGAACTACAAGGAAAATTGACAAACACACAGTCATGGTACAGATGTTTCAATATAGTTCTATTAGAAATGATAGATCAAACTGTCAGAAAGTTATTAAGAATAGAAAAGATCTGAAAAATGCAATTAATTCTTTGAATTAATGGGCTAGAACCATCCATTTAACAAATAAAACACAAATAGAAGAGTTACAGAGATTTACTAAATACTAGCCAGGTCGTAACAAATAACGAAGATTTGATTTTGTATAAGCATGTTTTCTGACCACAGTGAAATTACGAAACACTTAACTTAGGAAACAAGGCAGAAAAATCTAACGCATCCAACTCAGGAAATGCAGAAAGAGTACAAAAGAGTAAACGAAAAGTACAAGGAAGGAAATACATATGGAAGCCTAAAATAATAGACAGCTCTTTCTGCCCACGGGTTCTGTCCCCATGCTTTAATAAAACCACCTTTTAGCACCGGAAAAAAAAAAAAAAAAAAGAGGAAGCCAAAAATAATAAACCAGAAAATAAAGACGTACTTAAAAAGTTTCAACAAAACCAAAAGCTTATTCTTTGCAAGACAAACTTTTTTTTAAATATTTTTTAACGTTTATTTATTTTTGAGAGAGAGAGAGACAGAGACAGAGCATGAACAGGAGAAGGGCAGAGAGAGAGGGAGACACAAAATCTGAAGCGGGCTCTAGGCTCTGAGCTGTCAGCACAGAGCCTGACACGGGGCTCAAACTCAAGAACTGCGAGATTGTGACCTGAGCCCAAGTCAGACGCTTAACTGACTGAGCCACCTGGGCACCCCTGGGAAGACCCGTCAAAAGGAAAAAGAGATCCAAGTAAATAATGTAAACAAACAGAGGCTTTAAAAATAGAGAGAACATTGTGGACAACTTAGTAAATTTGAAAATATAAACAAAATAGATGATTTCCTAGAAAAAAATTAAACTTGCCAAAAATGAAGAAACAGAAAACTGATAGAACTTGGTGACAGACAAGAGATGAGGAATTAAGGAGATGCTGAGGAGGATTTCTAAGTCTCTAACTTGTTGGGTTTTCAGATGTGAGTCTGATTTACTCAGAAGAAGAAAACAAGAAGAGAAGCGTAAGAGCAGGTTGGATGTCACTGTGGTTGGATTCTTGTTTTTATTTTTTGCTGTGTGTGTGTGTGTGTGTGTGTGTGTGTGTGTACATGTATGAAAGGGTTGGTTGTGGTGGTAGGGATGATGTGTGTACGTCATCGATTTGACGAATATGTTGAAATGGAGGTTCCTTTAAGCTATATAAATGGAGACGTTAGGTATGTAGTTGGATCTATGGGTCAGAAGCTTAGGAGAGATATGAGTTTAAGATACATATTTTGGAGTTACTTGTATTTAAATGGTAATTAAAGCCACAGGTATGGCTGAAATACTCGAGGGAGACAGAGCGCTGGTTCTCAAAGTGTGGTATCTGGACCAGCAACCTCAACACCACCTGGGAATTCAACAGAAACGCAAATTTGCGGGCCCCATCCTGGACTTACTGAATCAGAAACCCTGAGAGTGGGGTCCTCCAATCTGTGTATTGACAAGCCCTCCAGCGACTGTGATGCAGGCTGCAGTCTATGAGCCACTGACATCGAGTGAGACATCAAGAAGGCTTGGGCCCTTCCCTTGAAAATCCCAACATTTAACAGAGGAGGACGAGCCGTCAAGGATGACTAGGAGCACCAGCAAGAGGAGAGTAAGAAAATGAAGAGAAGTTTCAAAAGGAGTGTTTCGAGAGGTAGAGTGGTAACTTCCTCTGTGATGTCACTTAAACTAGTTCTAGCAGGGACTGGAACAGGCTGAGAACTGAAGAGTTGAGAAAATTGAGACAGTAAGTACAGACAGCTCGGAGCAGTTTGATCACAAAGGGGAAGCAGAAAGGGAGTAAATGGAAGAGGCTGACAAGGGAGGATTTTTTTTTTTTTTTAGCAGAACAGTAGCAAGCATGATGGACTGCTGAGGGAAGAATCTGGTTGAGAGGGAGAGAGCGAGTTTACAAGCGAGCCGGGAACTGGAGGCCATGACTAGGGCACACCAAGGGGGCGGGGCAGCAGGAGCATCTTATACTTTCAGACTTTAGAACTGCTGAACAGGGTGATAATAAAAAGTAGACCAACTTTTTGTTGGCTTTACTACTGCTTTCTAAGTTTTTACAGATACTGCACACCTTATTGCCCATACCAGGGCAGCCCACTCCCACTGCCTTGTCTTTGGTGTCAGGGGATGATAATATAAGGTCTCTGAGAAAGGAAGAGGGAGGGGATCCAAGGCACAGGCGGAAGTCCTGGCCTTAGATAAGAGGAACAGATTACCTTTCTAACCAGAAGGAAGGAGGTAAACATGATGGGCACAGATGTGGCAAGTCTGAAGTCTGAGAGCAGGAAGCCAAAGGAGCTATCATCAAATGGCTTCTATTTTCCGCACGAGATCATCTGCAAGACCCTTCCTACTGTGAAACGGCTATGTTCCATTCTCTTGGCCTACCGCAATTAAATGTCTGATTCGTACTCACTGAACCACCTTCTATTTGTGATCTGGTTCCCCATGTAGGCCTACCCAAGGTGCAAGAATGTGCTGACCACACAGGCTTGAGTATGTCTCAGTGGTTTCTCATAATAAACCGATAAACTGGTTTTTGAACATAATCTGGTTTCTATGTAGCCTGACTACAGATAACAGACAGATCATAGTCTTTTTTTATATTGATCCTATTTCTTATTGACTTACCTTCTCAGGATCCGACTGCTTTTTTACAAAGTGACTAACGTAAATCTCTGTCCCTACAGGGGCATGGGCCAGATCCACATTTAAGCAGCCTCTGTCATGCCCTGCTCAGCAAAAGCTGGCTTCTCATTAGTTGTCAATGGACCCACTTCTACCTCTTCTCTCTCAATTCCTTTTGACATCTGTCTGTTCATTAAGATATTGCTGTCACTGCACTGACCTACTAGTTTTTGCAGGGGGAAATTTCCAAGAATAATACAGGAAATAAAACAAGAGTGAAATATATCGGAACATCACCATTATTCATTTTCTTGTTCTATTAATCATTCAGTACTTACAGACCATATACCCTGTGCAAGGCTTACTATTAGAACTATGGGGAATACAAAGTCCACAAGGTATTTACAACCCAGAAATAAAAGCAATTAGCTCCACAAAGAACAGGCTTGCGGAAATAGGACTTTGACTACAGGGGAGGAATTAGAAATAAAGAAAAAATTCCTCATAGTAAAAGTGATTAAAGTAGAAACAGGCTATCAAAGGAAATCCTCAAATCTGAGTAACTTGAAAAAAAATATGATGACTTAGAGACAGACAGCCTTGCCTACAGGCAAAGGTTACAGCAAGCCCTTTGGAATTAAGCACACAATGACTCAGGACCGTTTGACACAGAAAGAACCCACCAGTGTCTTTGCAGAAGGAATAAGTGAATTAATAGACAAGTTTATTAGGGTTCTTACCCCCAAATCCTCAGGTACTAATCCTTGAGTTGCCCTGCAGTATTCAATCTGTCTGTTCATCCTTCTTATCTTTGCTGCCCTTGCTCCTCTCCACCACAGTTTGTGCTCCGGCATAAATAAGATGCAGCTTTTCCATGACCTGGAATTTTCTACCATTGAATCATGTCAGCTGTGCACATACACACTATCACCCAAGCTCTGTGTAAGTGATTTGATGACTTAGGTATTTTAAAAGTGCCTCGCACACAGCAGATGCTCAATTAAGATTCATTTCCTCCTTTCTTTCCTTCTGTTTTTTTTTTTTCTCTCCCCTGGTAAGGAAGGGAGGGAAAAAACAGGAACCAACAAAAGACAGATCTCCTGTAAGATAGCATTCTTTGGTGTAAAAATACTGAAGAGATTTAAACCACTTCTCATTGCCTACCTTGTGTCTGTGGGATGTAGGGAGACAGGAGTTTTGACCTTTTCTTTTCGTATCCCTTCTGTGTGATGTCCCCTAAAATAGCAAGAAACAGAAATAGGTTATGCATTATTCTTACTCTGCGGTTGTTCACTGTAAAAATAAAATTAATTACAGAGTGTTATAGAATTACCACATAGAGAGTAGGAAAAAAAAATGGATAGTTCTTTGCCAAGGATTTTGCTATGTGTGATTTCCCACAGTCTTGGAGCCGACTCCTTGTGGAAAATTGTAGGGCTTGTCTCCACACCAAGCCAGCATAGCAATATGCTGCATACCATGTCAGAGATTCCCGAGTTCCTAGGCACCCCTTGTTTCCTTGGTATTTAAGATAGACCAAAATGGAATGCTGCAAGGCTGGCAGGCAAATGATCTCTCCCAAGTTTCAGTCTGACCACATGAATGCCACTGGCATGGGAGGTACTCTATGGAACCACGCAAAATCAAGAGTCTAGTTCAGGGGAGGAGTCAAGGTTCAGACACTGGGGTGGGATCCCTGAAAAGGCCTCTCTGCATCTTAGTAGCCATGCTTGAACCAGGGCTAGAATTCTCATATCCCCTCCCCTTGATTCACTGGTTTGTATTATTTATGTACATGTTATGTCCTTTTCACAAGGTTGAATTAAAAAGTATACTTGAAGCACACAAAAATTACACATGCAACAAATGCAGTAAGGATAAACTGATTAACAGAGGAAAAAATGTGTGGTTCAAGTGCCAAGAAATATGCTAGGTATTAAAGAAAGAATAGCAGATGAATGGGTAGAGAGCAGGGTTAAAAGGAACAGGAAACACAGGAGAACAAAAGTTAATCAAGGGAGAATGAGTAATTCAAAGCTGGGGGAATAAATATACGTAGTGAGGTGACACGGTAGAGCATTGTTTTCTAAAAAAGAACTTTCAGGGGCGCCTGGGTGGCTCAGTCGGTTAAGCGTCTGACTTTTGATTTTGGCTCAGGTCATGATCTCACGGTTGGTCGTGAGACCTGCTCTGGGCTCTGTGTGGAACCTGCTTGGGATTCTCTCTCTCCCTCTCCCCCACCCATGAACCTGTGCACTCTCTCTTAAAAAAAAAATAAAAAAATTTAAAAAGAATTTTTTAATTAAAAAAAAAGTTTAAAGTGAAAATTTAGCATAAAAAGTAAGTTGCACGTTAACATTTACAACATTGATGGACACAGATTTGAAACCACGAGTGGTGAATGTCATTTGCCTTTCACCTCAGCACAGGACTGATGGAGTCGATGGTGGGGAGGTAGCAGGGCTCACTGAGGGGTGTAAGCAGGGGAGTGACACAGGCTACACGGTGCAGCAAGTTAGTTCACTCTTCCTGAGGAGAGTGAGATCAAGGGCAGAAGCCAGAGAGACTACCTGTTACCCTTATGCTACTACCTACAGTGATCTGGGCAAGTTAGGAGTAGCTTAAAGACAGTGGTATAAGGGATGAAAAGAAGTGAATAAATTAAGAGAGATATTAGGGAGAAAGACTGGACTGGATGGATATGGGTGAGAAGGTTTCTGGCAGATGGTAGTGCTATTCCATGACAGAGAAATACAGCAAGAAATGCAAGTTTGGCGGGCTAAAGAAAACCGGAGTTGAGCTTAGGAGAGGCCCATGAAACACACAAAAGGACATGTCCAACCAGCAACTGGATATGTGGATCTAGAACTCAGGAAAGAGGAGACAGTTTTGGAACGATCAGGATATAGCTGAAAAATAAACTATTACCATCTTTTCGGAGTAATGTGGCAATTTCTATCAAAATTTTGATTCACCACCTGCCTTTTTAGAATTTATACGATGACAATATGCACACAGGTGACAAAAATCAAATAAGAATATTGCCTGACTCATTCTTTATAAAGAAAACACTGGAATGAATCTGGATGCTTACATCATAGACCATCTATACCAGTGGCTTTCAACTGGGAATGATTTTGTTCCCCAGGGGAGAACTGACAATGTCTAGAGATATTTTTGTCACAACCAGAGGGAAGGGATGCTACTGGCATTTAAGGGATAGAGGCCAGAGATGCTGCCAAGTGTCCTGCAACGCACAGGACAGTCCCACAATGAAGAATTAGCCAGACCAAAATGTCCATAGTGTTAAGGATAAGAAACCCTGGTCTACATAATACTAGGCCGGTATTCCAAATGCACTGGCACAGGAAGATATCTAAAATACAGAAAGGGTAAAAACGCAAGTTGCAGAACAGTGAGTATAATAGGATCTAATTTTGTAAAAAATAGCAATAGGTATGTTTGCATATATACAGAAAATAGTCTGGAAGGCTATACATACATTAAATAAATGTTTACCCTTTGGGGAACGGGAATATGAGGGGTTTCACTGGTTTTACATACTTTAACAAAGTTTGATTTAAAAAAAACAAGACCGAATGATCTGCGTAATCTCAAAAATATTTTTTTCATTAAGAACGAATGGTTCTATAAATACGTATTTGTAAACACAATAAGATGGTCACAGTGTGTGTGTGTGTGTGTGTGTGTGTGTGTGTGTGTATACATACAAATATATAACAGGGAAAAAGCAAGATAGTAAACAGTTAACACAGTATATTCAATTTTTTGAATAATGATATTTTTACACATACAAATGTATACATAAAGAAAGTCTGGAGTTTTATGCACCAAAATATTAACAGTGGTTAGCCACGGCTTGCAAAGTTATGACTGGTTTTAGCTTCTTGTCCTTTTTGCTTATCTGTATTTTCTTACTTTTCTATAATGAACATCCACTATTTCAAGAAACAATAAATATTCAAAAGTACAATCACAAATACTTATTAGACTATACAAGTTTAATCACAATGGCCCTTCATCTCTGGTCTTCTAGGGACATAAGGGAAACCCATAGTGCATTTTTTGGAAATAAAAACCAAACCTTGTCAATTAGCAAAGCGAAGGGTTTAGGTAATCCCCAACAATACACACAACTAACAGAGATGTGGGAGCCTACCAAGGAAAAAGAGGAAATCAAGTCTTTTATTGCAAAAGAAACAATGGAGCATTCTCCTGCCCCATTTCCCCCTCACAAGCTTCCCTACCTCCACTGTACATACACATCCCACTCCCTGAAGGGCACAAAGACCACTTCTGCTGGCTCAGAACACATCTGATAAAGTAAAAGGCCTTTATAAGCTTTCTTCAGGGTTTAGAGTCTCAATCATTCACTGTCAGTAACTGATTGTGGGAAGGACTGGTAGACTTGGGATCTTGGACATTCATCAACGACTAACCATCTTGAGTTTTGAAAAAAGTCAATCAATGGGAGTCTAATTCAGTCATGACAACCAGCTCCATTAGATCCAGAAATGAGCAAAGACATTAAGGAGACCCAGAAGATGAACTGCGATGAGAATGTGAGGACTGTGGTGATGAGCCTTTAAAATGCCCTCCCCCTTTTCTAGGACCACAAGAACCTGCTCAAAAGCCACCTCCTCTGTGACACCTGCTGCAACTTCTAAGTCACTTCTTCCTGGTGCCCCTTCAACTCTGCACTGATAGCACTTAGCACATCGCTGGCATTTTAATTGTTTACACATCTGTGTTCCTACTAGACTGTGCACTTGAGGGCAGGGATTGTGTCGTGTTCATCTCTGTAGCCCGCCCACAGCCTGGCACAACAGACACTTGCTGAATGAATGACTGAATGAATTAGTAAGGTGGAGGCAGTGAGAGAATAACAAATCAAAGAGACGTGTGTACTTGGGTGGAAAACTGGAAATGGGAGAAACAGCAGTCTTTACATTAGCAGGAGCTGAAAGGCCCAGGGAGAGAAATCTAGTGAACCAAGTTTTTTGAAACTTGGCAGTTAGACTTCAAAGGTGACCAGAAAAGCAGCACTCGGCCTGCCTGAAGAGAGGAATACATAAAATCACTGGGCACTAAAAAAAAAAAAAAAGTACATAAAATCACTGGGCACGAAAAACTGAAGGAACTCCACCAGATACTGATGGATCCCTTAGCCAGGGGAGGGCAAGACCTGACTGAAGGAATTCAGTTAGCACACATAACTGAGTCTGTTAGTCTACATTTCTGTCATTGCCCACCTTCAGCCTGCCATTCTCACCACCAGGAGTTAACCAGTGTTTGCTGCGCCAAAGCAACATTTTCCAAACACCCAGTTTTTGAGAATCACCTGAAGGACTTGTAAAAATACAAATTCCTGGGCGCCTCCCATGAAGATTCCGACTCACTAAGTCTCGATTAAGACACAGATACTTGCAATTCTAACCAGTGCCTTCCGATGAGTCTTTAAAAAATCAAGCAGGTCTGGAAATCACTGCACTGAAGAATCACGTCTAGAGCGTGCTGGGCGGTTCTGCTGACTTAATGTGAGGAGGGGACAGGAGAAGAGAGGAAGAATGTTGTCTTGGTGGTAACAGAACCTCAGGGGAGAGCAGGAACCTCGGGAGCTCGAAGACACTCAGTCACACCATAGGCATTCTTACTCAGGACAGATTTTCTGCCATCTGGCATATAAAACAAAAAGGAGTGCCGTAACTATACCTGTATAAAATTTGCATTAAAACGGCACAGATCTAAGTTAAACCTGTCGTTCAAGTTTTTTGAGAGCTAAACAAATAAAGAGAGGATTAGCTTTCCCTTGCCACCAGGGTAATGTTATTTCTCCACCCACATACTCACACAGAAGAGCAGCCACTCGCAGGGATTCACAGACCCCCTCCCCACCCCGGCAGGCGTGGAGGCACGCAGCCTGTAAGAAGATGCAGGGACCCACATGACTCAGGACTGCCCAGTTGCTCTGGCACAGTCACGGCTATGATACTGAATAGCTGACACCAGACAAATGGAAAGATACATATGTGAGGCAGAAACTAAGGGAAATACATTCCCAATTTCTCTCCTCGCCTAGCTGGGATCAACGAAAGCAGCTTGGCACAGGCAGCCCAGGAATCATCTTTAAGCAGAGTGAGGAGGGGGCTGGCAAGAGGTGTGTGAGAGCCACTAGCCACACAAGCCTCTTGAAGGTCAGCAGTGAGAGGAGGAGGAGTCCCACAAACGGGTCAAGCCGTTTGAATGTATATTTGCACCGGTGAGGTGGTTTGGTGCTGTGGTTAGCACTTCAGAGTTTGTGTTAGACAGAACTACATCTGGAGCACGGCCTTACCATGTCCTGGCTTTTTGGCTCTAGACGGGTTTTACTTGACCCCTTGATAAATCTCGGTGTCCATGTGTGTAAAATGGTTAACAGTAATCTCTGTCTTGCAGTTTTTATGGTGATTCAGACTACCTGGTATGGGGTCTGGGCTATATAACAAACTTTTACCGAAAGCCTACTGAAGCCTACTACTGGCCGGGTGGGGATCGGGGCCAGCAGCTATGTTGCAAAGAGAGAAGAGGAAGGCAAGCAACAATGCTAAGAGTCCATAATTGAGTGCTGTGGGAGAGATGCACACCAGACACAATATGGAACCCAGAGGAAGCATCATGATCTCTGCCCGGGTAGGGAAAGGAAAGCTTTAACAGACCAGGTGACATTCTGGGTGGGGTGTGGCTTTTCATTCTAATATCAGAAATATGACATAAACTCCTAATGATGCAGCCACCTAGTGGTTTGCCCTGTGGCTGACTGCTCTCTATGGATATGGCCCTGTTTGATGGTTCCTGCACGATTTAACCTGTCAGAGAAGCAGAACAATGCTCGGTAATTTTCAGAGATGACCTTGTACGCACCCTGAGCAAAACAAACACGGGGTTTGGGAACTTCTGGAGGGTCACCAAATGGTATGTATGTAGAATCTTGATGGACGGAGAGCAAGGGTTACAGTTTCAGCCATAAACTCTTTCTGCTCCAACGGAAATAAAAAGGTAGGTGCCACCACAGCCCTGCCTTAAACTCATACCGATTCAGTCAGAGGTGGCAGTGGCTTGGGGGACTTTGGGAGGTCACAAAAACTTTTTTGAGCACCGAATGGATGATATCCAGAGTGTCAAACAAAGAGGAAAAAAAGAGTATCTATGTCTTTAAGAAGTTCCGGTCTAATGGGACGCCCGGGTGGCCCAGGCAGTTGAGCCTCCGATTCTTGAGTTCGTTCACCTCAGGCCATGATCACACAGTTTGTGAGACTGAGCCCCATGTCTGGCTCTGCACTGACAGCGTGGAGCCTGCTTGGGATTCTCTCTCTCCCTCTCTTTCTGTTGCTCTCTGTCTCTCAAAAATATATGAACTTTAAAAAAAAGTTCCCAATTTAAACAAATAATTACAATAAAAGTGGCAAGCGCTACGCTAAAGATCACGTAAAAGATTCTATGGGAACAGAAAAGAGTGGTGATAAGGAATAATAATAACACTCTAAGAATAAGTAAATAACAACAATACTCATCGAGGGCCTACTATGTAACAGTCTCTGTCCCGAGAGCCTCGCAACATCCCTTATAAAGTGATATTTTTATCAGTCCCATATAATAGGTGAGGTTACCGAGCCACGAAAAGTTTCAGCTACTTGTCACAGTCAGACCCAGTAGGCGCTGTAATCAGGATCTGAACCCAGGCAGTCCTGCCTCCAGGGCCCCTCCTCTTAAATACTACCCTATCATCATTTTTCAGAGAGAAGCTCCAACTTTAGCCTCGGAAAGACTGGGAAGACTTCACAGTCTCTTAGGCTGGGTCCTGAAGGAGGACTGTCAGGACTGTTCTCAAACCCACAGCTGCGGAAGACAGTACCATACCTGGGGCAACAGAAGGACAGAAAAGCTGTGAACGCAATCTCTGAGGAACAGACATTGGCCCTACAGTGGCTCCTCCGGGCCCTGCTGCCTCGGGGGATTCCACCGTCTGGGCCTCAACAGGGACTCTTCAGATACCTGGTTGAAATGGGCTGACATTTATCTCACGGGGCATCGATTTACTTCCTTCTTAACTAAATGCCACTATATAATACAACCAGCATTCTAACTTTTCATAATATTCTGACAGCAATTCGTCTGAGTTGCCTAAAACTCCCCTTCAATAAACAGAAAAGACATCATTACTACAGAACAAGAAACAGAGGTGAAAAGGTAAATGTCTGGCTTAAAGATACAGAGCTAGACAAGCATCTGGGTCTCTGGCCTTTTCTTATTGTTCTTTGTCCATTGTTTACTCGTAGGTGGCCCCCAAATCAGATGCAATAAAAGTATAAAACTAATCTATTGTTCATAAAATGAATAACATGAGATAAACAATTTTTCTGACTCACTCCAAAATATAGATGACTTTCCAGAAGGCATTAAAAATCCACCCCCATCCCCCATCTCCCACCCCCCAAGCAGAACCCTGCATGAATTGTGTCTTTTAATTATCTTTTAAATGAGACAGCCAACTGTGGAAACCCTGTCCAATTGCAGTTTAAAAACAATCAGCAAAAAGTCATTATACATCATTACTAAGTATTCAGCTAACAGAAAATGTGGCCTTTTTTTGTTGTTTAGGAGTAATTAGGAGGGAAAGAAATGAGAAACTAAGAAGAAAAACTTCGAGAGTCATCACCTTCTAATCTACAGCTGTAGCTAATAACCTATTCTATCCTCTACATGTAAATCTTAGGCCAGGAAGGTGGTATATATTGGCTATGGCTGGAGATGGGGACTAGGACGGGGCTATAGCCATTTATACATAAGGAATGGAAGCAGACACATAGAAAAGAGCCAGAAATATAGCTGAGAATGTGATGGAGGCAGATCTTAGCAAAATTTTAAAAGGCAGAGGGTTTGGATGCTATCCAGGAGACGCTGGCTACAAGACAAAGAACAATTTTTATTAATTTTTATCATGTTCGCCTTAAAACAATTCTATTCAGTGAATTACATATACCTGTCACCCATCCTCCAAATATCCCCCTCCCTCCGCTTCCAGAGGTAATATATAAAGGCTCACAACAAATATACATTTTTTCCCCCAAAAGCACTGTTTTTATGTACACACAGTCCTAACCACTTCAGCGGCAGGAGGAGTGGGAGAGGTTCATGGCCACACAGAACAATGGCCTCACCCCTTAAACCAGCCATGGGGTTTTTTGGCCTTTGTCTTTCCCCAGTTTTCTGGCTATATCTGAATTGAAACTGGCCAACAGGATTCTAAAGAATTAAAAACCTTGAATTATTTTTAAAAAACTCCTTGTAGTTTCTTTCTACACATATGTAGAATTAATCTTATGTTGAGAGAAGGGTGAAAGCTACAATATACCCAGTTTAGCCAGAAAGAAATCTGTTAAAATACTTCAATCTGTTGAAAGAAGATGAGAATTTTTATTTTAATCTAATTTTTTTGGAAAAAAAAAAATCAGTGGTTCTAAAAGTCTTCCATTGGCAGCCTACAAAAGCTATAGTTTTATCTTCTTTTAACTCAAACTTGCTAATCTTACAAAAGATTTTCAAGGAAATTAACTTCAGGACATTCAAATTTCCATTCTCAGTAGACGTCCTCTCACCTCACTTAGGACAATAACTAGACATTTTCCATGTCAAGAACTTGAGAATAAGCCCAGATTGCTTTCTTCCAAAACGCAAATCATAGAATTGTTTTGGCTGCACAGTTCTGTTTTCTAGGTCAAATATACATGACTTCTTACAGATGGTATTTCACCTACGGCATCAAGCAAGTTCAAACAAATAAAAAGCAACAGAGTAAAGCCCTTGAAACACACTGAGAAACTGAACTCTAAGCCTGACTACATCAGCAGGCAGCTGCCTCGATTAATCCACCTAATGCAAAAGGTATGTTCATTTGTCCATTAGAAAAACTATGCCTGCAAATAAGAAATTTGCTATACAAATGCCCTGAATGTCTAAACAGAGCAGGAGGAATCCCTGAGATGGTTCGGCAGGTAGAAAAATCGTGGGTTCTAGCATGAGGCGGGTCTGGGTTTGGACCCTGAGTCTTCCGATTTCCTGGCTCCATGACAAGTTACTGAACAAGTCGGCCTCAGTTTCATAATAGGTAAAACTGGAATAACTCCTAGCTTTAGTGCTTATGATGAGTCTTAAATGAGAATAAATGCAAAAGTCCCTGGCACATAAGCACACATTCAACTAGTTTTAGCTGACACCACTCCAGCCCTAGCCCCACCCTTAAGTCCCAACAATAGCTTTATCCTTAAAAGGGTTATCTAGAAAATTCTGGTTTAGTAGGTTCTCTTTAACAACAACAGCAGCAGCAACAACAACAACAACAGAGGAGAGAGTGAATTAAGTGTCCCTCTAAAGACACATCAGGGTACGAGATCTTTAGCAATAAGAGCCAACAAAATGAGTTACTTTGGGCTAACAGTCTAAAAGAAGGAAAGCTGACATCAAAGAGGAAGTACAAATATCTAAACTAGAAGTGAGTAGAGATTAGTTTAAATGAATATATGTAAATTTGTGTAAATAAAATAGTGCCACTGTGCACAAAACAGGATTATAAGCATCTAACTATGGGTGCTGTGATGATTTAGGGCTAAAACTGCAAATGCCTAGGAAAAAAATCCTAGAAAAAGTGAGGGGGAGTGATTTTCTTTATCATTTCTTTACCTTCCTTTTATCTTTATTTTTCCTCAGAAAAACCAGATAACTGTTTCTTTTGAGAACAGCTAGGTATATTCAGTTGCTCTACCTTACTACCGGTCTCCACCAGCATCATTTTTAAAAACGGCATAAGCAATAACATCGACACCAATCACTGAAACTGAAGTAAATAGGTCATGCGCCAAGCATTCCTTATCAATGGTATAGAAAAAAATAACACCCGCTCAAAACCTAAGTATGTCATCTTGCAAATGCAGAAATAAAGCGAAAATTTAAAAAAAAAAGATGAAGAATTTTGTTGGTAGCCGATTCATACTGGAAACCAAAGATACACAGGGAAAAACAGAAGTACAGAACCGCTGCTGGTACACAGATCACAAAATAAGCAGCTCGTGTGGGGTCAGCGGAAAGGGCTTTCCCAGTGAGGCAGAAAACAGATTATCTGTATGCGTTCGGCACAGATTTAGGATCTCAGATTCCAGGCGTCAGGAGATACGTTCTCTCCAAACCAGCTCTTTGGGTCCTGGGCAAGCCACTATACTTCTCCGGGCCTCGCTTTCCTCATGTGTAGGAAGGAGGATCCAGTGAGCATTAAATCTAAGGCTGCTAATGTGTGATGAATGCCACTTGCCTGGCATGTGTGGCAAGTCAAAACCGAAGAAAGATATCCAGTAGCCATATGATAGATGAGCTCCAGGATAGATATATAGATTGTCAGCATCAGCGTAGGAGGTGGTAAGTGAGGGCCTGAGTGTGAATGATATCATCAGAAGGAATGCAGTGTGAGAGAAGGCAGCCAGAAAAGGAATCTGGGAGAAAACTAACATTTGAAGAATGAGCAGAGGAAAACGAGATGATACTGGGGCACAGCAGGGAGACCAGGAGGGAATGGAGAGAGAGAGGAGGGAGACGGAAAGAGAGAAGGAGAAAATAATGTACTGTCACAAATGTAAAATAAGGATAGAAAAATACCTGCTGCATTTGACGACTAGATCAACAGTGGTCCAGACAAGAACAGCTTTAACAGAACAGTAAAAGAAGACAGAATATTGGATAGTACTGAAGAATGGATAAGAGGTGAAGTGAGAGTAATAGATTTTTTTCTTTCAGCATGTTTTGTTATAAAGTGAATGAGATATGGGGAAGTCTACAAGAGGCTACAAAGTCAAGGAGAGTGAGTCTTTGACTCGACCAACAAATACTAAGGGCTTCCTACCTGCAAAGCACTACTTCAGGGGTAGGAGACAGAAGAGAACAGACATGGTCCCCAAATTTAGCCATGGTAATGAAGTTCATAGTCTCTTCGAGCACAGAGAGACATCCAAAACCAATCATATAATTAGTGACAAGTGCGATAAGGGCTACAAAGAAGTTGTCCAGGGGGGCTGAGAGACCCCCGATTAAGAGACTGTGGCAGGCACACTGCTCAATGCCACTGCAGGTTCCAATCCCGGACCCGACCTAGCCTGGGCAGCTGGGGAAGTGACATTTAAGCTGAGACCTAAAAAAACCAGTTATGTCTAAATATTTTGAAAATGAAACAGGAGCTGGGGGCAGGAGGGCTGTGGACCTGCACTGGTATGCTAAGCATATCCACCCCTCCCCCCCCACCACCACCCAGACGATGAATGGGGTGGGTCTGGGCAGGAGCACAGCTGAAAGCCAGGGCAGTGCAGCAAGTGGGGTGATACGAGGTTCTGGAGACAGCGGGAGCCCAGATCCTGCAGGGCCCTCAATACCATTCCAAGAATTTGGGATTTTACTACAAATGAGAGAGAAAGCCATCAAAGGCTTTTAAGCAGGGGAGGAAGGTGATCAAATAGAGCAAAGGAACAAGGTATCTGATAAAGACTAAAATTCCTGCAAAGATTAGAAGGAATAAGATCCAGAGCTGGGGCCTGGGTTCCCTCATGGGTTAGCTCCAGGGCTTCTGAACCTATGCTGGGAATGTGGTATGTGTCCTCCATCTGTGAGCGCTTTACGGGCGTGGAGATGTTTATCCTCAGCCCCTGGGCCAGCCACGCAGAGCTTACAGGAGCTGGAAACCTGGGGCAGTCACCTCAAGTAGGCAAACAGACTTCTTATCCTGTTGTATTGAACAAATATCATCAGTTTCTGTGTTTGTCAAGATGTATGAAAGACTGGGGGTGCCTAGGAGGCTCAGTTGGTTAAATGTCCGACTCTTGATTTCAGCTCAGGTCATGGTCTCCTCACGGTTCGTGAGTTTGAGCCCTGCATGCGGCTCCGCACCGACAGCCCTGAGCCTGCTTGGGATTCTTTCCCTTTCTCTCTGCCCCTCCCCTGCATGCACTCTCTCTCCCTTTCTCTCTCTCTCAAATAAATAAATTTTTTTAAAAAGATGCATTAAAGACTGGAAGTATGGTCAGACTTTAGTATCTCTTCCTCTAAGAAAGGAAATAAGGGTGAATAAGTAAGTACAGCTGTTGGGGGAGTACAGGGAACAGGGCAGAAGGCAACAGGACTCTGGTCTGATAATCTATAAATTTCTTTCTGGGGAGGAACCACAGTAAAAGTTTTCATCCATTTCCCCCTCTGAATTCATTTAGTATTTATCTCATGCCAGGTACCATTCATCTAAAGCATTAACGTGAGTATTGACTCATTTAATCTTCAAAACAATCCCATGCGGTAGTATTATTAGTCCCAGTTTTGTCCCAGTTTTCAGGTAACAGAGTGAGGCACAGGCAGATTAAGTGACCTGCACGAGGACACACACTGGGAGATCTAGCTTCAAACCTGACAGTCTGGCTCCAGTGTGCAAGCTCCGAAACCACCACTGACAGCTGCCTCTCTAAGGTACTTTGCTGAGAGGGATGGAGAGCTGGAGGAGAGTAAAGACACTGAGTTGCCACCAGACGAAAGGGAGGCAACATGCTCTGAAGCTGATACAGACTACAGTCTGGGCTCTGCCAGTTAGTTGTTAGCCAGCCGTGTCTGAAAAAGCTAGTTAACCTCTCTAAGCTTCAATTACCTCAACTGTAAAACAAAGATAATGGAACCTAACTCGATGTTACAAGGATTAAAAAGATAACATAAGCAAAGTTCTTGGTTCCTGGCACAGAGTAATAAGCACTCAAGGACACCTGCTACTCTAATGGCAGAGGGAATTAATGAAAGAAATGGAGAGTGTGCCAGGCACTGCTGAGGGTCCAGGGAGACAAGAACAGAACTTCTAGCGGCACTCATTTCCAGTTTTGTGATTTTCCCTAGCGGGAAAAATTTCACTGCGGGAAGGCTGCTGCTGCTTTGAATAATTTAGAGCTGGGGTTTACTAGGAAAGGAGAATGGAAGAAAGGAAGGAAGGATGATGGGATCCAGGCTAGCAAGTATTTATTCATCAATAACCAATCAACCAGCAATAAATGCTTGGTGAATAAATGATGTGCAGTACTATCAACCTAACTTCTGTAACTTTTTAAAGCTTCTAGGGGAGGGGCGCCTGGGTGGCTCAGTCGGTTAAGCGTCCGACTTCGCTCAGGTCATGATCTCACGGTCCGTGGGTTCGAGCCCCGCGTCGGGCTCTGGGCTGACAGCTCAGAGCCTGGAGCCTGTTTTGGATTCTGTGTCTCCCTCTTTCTCTGACCCTCCCCTATTCATGCTCTCTCTCTCTCTCTCTGTCTCAAAAATAAATAAATGTTAAAAAAAAAATTTTTTTTTTTTTAATAAAAATAAATAAATAAATAAAGCTTCTAGGGGAAATACAGTCAGGATCCATCTTGGGTTGGCTGATCACATCACCCTCAGGAAGAAATGACAGGATTCCAAATGGAGAAAGCTGAAAGGAATTGGGCAAGGGAGGTCTGGAGGGTATACAAAGGTTCCCTGCCAGGCCAGTTCTCCTTTCCTGCTTCCCACACCTGCTTTTCTCTTCTCACTTTGAACCTATTAAAAACAAAACAGCAAAAAAACTATTAAAGACAAAAATCATGAAAAGGTGATAAAGAACAGAGAAGACTGAAGATCATTTTATGTTTTAGAAGAAACACTAAAAATTGAAAATTTCCTAGGCCTCATAAAGGTCCAGGGGAGGAGCAGAGACAGTCAGTGAAGGGATTATTATTGGTGTGGGGAGCAGCTCTGGGGGACCTGGTGGAAGTTGTGGAGGTAGGGGGGGGGGGGTCAGGTCTCTTGGAAGAGAGATCAAAGGGATGGATTACTAAGGGAAGAGGCAGAGGGAGGCAGAGGGAGAGGAAAAGCAGAAAACCATCAGACGCAGTAGTGGAGAAAAGGGAGTTCCTAAATCCAACAGGGTCCACCCTGGATCAAACACTCATAAAAGACAGCCAGATGTTGCCACCAGTTCCTCTTTTCCCAGGGCAAAATTTAAAATAACTAAGTGGTGGTCACTATTTTTAAAGATTAAACAAAAACAACCCACACCCCTCAATGCAGTCTCAGGAAAAGAATAAATGCTCAATGTTAATAATCCTCAGGAATAGAGAGGCTCCCTGAGGAAGGGTAGGAAAACAAGCAAAAAGAACAAAAATGAACTTGCAGCCACATAATATGCAAAAGAAAGCTGTCGAGGCATTTCGGTAGTCCAAGAGCTGATGTTCTTAGCAGGGGAAAAAAGTAGAGTGAAAGGATGAAATATGATGAACTGCTTAGAGATTTTTATAAATGACTTGTAATTTCATAAACACCTATCCACCAATGTTTAGGAGATGTAACTTTCGATTTGGCTGATAAAGTATGGGGTGTGTGTGTGTGTGTGTGTGTCTATTGTTCCCCTAGAGATATTTAAACCTCCAATATCATTACCAAAAAATCCACCTCTTTCCTGTAGTTTCACTTGAAGCAAAAAAAAAAAAAAAAAAAGAAAAAAAAGAAAAAAACAATAACAAATTCCTTCCTAAAATAGCAAAGACAACAATGAGAGGAATAATACTTCAGAGTTTGAACAGATATTTCCTGTACTTCACTCAATGTACGAATCACAATCAAAATTAGGAATTAAAGGGAAAAAAACACCACGACTGCCACATACCCCCAATGACAACAAAAAACCAAGTATAGCATTCTTTGGCCACACTTGCCCCTCAAACAGCAAGACACCACCTCACGTCTGAATATAGTATTACAAACGAGTAAGCCCTGAATGCTGTCAATATATCAAAGGTGAATATTAAGCAGGATAAACACTTCTCATAATGACAGTGGGGGCAGTCATAAGAAAAACCATTATTCCACAATAAGTGCTAGAAATAATCAAATGCTGGATTTGTTCAATTATAGTATAGCTATATACTCAGACTTTTTAAACACTTTATTAAAATTTTTGCATTACAAATACTGTCATTATGAATTTGAAATAATATTTCCTTATTCCCTTTCCCATTTGAAATGAGTTTTTGTAATACGGTTTTTTCAGAATGTAATTAGGATGTTTTCACAGAACATGAAAGATGAGGAAACATCAGTATAAAAAGCCAAGTATAAAAGGAAAAAAAGCCAAGCATAAGCAATCTGTGTGCCAAGGGATTTAAGGAAAGACAAGTGCCCCCATCATCTCTTCTTTTGTCTTTCACAATAGAATTTTTAGCTGGGCAAAACAACTACTGGATAAAGACCACATTTCCCAGTCCTCTCACAGCTAGGTGTGGTCAAATAACTAAGTTCTGGCCAATGTGGTACAGACAGAAAAAATGTGTTAGAATACATCCTCCCCTTTTCTCTCTTCCTGATGGCCGAACTGGGGTTTTGGCAATCAGCCATCTCTCAGAACGTGCGCTGACAGACAAATCCAAGGATGGTGAAGGAACAAGACAGAAAGAGCCTGAAGCCCAAGACTTCATGAAACAGAGTTGCCTGCCATGCTAGTGCAGACTATTACATGCCAGAGAAGTCAATTTCTATCTTGTTTAATACCTGTTATTCGGGACCTCTGTTACATACAGTCAAACCCATAATCCAACAAATACCTAATAAATGAGCTGATTTCCACTCAGTGGCAGCAAGTAACTGCTGCTACTTGATGTCCTCACCAGAACTATAAACCAGGGTTACTAAAACTTTTAAAAGTTAACTCTTATATAGGTGAAATATACTCTCACAAACTTTTCAACGTTAATCCCCTTGAAAAATCTTTTTTCACACCATCTTACATCATGAGATTTTGATCTAAGCTGAATTCTTACAAAGTAAATCTGGTTTACTTACTTGAAATCAGAACACTGCAAAACAACCCTTAAACTAATGTAAAATTATCTAAGTACATACACTAAGAGTCTTGAACTGGGTTCAGCCATACATTGTGCCAGTGTTAATTCTTCTGATATTATTTCCATGAAAGGTTTTAACACAATTAAAATGGCATTTCTGCATTGTATTGTGTTTATTTTTATTCTTGAAGTTAAAACAGCAACCACTTGATACGCTAAGAGTTCCCCATCAAAATGTTATCTAAATAAACTATCAGTTAAAAATAGAAAAAAGTCTGTGTGAACACAATTCCAATTACTAATTTGCCAATTGTTGAAGAACTACAGCCTGGAAATAAGCAAGCTGTATGAGGAATGATGCTTTTCCTCTGTTTTCAAACTAAAAGCTTGCTGTACCAGAGCTATTCCAGGAAATTCTCCAAGCTTCCACCAGAGAAACTCTGCTTTTACCGATTACCCTAAATCATGCTTTAGTGTAAGATTGTGTTTGAACAAAGACCTTCACCTCGGTCAAAAAATTTTAAAACTATTGAATATATAGCTGATAGTTGTAGAGAACAGCCTTCTTTTCAGTAGTTGAAAAGAAATGCTGTCAGGTAAAGGAAAGGAAGAAAGATAGATCATTGAGGGGCACCCTCACTGGGTAGGTCAGCAGAGCATGCAACTCTTGATCTCAGGGTTGTGAGTTCAAGCCCCACAATGGGCACAGAGTTTACTTTAAAACAAAAAACAAAAAGGAGAGATCACTGGAAAGAACTGATTTGATGAAAAGAAGTAGTGATATTATCTTTAAATTTTATTATTTTTTTACATTTAAAAATGTCTGGATCTTCTATATCTGTGTGATCCTCTAGAAGTCAGATCTAGATTCTAAGCCTGGCTCATCACTTACCAGCTTTGTCTCTTTGAACAAGTTACTTAACGTTGTGGGCCCTTGTTTTTTACATCTGTAAAATGAGGAAAGCCACACTAGCTCACAGGACTGTTAACAAGATTAAGTGAGATAATGTAAGCAAACCTCCTAGCAGAATGTTTAATCCAGAGTAGACAATAATTGTTAGTTTCCCTCTCCACCCACTCTGCTCTTACCATCAACCATCAAAGTCTCAAAATGAATTACAAATGAAAGGTTCTAGTGTGGGTTGAATACCTTTTTGCAATGTGTGATATTTATGTTGTAGACTGGCTAAACACTTCTCTGAAGAAAAACATGCATTCACACAAAAATCTGTACATGCATGTTTATAGCAGCATCATTTATAACCAAAAAATAGAAAAAAAGCCCAACGTTCATCAGCTGATGAGTGGATAAACAAAATGTGATATATCCATACAATGTTAACACTTTTAACCATAAACAGAAAGGAAGCACTGCTACCTGCTGCTATACCATGGATAAACCTTGAAAGCAATATTCGAAGTCAACAAAGCCATTCACAGAAGACCATATTTTGCATGATTCAATTTATGTGAAATGTCCAGAAGAGGGGGAGAATGGGAAGTGACTGCTAATGGGTATGGGGTTTTTTTTTGGGGGGGGGGGGTGATGAATATGTTCTAAAATTAGATTGTAATAATGGTGGCTGCACAACACTGTGAACTTACTAAAAAATACTGAATTGTATACTTAAATGGGTAAGGGAGCTATATCTCTTAGAGCTCAATAAAGCTCTAAAAATACCAAAACACTTAGAATATGCTAATTCAAAAAGATATATGCACCCCTATGTTTACTGCAGCATTATTTACAATAGTCAAGACACGGACGCCATCTAAGTATCCACTGATAAATGAATGGATAATGAGACCTTGCCCTTTGCAACAACATAGATGCACCTAGAGGAGATTATGCTAAGTGAATTAAGTCAGGGTTACCTGGGTGGCTCAGTCGGTTAAGCATCCAGTTAAGCATGTGCCTTCGGCTCAGGTCTTGATCTCACTGTTTGTGAGTTCAATCAAGCCCAGTATCGGGTGAGCCCTGCTTCTCTCTCTCTCTCCCCCTCTCTCTGCCCCTTGCACTTGCACCCTCTCTGTGTAAAAAAAAAAATTTAAAAATTAAAAAATAAAATGAAGTAAGAGAAGTCAGAGAATGAAGTCGGAGACAAATGCCATATGATTTAACTTATATGTGGAATCTAAAAAAACAAAACAAATGAACAAACACACAAGCAGAAACAGACCCAGGAGTATAGAGAACAAAGTGAGGTTGCCAGAGGGGAGGGAAGGATGGGCAAAATGGGTGAAAGGCCATGGGAGGTATACAGGCTTTCAGTTATCGAACAATAAGTCACAGGATGAAAGGTAGAGCATAGGAAATACAGTCAGTAATATTGTATAATAATAGCATTGTATGGTGACAGACGGTAGCTATACTTGTGAACGCAGCATAACGTATAGAGCTGTCGAATCTCTATGTTGTACACCTAAAACTAATGTAACATTGCATGTGAACTACACAATTAAAAATTAAATAGGGGAGCCTGGCTGGCTCAGTTGATGGAACATGCAACTCTGGATCTCAGGGTTGTAGGTTCAAGCCCCATGTTGGGCATGGAGATTACTTAAAAAATAAAATCTTTAACAAACAAACAAACAAAAATAAAGGCTGGATACAAACAACAACAACAACAACAACAACAACAAATTACACTGCATCTAAAATTTAAGAAGCCAAATCACAGCTATTCAAAATATACTAGTCACCTGGAAAATACATTGTGGGCATGTGTATTTAAATTTCTAAGTCACGTATAGGAACTTTTAGCAGTCTGCCATGTTATTTATTTCTATTCATTACATTTCATGGATGCCTTATCTAGTTTTCATCTAAAACTGTATCAGCTTTGTATCCTACTTGGGAGAACTGAGAAGAGCCGCTCAATTTTCTACAGCTTAATTCTCTTGTGGAATGCTGATATATACTCTTTTCAAACAAAGTGAATACTGAGAGTGACCACACATGAGAACATAAAGCAAGTTACAAAATTTTCAAAGAACTGGTATCATACAGACCACTTCATCTGTCAACCATGTAACCAAATTATAAATCAGTAAAAGATAACTTTTTTTAAGCCCAGCCATAAAAAATGGACTTTTGCTGTGCCATTTTGAGTTCATAGTATACTATCACTTGAAGTTATTAGCATGTAAGAAAATGGGCTGAGGTTGGATATATGTTTGCTTACTGCCAACGGATTTCCTCGTTATGTTTAATACATTTGTTTCTCAAAAAAAAATGTATATAATCAATCATATTTAGAAGCATTAGAGAATTTGCCATTTGAAGGATTCATGGAGTAAATCTATCTGTATTATAATTATTGCCTAATTCATCCGTAGCTAATTCTTTCTTTCAAAAGCTTATTCTGTATTTAGCAGAGTGTTCACTGTACTATCATTATCTAGGAGAGTACAACCCATCAGGAGCTTGCATGAGATGCAAAACAATGCACAGAAAGGAATTCGGTTCTCTGGTCAGTGCCAAGGTCAACATTTCCCCCAGTGTTCTAATTCAGCAAGCCAAGGACTGGAACCAGTCCATGGCTTTATCATCATTGGGGATTTATCCTTGAGCAGTTCCTGAGAAAAGGCCTCCACTGGGTCCTATCCCGGCAGAAAAATGGGGCCAGGCTTTAATCACCCAAGGGGACCAACTAGCTTTAAACTCTGAAATAACGCCAATTACCTTCCTCATGGTTAAAATGGCGTACCCAGTTATAACTCTTCCTTCTCCTTTCCAGGCTCAATGTCACTGACCGATGTGAGCCTTTTGAAAAAGACTCAGTTCCCAACTACTGTATTTGCTTCTTATTAGACTAGGCAGTCGTCAGACAGAGACAAAGCTACGCATCCATTTCCTGCGCTGTGATATTCTCTCTTCCCAATTCCTGCATTCTGCCTGGGCCTCTTTTCCAACCTGGACATATCTTCTGGATACTACATGCTTTGCTACTTTATAAAAAGGCATAACTTTGTCTTTTCCCCTTTATATCTGTATCATTTGTTTATTTGCTTGAAAAAAGTCATTTTAAATATTGAATTAAATACTGGATTTTAACTACATACCAATTATACTGCTGAGATATGTATGTATTAAATTATATAAACTTTGGTACTACCATACCATGTGAGTCTTCAAAGTCCTGCTCTATTCCTGCCTCTTTTCTTCCAACTCATAGATTCCTAAGAGGGGGGAAAAGCGGGAACTACCTCAGTAAATTAATATAAAAGCTTCAAGTTGGAAATGTATGAACCTGCTCAAGGCTGACAAGGGGGATTTCCAGAACTCCAAGAGCTCCTCTGTGATCCAGTCCCTTGTGACTAATAACAAGAGTGAGAAAATTTTTGCTCTCTGATCTCAGGATCAGAATGTTCAATTATATAAACGAAGCCATAACTGTGGCAAACCAGGATAGGACTGAGCAGAGAACACGGTGAAGACGGTGCCTAGCATCAAAATTATATGCAAACAGATTTGTGTTCTTTACCGACTGGCACGAGACAGGGTAAGATTTAAGTGCCAGTATAAAAACAACAGGTTAAATACAGAGCAAGATGTAGTAAGAATGCACAGAAACATTAAGAAGGCCAACAAAAACAGCCTACAGAAGCAAGTGTTCATTGAACTGGCTAAGAGGTAAAAACTAAGTATATAAAATCACAGAATATTTTACATAAAAAATAAAAAAGCAAACAGCCTTTTAATGAAAAGGTTCTCTCTGATGAGCCTGCCCGACACGTTGTACTGTCCACATAACCATACATAAGCATGCACATACACATGTGTTAATCTCTCATTTAGCCAGTGTTGATGGCATGCTAGGAGTCAGGCACTGGTCTAGGCACTTGGGCAGTGCCGGGGCAGACAAAGATTCCCTCGTGGCGCTTCCATGTGAGGAAGAGACAGACAATAACCCATAAAGATAAGAGCTTAATTCATCCATAAATGACATTGAGTGTTAGTGGAAAGTGCTATGGAAAAAGGAGAGATTAGAAAAAGGAGCACAGTGGGGCGCCTGGGTGGCTCAGTCGGTGGGGCGTCCAACTTCAGCTCAGGTCATGATCTTGAGGCTTATGAGTTCGAGCCCCGTGTCAGGCTCTGTGCTGACAGCTCGGAGCCTGAAGCCTGCTTCAGATTCTGTGTCTCCCTCTCTCTGCTCCTTCCCCAGCTCACACTCTGTGTGTGTGTCTCTGTCTCTCAAAAAGAAATAAACATTAAAAAAAAAAATTTTTTTTTAAGAGAAAGGAGCGCAGCATATACAGAGGATTCAGACAGAGGAGGCAGGCTGTAGTATGCAATAGGGCAAACAGAACTCATTTGAAAATGCGAGATCTGAGCAAAAGCTGAAAGAGTTAGCCACACAGACATCTTGGGAAGAGCTTTCCAGTAGACACCTTCCAGGAAGAGGAATCAGCTACACAAATCAATGAATTGAGAAATATAAACATGTTTTAAACTTTAATACTAGAAGCAAATATCAGCCTTCTCCCAAACACTTGCTCATCTTTGGAAAATAATTGTCTGAGGCAGTTAAAGAAGATAAATAGGAGTGCCTGGATTTTATGGAAACATTTTTAAAAGCAAGCCTCCAATTTAAAATCTAATCAATTAAAATGGCTATCTGGGGCACCTGGGTGGCTCCACTGGTTGAGCGTCTGACTTCAGCTCAGGTCATGATCTCATGGTTCATGAGTTCGAGCCCCACGTCGGGCTCTGTGCTGACAGCTCAGAGCCTGGAACCTGCTTCGAAATCTGTGTGTCCCCCTCTCTCTCTGCCCCTCCCCCACTCGCACTCTGTCTCTCTCAAAAATAAATAAACATAAAAAATTTTTTGTTAAAAAAAATGGTTCTCTGAACAGATAAGTGAATGTCCTCCTGAGCTATCCAACGGGGAGGGGGGTGGTGGAGTGAGCCCGTGGACAGCTAATGCTAGGCCAGGCTCCCAAGGCCCAGCCTCCCTGCTTCTCTGTCAGGCCTGCTCCATGTGGCTACCAGGGAGATATCATCATATGTTTCTTTCCCCACGCAGGAAGCACATCCAGTTTAGAACTGCTAACAGGGAGATTTGTTTTCTCTTTCGTAAAGTGTTATTTACACCCACATTTATACACACTGTAACAGTGGCTTTTCTGTGGAGAACAGCAATCAACTTATTCTGGTATTAATACTGCTAGTAATCAAAACAGTAAAGTCTAAGAAATATTTTGGCTTCATCAAATACTAGCTAGTAGAGGCCACAGGGTGGTTTTGGAAATCACTTGAAACATTGAAAGGTGTCTAAATTAACTGTCCTGGTCATATGTACAAGGTAGAGGGGTGGAAATGTATTTAATTCAAACAAATATGCTTCTGGAATTTACTTATCTCCCACCTGGAGTTGAATAAATGTCAACTACTAACCATCAAGAAAATAGGTCTTTCTGGTTCCATAAACTGACACCATCTCACAGCCATCTGAGGTGGCGTACTAATTAAAAACAAAGTTTCCCAATATTTCAATTTTTTTTTTCCTGTTCAGTTGAGCTGCAGGAAATGGAAGCAGTTGAATGTGAATGTAAATACGGATGTCCTTACAGAACTGCTGTCATAAATTACACGACCAGGAAAAGAGCAAAACAATACAAAAGATCATAATCTCAAAATCTCCTACTGCCATCACAGAAAACAGGTAATTTTTATAGAAATGGTGTTGATGATAACACTTAAACTAATAAATAACAACCAGTGACTCTAATCTCCCTCGGCAAAGGCTATAATTACACCCTGTCAAGCTTTCTATGTTATGTTATATGGATACCTGGTTATATGAAGAAATAATAAAATCAGAACATCCCCTCAGGCAAAAACAATTGTGCAATGTCCAAGAGTCTAAAATGTTTGTATGTTTTGACCCAATAGGTCTTCTAGGAATCTATCCAAAAGAAAGACAAAAATTTGTCCACTCGATGCTCTTTTGATAGTGACCAACTGTGGGGCGTCTGGGTGGCTCAGTCAGTTAAGCGGCCGACTTCGGCTCAGGTCATGATCTCACAGCCCGTGAGTTCCAGCCTCGCGTCGGGCTCTGTGCTGACAGCTCAGAGCCTCGAGCCTGTTTCGGATTCTGTGTCTCCCTCCCTCTGACCCTCCCCCGCTCATGCTCTGTCTCTCTCTGTCTCAAAAATAAATAAACGTTAAAAAAAAAATTAAAAAAAAAAAAAAAGATAGTGACAAACTGCGAAAAATCCAAAGTTCAACAACTGGGAACAGTTTCAAATTTATTTTGGAATATTACGTATCTAGCAAAAAAGACATTTACTAAGAATTCCTGTAGCAAAAACAAACTATCTTTGTTTAGGAAAAGATCTTTTTGAATATACAAGGTAGATGATGTAAATGATATAAAATGATCTGGTTGGTGATCTGGTTCCATTCCTAACTAGCTCTGTGACTTTAAGCAAGTCATTTCCAGCCATCTGTTAAGTGCCCTCACCTGTAAAGTAGGGATATGAATATCCAACATATCTACCTCACATATGTGAGGACCAAAGCAAAGTAATAAGTCTAAAAACCTTTTGAAAGATATTAGTGAAGGATCATCACCATCAAAGCTGCTTTTGAAGGAATGAGTAAAAAACAAAAAGGAGGTATGGTAGTTTATATTCTTGCTAGACAAAGGAGAAAAAGAAAACAGACTGTCTTATAAAATTACCCATTTACAGATGACCAGAGAGATGCAGCAGTGGCATTCATGAAGAATCTGGAGCTGTATAAGGATACATTTTAGAGCCACGTGAGAAGCAGTTAAAAAGCCAGGTAAAATAATATGTTCCAAAAGTCTCTAAGGAGGGGAGGTTGGAGGATGGATAAAGGAGGAGGGTAGTGTGTGTGAGGGACCCGAGGCAGGCCAACAAAAGGACTCCTGTTGAGATTCTCCTTAAGGGTGTAAGTCCAGGGCTAAAATTACGTAACAAAATTATGTACAAGAAGAATATGTCACGTGATGCAGGTTGGATCTACTGTTCCCAAGACACTGTCATTACCATTACCTAAATTAGGTAGCTTACCCAGTTTTTATAAATTGGGATTCTTAGTTTGCCCTTACTTTAAAGAAAAAAAGAAAAAGTCCTCTGCTCATTAATGAAGAAATAGGTAGGTGTGGATGACGCGATGGTATTAAAGAAAAGAAAATAAGTCAAACTCATAATTAGAAATTCCTGAAGTTATTTCTGAATCTTACATCAGTCAGTCACATGGCTGCTTTGGACCCAACCTGACGGAATTAAGTGTGACCACATTCTGCAAGAGTGCTCACTTCGTGCCAGTGGGATAAAGAAAACTCCAAAGGGCTGAAAACAACCAAGTCAGTAAGTAAAACCATCAAAAGAACTTTACTGTTGAGTTTGCAACCTTCTTCCTTAAATGTGAGCATTCACTTTAATACAACATATACTTTATATTCACAAAGACTGAAAAGAGAATTATACAAGAGAAGTGGTAAAATATTATTAAAGCTCCTAATTATTAGCACAATGGACAAATTAAGAATATCACTTATATGAAACATCATAATGCTGACAAAGAATATTGAGTATAATAAGAGGCTTTTTAAACAACTGTGTTTAAATTAAAATAATTTTGGGGACACCTGAGTGGCTCAGTCGGTTAAGCATCTGACTCGATTTAGGCTCAGGTCATGATCTCAGAGTTGTGGGATCGAGCCCTGCATTGGGCTCTGCGTGGACAGCGTGGAGCCTGCTTGGGATTCTATCTCTGTCTCTTTTTCTCTCTCTCTCTCTCTCTCTCTCTCTCTCTCCCTCTGTTCCTTTCCTGCTTGTGCTCTCTCTCTCAAAATGAATAAATAAACTTTAAAATAATAATAATAATAATTTTTTAAGTGATTTAAGTTTTGTGGTCAAATAAATGATGGATTTCCCAATCCCAACTTGCACTATGCAGCCCTTAAAAAAATGAAGTAAATCTGTATATGCTGAAATGGAAAGTTCTCTAAGATACACTGAGTAAAAAAAGTGCAGGAGAGTTTGCAGAGTGGAGCCCCTCCTGTATAAAGAGTGTATCTCTGCATGCCTGTGCTGGCAGGATTCACAGAAGGCCAGAGAAACACTTGAGCTTGAAACCACCTATATAACAAAAAACTAATATAGATAATTTTTGAAAGGAATTAGTGGAAATTTTTACTGATCTTATATACATATCTGACTACATCTCAGATAAATATTACCTATTCTGTCATAAAAAGTAAAAATAACCAAGCTTCAAAGAAATAAAACTGAGCAAGTGATAGCTATTTTTAAAAACAGGCAAATCAGATTTAACACATACCTTTTGGTTATCGACCTCCTCAGTTACTGAATCCTCAGTCTATTTTAATTCCAACTGAAAGCTGTCTTTTTTAGGATTATCCAAACCAGGTCAACTGGTCTTGGACACGTGTCAAATGGGAAGTACAGGCTGGCCTGGCACTTCCACAGTCATTAGGACTAGATGAGCAAGAAAAGCTCTAAGATTCAATAGCCCCAGACCAGCTATGCATAGTAATGACCATCCTCCAGCTATCCACATACATTGCTTTTGTTAATGTATTTTACCAGGAGGCAAAACTTTTAGACACAATCCTACTCATACAGTCAAAACTTTTATCTGTAAGACCCTCTTGTCATTTTTCACTTTTACTTATGATTATTTTATATTTCTAAAACAATTCTGTTTCTGCCACAGGCCTCTTTTAAATGCAGTTATATAAAGGACGGATAAATAAGATGGAATCCTTCTTATGTGAACCCAAGTCTTAAACCCATGGAGCTCTCAGGCTGGAATATTCTGTGTGAAAAGTGCTATAAAATTATTCAGTTTTACTGAACATTGTAAATACATAGAACAGGAAAGAAGCTATGTTCCAGAAGCTGAAATAGAGTTAGGAGATAACAAAGGCACAAAGAAATCCTACTCTTTGAGGGTAGAAGAGGGACAGCTAAACGTACAAGAGGAGAAGGTAGGTGCCCTTCAATATACTCCCAGGAGGCCAAGTGCCGAGACAACTCATTTAACTCATTTCTCATACATTTTTACTTTCGTGCACCTGGAGATTTTTCTTCTGTGAATAAATGACTTATAATGTCAATCAATGCGCATCCTTTTGGTTAATACATTCAACTGTCACAAGTAAGAGAAAACCATACTTGAGCAACATGGATGCAGTACCTCCTAAATGACTACATTAAGTATAATCTTTGTGTACCTAGAGCTTTCTGTTAATAAAACCTTACTGGTCTACTCTCCGGGTCTAAATATATTCACCAATACACAAAGGGACAGGAAACCTACCAGCTCTCTGCACCACTAGCTTGCTAACACACATTATCAGAGTCGACATAGTTTTGCTCTCATTACAGGCAACAGCTGCCAAAGTATTATTCCTTTTAGACCTTGAACCTGAGCTCCAGGATAATTTATATGGCCAATTTAACCTAACGGTACTATGAAAACAATGTTTTCGACATACTGTGTTATTCAGAGAAGAAAATGTCAAAGCAAACCAAGAGAATTATATTACAGCTAAAATCTAAAAGGTGGATCACAGATCCTAAGACAGGACTTTTAAGATTTGTCATTCAAGCCGCACCAAGGCTAACGCGGTTAAGTTATTTTGCATTGTTAAAATAAACCAGATAATCTTACCTAAAAACCAGTCAGGGAAAAAAAAAGCAGCAAAACATTTAAATTTATAGAAGACCAAGACAGACAAGCAAAACATACTTTATCATACAGCAAACTATAAATATCTTTAAATATGTTACATCTGAACTAGGCTACACTTTTAAAATACATTATTTCAATATTTTTGGTGAGCTTATCCTATTTGACAGTTAATGTTGAATTCCAGATTGGTAATTTGATCATTAAGCTAGTTCACACTTAGCATAAAGGGTTCTACTGATTAGGTATATAACTCTTAATCTATGCCACATGATGAGATAAGACATACCAAGTTCAATACCATGGGGCTCAATACCATGACCCTGGGACCATGCCCTGAGCCGAAATCAAGAGTCGGATGCTCAACTGCCTGAGCCACCCAGGCACCCCCATATTTCGTCACCTTTAAAATCACTTGATTAAATGAAGTGATTGCTAAATGTCTTATTAATTTAAAATTGTGATATTAATCCTGCCGGTTACTTTAAGATGGCTGATTTTCCTTAGCAAGTAATTGCCATAGTGTGTTATTTGCCGTTTTGAAAAGCAAAGTAGGTAAGAGAGTGCTGCTCTCTCTTGGGTGGTCAGGAACAGCCTTACTGAAGAGGTGACATTTGAGCTGAAACCGATGAGAGGAGCCAGTTTATGAGCAAGTCTAGAGAAGGTGTGTCTCAGGCATAGGAGATGATTGGCTCAAGACTCCTGAAACTTAGTGTATTTGAGCCACTGCAAGGAGTGTGAGGCGGGTGGGTCAGGAGGAGAGAGAGGGGAGATGGGGTCAGTAGATTTGCATAAACAGGCCAGATATCGCAGGCTCTTGTGAATCAGTGAGAGGATTCTTTGTGTTACTGAAATTTTAACAATTGAGTGATTTAGGATCATCAAGAAGAATTAGGGGCGCCTGCTTGGCTCAGTCAGTTAAGCATTGGACTTCCCCTCAGGTCATGATCTCACGATTCATGGGTTTGAGCCCTGCATTGGGCTGTGTGCTGACTGCTCAGAGCCTGGAGCCTGCTTCAGATTCTGTGTCTCCCTCTCTCTCTCTCTCTGCTCCTCCCCTGTTTGTGCTCTCTCTCTCAAAAAAGAAAAGAAAAGAAAAGAAAAGAAAAGAAAAGAAAAGAAAAGAAAAGAAAAGAAAAGAAAAGAAAAGAAAAGAAAAGAAAAGAAAAGAAAAGAAAAGAAAAGAAAAGAAAAGAAAAGAAAAGAAAAGAAAAGAAAAGAAAAGAAAAGAAAAGAAAAGAAAAGAAAAGAAAAGAAAAGAAAAGAAAAGAAAAGAAAAGAAAAGAAAAGAAAAGAAAAGAAAAGAAAAGAAAAGGAAGAGAAGAGAAGAGAAGAGAAGAAAAAGAATAAACATTTAAAAAAATTGTAATTAAAAAAAAAAACTTCAAAGAGGTCAAAAGGAGAAACTTAATATTACAGTGGAAATATATGCTGATTGGAGCTAATTATCTTCCAGGATCCTTAAGCTGCTTTCTCTTTTCTGTCTTCTCAGTAACATTTACAGGGTGGTTTTCTTCTCTCTTCAAAGTTGCCACTTGTGGCCCCCACTGAAGAATGATTGAGGGTTCATAGCTGTGGGCCAAGGAGTAAATCATTGTAATTGTTACAGCACCAGCTCCTGGAGGGTCATTACTATGATCATCATTTCCAGTGAAAGCATTTAAAAAAAAAAAACAAAACAGGATTTGAGACTTTATTATAAAAATATACATTGGTCAAATTTCAATGTTATAAAATTTTAGCCTTTTTATGGACCACATGGGAATCTTCTTCTACAAGTTAGGTATACCATCTTTTCAAAGAGTAGGAATTAAATAATTTGTCTCACTTCTCCATGTACTTTGAAGGCCAAGAAGCTGGGTCATAAATCTAATACCTAGTTGTTGAGACTGAAATTCTAAGTTTTTATTATATTGATTTTTTTCTTTTTGTTTATCCATCTGGCAGGGTTATTTAAATTCTTTTTCTTTGGTAGGCAACTAAATTTCAGTCTGAGCTAAACCTGAATTTGGCACTTCACCTCTAACCTTTCTCATTGTTTTCTACACTTGTTGAAATTAAAACCCGTACACTAAGTAGAATTTATGTGTAGCTCTAGACTAATGTCCTGGTGTAAGACCAGAGCTGAAGTCTTCTAGAGATATAAAACACGTTGACTGTGTGTTAAACACACAGCAGCAGCTCATTAAAGATATGTCCCAACCTTACTAATGATTCCACTCATTTTGCATATGACAAAGAGCCCATTAGAGATTAATGAATCACCTAAGGCCACAAATGGAGATGATGTGTGGGCATTATCGGGAAATCAGTAGTTCTTGTTGGGAACACACCTCTTTGTTTCATTTCAGGTATGAGATGTTAGAGCCCAACCAACCCTTCTCTACTGTCTCAGTAATTTGAGCCCAGAACCAAATGTCATTCTGAATTTGACTCTGAACCATGACTTCTTTTGCTCTTTTGTCTTTGATCTGATATTCACACCTATAAGGATAGGTTTTACTTCAGGGGATTTTGTGTGAATTAGTTTTTAGGTATAATTTTTAATAGATGAGGTCTCTAGAAGAATGTGTAGGCCAAATTTAGAACTTCAGCAGAGTTTAAAAAAATTTTATGAAGTAAAATCAGTATATATTAATGTGTAGCTTGGTATGTCTTATCTCATCATGTGACATAGATTAAGAGTTATATACCTAATCAATAGAACCCTTTATGCTAAGTGTGAACTAGCTTAATGATCAAATTATCAATCTGGAATTCAACATTAACTGTCAAATAGGATAAGGTCACCAAAAATATTGAAATAATGTATTTTAAAAGTGTAGCCTAGTTCAGATGTAACATATTTAAAGGTATTTATAGTTTGCTGTATGATAAAGTATGTTTCGCTTGTCTGTCTTGGTCTTCTATAAATTTAAAGGTTTTGCTGTTTTTATTTTCCCTGACGGGTTTTTAGATAAGATTATCTGGTTTATTTTAACAATGCAAAATAACTTAACCGTGTTAGCCTTGGTATGATTTTCTCTCTGTCCCCCTCTGTCGCTCTCCCCCACTTACTCTCTTCCTTAAAAACAAACAACAACAAAAAAACCCCAATAATAATAATAAAAGTAAAGGTGAGGAAATATAAGCTCTGAACATTAAGAGATTTTTCCCTCATGCTTTTACCTCACTAGACCCTACTGCCACTCTCCAAACTTGTAACGTTCTATAAAAACGGGCACAAAACCTGATCAGACAGTAGGGGCTATAAACATAGAACCCAGCAGCTGGGTTAAGATAGAATTAGAGTTAACATGGTCTTGTCATGGGTGCCTGTTCACCCAGTAAAGGGAAACAACCTAGGGGATAGAAAGATATGTTGTTCAGATAGCATTCCCTAAAAAAGTCCTTCTGATCGTCAGTGAAATGACTATGAAGGAAATAACTACTGTACATGCATTTAAAAAAGGTGCTGGGAAGCTCTGAATCTTGTGTAAATACAGTGCAGCAGCAGTACTAACAAAACAATCTCCACAGCTATTTCACCAATACATTACTTCAAGGCAGGTTTTCTTGGTGAGCAGTATCTGAACATTTAAGTGTAACTTTCCTCACATCTGTAGGTATTCTACAGCTACCAAAACACATCCAAGCCTATAGATTACATTTTTATAAAAGCAAACAAGGGGCACCTGGATGGCTCAGTCCCTTAAAGCATCCGACTTCAGCGCAGGGCATGATCTCTCAGTTCACGAGTTCGAGCCCCGCGTCGGGCTCTGTTCTGACAGCTCACAGCCTGAAGCTTGCTCCAGATTCTGGGTCTCCCTCTCTCTCTCTGCCCCTCCTCTGCTCATGCTGTCTCTCTCTCTCAAAAATAAATAAACATTTTTTTTAAAGGATTAAAAAATACCAACCCTATATAACGGCAAAAGATTTCAAGAGACAATTTTCTTTAAAATTTCTTTCCTACATAGAGTTTTCAAACACAACTAGGATAAAGTATGACACTGCTTGTCTTTTTATTCTCTGAGGCCCCAACACAGAAATGGAGGCAGATCACCTGCATATCTGACAAGTAAATGGAAAACTGAAAAGAACCAGGAAGATGAGATGAGAAAAGCATGGGTGACATACAATGTATAATGCAGATTTTCAGAATGAATTGTGAAAGGTTAAAATGTAAGATCTCAAAGCACAGGAGACACTAAGGGGAGGAAGAAAAAAAACCTGAAAAAATAGTGAGACAAGGACAAAAATAGTAAGACAGTCCTGGCAAATTCCTAGGCTATCACAGTCTGCTGTAAGTCATTTCTATGCATCTCTATGAATTATAATGATGATGTTAGTTTTATTTCAGACAAAATTTAACAAACTGCCTCATGAAAAATCTTCTCTCTCCACCAGACACCTCCACAGCCTCTAACAGGGCAGGTATCCAAAAGAGGGAGTGGCAGAAAAGTAACCGCATTAATCAGTCATCACATAAATACTTGAATAAGGTCCAGATAGCAAGTGAAAGGCAATGTGAAGGGGGTCTAAAGGCTGGGCAGAGTCAATAACAGATATACACAGAATCCAAGAGGACAAGGGAATACTTGTATCAAATCATCACAGTTGTACACCCTAAAAAAATAAATGAATAAGAGGACAAGGGAAAGGGTAAGAGAAGAGACAAGGGGCTCCTGACTTTGTATCGAGCTCCAATTTTATCTAGAAGCTTCATATATGCTTCCAGCTGGAGTGCAGAAAGTCATCTGCCTAAGGTGCACAGGTGTAAAAACAAAGTGGCTGCACCTGAGAGAGACACCTAAGAGCAGGCCAGTGTAAGTTTTAATTCATGTGTTCTACTTATTTTTATGTGTTTATTTATTTTTGAAGGAAGGAGAGACAGAGCGTGAGTGGGGGAAAGGCAGAGAGAGAGAGAGAGAGAGAGAGAGAGAGAGAGAGAGAGAGAGAGAATCTGAAACAGGTTTCAGGCTCTGAGCTATCAGCACAGAGTCCTACACGGGGCTTGAGCTCACAAACCACGAGATCATGACCTGAGCTGAAGTCGGTCGCTTAACCGACTGAGCCACCCAGGCACCTTTCTACTTATTTCACCCATGGTTCAAAATTCAAAGATACAAAAAAGATGTACATACAGTGAAAATATCATTCTCCTGTTTTCCAGTCTAGTGCTTTCCTGAGAATCTGTCTAAAGACACATATACAAGCAAATCACATTTTCACGCAGGCAAATTTTGATCTAGATATTTGTAGTGACATTTTTTCCCACTAGCCTTTCTTTTAACCAAACTCACTGGTGTCATACATCACAACTTTCCTAAGAAGCTGGCTTCTTTAAGATGCTAAAAATGTCTCGAGAGAAGTGGCGAAGTAGAAGTGCTGTAATGGAATGTGAAGTCTGGGCTCCCGCCTCAGCTCTGTGCAAGTTTGGGAAAGTCCCACTACCTCTCTGACGTTCTCCCTTATCTCCGTGTCCAGGCCACTGTCAGCTCCTGCCCGGACTTGCCCCAGTTCCCCTGTCTCTTCCAAGTAATGAACTCTCTTGCTTTCTCCAAGCCATTTTACTCAAGACCATAGCTGAAATAATTTTTTATTTACTTATTTTTTTTAATTTTTTTTTTTAACGTTCATTTATTTTTGAGACAGAGAGAGACAGAGCATGAACAGGGAAGGGGCAGAGAGAGAGGGAGACACAGAATCTGAAACAGGCTCCAGGTTCTGAGCGGTCAGCACAGAGCCCGACGCGGGGCTTGAACTCACGGACCATGAGATCATGACTTGAGCTGAAGTCAGGCGCTTAGCCCACTGAGCCACCCAGGCGCCCCTGAAATAATTTTTTAAATGCAAATCTTGTTTTTATGTGCATGCTCAACTCCTTTGCAATTTTTTTTTTTTCCCATTTTGGTGAAACGGGGAACAGGGTACATGATCATCCACAGTGAGATCGGCAGAGCCTTGATAGAGATCACTTCCTGAGTCGGAGCTCCTCACTAAACACATGAAAAGACAGAAGCCCCCGCAGACACAAGCAAGTGGGCCACATCTAGAACGCACAGGCTCACAGAATGCCACCATTATGAGAACTTAAAGGTCATTCATTCATTTACTCATAAATGTTGACTGAAGGCTGGGCACTGTGCTGGGTGTCAGGAACTGCACTGAACAGACAGATAAGATCCCTGACCTTATAAAGCTTGTATTTCCAGATGCATTTCAGGAAAAGAAGTACATCCCCAAGGTAATTACAAAGGCACCGTTTTTGTGGGTCTAGATTATCGCAGTCAACTTCCGTTTAGTCTCTCTGTGTCTTCTCTTGGCCTCTGCCCTGTTTTCCACACACAGAGTGAGTTTTTTAAAATGTGAATCAGATTACTCCTCTACTTTGTTCAAACGTTCTCACAGTCAGAATAAAAACCAAATTCCTTATCATGGCCCATGAGGTCCCGAGATCTGGCTTTTGCTCCCTCTGCTCTTTCTCATTCACTCCACTCTGGCCTCATACCTACCGGCCAGCCTAAGGCACCCCACTCGCTCTTCCTCTGCGACTCACTTGCTGTTTCTTCTGTCTAGAACACTCTTCCCCCAAGCCTTCACAGAATTCTCTCTCACTTCATTGAAATCGCTGTTGAAATGTCTCCTCCTCTGGCCACTGTCTAGAATAGCATCCCTTACTTCAAAACCCTCTCTGCTTCTTTTATCTACACGGCAGAGATCACAGTCGGAATAGGATATATTTGCAGTCTTTCTGTTTCCCCACTGTATGTGAGCTTCCTGAGTGTGTCTACCTTGTTCACTATCTCCCCAGTGCCTAGAACAGTGTCAGAGACAGAGTAGGCACTTACTAAATATTTGCTGGAAAAAAACCAGATGATATGACAAAGAACAGACTGAGGTGGGGTTAAGTGGACACTTTGGGAAGAGTGATCAGAAAAGGGCTCTCAGAAGAGGTAACATTTAAACTATATCCTGGGGCACCTGGGTGGTTCAGTCGGTTGAGAGTCTGACTTTGGCCTGGGTCATGATCTCGCCCTTCCAGAGTTCAAGCCCCACTCGAGCTCTGTGCTGACAGCTCAGAGCCTGGAGCCTGTTTCAGATTCTGTGTCTCCCTCTCTCTCTCTGCCACTACCCCAATGGTGCTCTGTCTCTCTCTCTCTCAAAAATAAATAAACATCAAAAAAAAAATTTTTTTTTAATTTAACCTGCATCCCGAAGAATAATAAAGACAAGAGCCAGTCCATGTGGAGGAACAGCAAGTGACCAGGCCCTGGGGCATGGAAGATCCTGGTGTGAAAGGGCACAAGTGTAGCCACTGCATAATGAGGAAGAAAGAAAAGCAGTAGATAAGGCTGGAAGCAGGTGGCAGGACCTTGACTGCTATAGTAATAGACTAAAATGGGAATCAGTAATGTATTCTACACGAAATGCCATCATTTAGCACTAGGCAAGGAGTTACATGATATGGTTAAACGTTTTTAACAGAGCACTCTACCTGCTGCAAGCAGAATCGTGTATAGGAGACAAAAATGGAAACATAAAGACCAATTAGGAAACTCAAGTAGTTATCAGCTGAGAAATGACAGTGATTTAGCTGTGGAAGTGCAGACAGAGAGAAGTGAAAATATTTGAGACAGGTATTCAGGAAGAATTGATAAGCCATGCTAACAGCTGAATGGGGACAGGGAAGGATTTAAAATGATTCCCAGGGGGCGCCTGGGTGGCTCAGTCAGTTAAGCGTCTTACTCTTGATTTCGGCTCAGGTCATGATGTCACAGTTTGTGGGACTGGGCTCTGCGTCAGGCTCCACACTGTTCGGGATCCTTTTTCTCCCCCTCTCTCTGCCCCTCCCCTGCTCGTGCGCTCTCTCTCTCTCTCTCTCTCTCTCTCTCTCTCTCAAGATAAAGAAATAAACTTTAAAAAAAAAATGATTCCCAAGATTCTGAGTTGAGCAACTGGGTGTATATATAACGGTCCACTTACTAAAATTAAAAAGAACTGGCGGGGGGGGGCAGAACTCTCTTGTACGCCCATAAAGTCTGGATCGTTGGTTACTGATCTCCAGGTAGAACTTAGAGGACAGCTCTGTGCTACAGATACATATTTAGGAGTCATCAGCATAAAGATGAAATTTAAAGCCATGGGAATGGGTGAAATCACCCAGGGAGGGTGTGCAAATAAAGAGAAGCGAGCCCCAAAACTGAGCTTGGAGGCATGCCAGCATCTGGAGGTCAGGCAAAGCAAGGGGAGGCAGTAAAAGAGAACAAGAAGGGCTGGTCTGTGAGACAGAATGAAAATGACGAGATTCCATCACAGAGGACCTTGGTGCTCTTAGCAAGAATGGTTTCAATGAAGTCGTGAGGAAGGGAAGCCAGAGTTGAGCGGTCTAAAAGAGTGAATGGAAGAAAAGGTAGCAGAAAGAACAGACAACTCTTGAAAAGTTCTGCTGTGAAAGGGAGAAAAAAGTGTCACTGACTATAGAGAGAAGTTGACTTCACAAGGGATGATTTTTTTTAAAGATGGAGTGCACCAGAGCACATCTGTATATGAACAGGAATGCTCCAGCAAAAAAAGAGAGCCTGAAGGAAAAAGATTTGGCGGCGGTGGGGTGTCACAGAAGTGGCATGGTCCTTGTGAAGGAGATGGGATGCTCAGCACAAAGGGACTGAAGCAGTGGCTGGGGGCCAGATGAAGTGAATATGTGCTCCACTATAACCAACCAGAGGGACATGAGAGTAGAGTAGCCCCTGCTACCCCAAAACTTATAGATGTGGTGGAGGGAAGGTGAGGGTATCCCTCTGGACAGATCTATTTTCTCAGAGAAGCATGAAACAAAGCCATCAGCTGAGAGAACAGAAGTCTGTGAGGTCTGAGGAAAAGGTACAAAACAGTCCTGAGAACGCAAATAATCAGCTGGGCTTTTTGGCAGTGATGGGCCTGTTGGAGGCTTGGGCTTATGTCTACGTGGAACTCTAGCAACACTTTCTGCACACAGTAAATATTTCCTTCCGCCAACTTTATTATGTAAATTTATATCAAGAATTAGATTTGTGGTATCATCTTTGGAAATCACTGATCTACTACAAGTAAATGTTCCTCCCTCCACACACATACACACAATAGAATAACACGGGCTCTCTACACGTTCCCAGAATTTGATTCAGTCATCTGATTATCAGCACCTTTAAAAAGAAACCAGACAACAAACCAAATAGAAAAAAAAAAAATTATATGATCGGGGAAATGTGACCACAGACTGTATATATATTATATATTTCTGGATGACATTATAGACTGATGCCTAAGATATGCTTTACAATAAAGGGTGGCACGGAGGAGATAGTGAAAGTGAGTGAAGAGTATTATGAAATTAGTCATGTGTTGGCAATTATTGATATTGGATGATGGGTACACAGAGATTCCTTACACTAGTCTACTTACTCTGGTATATGTTAGAAAATCTCCGTAAAAAAAGGTAAAAACAATAATAATGTAATTATGCTTTGAATATAAATATTCCACAGTTTCATAAATTTCTAGTTTGCTTCCTTAACAACTAATCAGGAAAAGAAGCTAATGAGCCTTGCAAACAAAATGTGCTTCATTTCCAAAGTTCCTACCCTTTTCGTTTGTCTTTTTTGGGGATCAAGCCGACCCCACTGTGCCATGTACCTTAGTGTATGAGGCCTGCCCAGGGCCAATGCAGCCTGAGATGAGGAGGGTAACCATGACCTGACTCGAAAACTCAGCTGCAGGCTCTCACACTACGCTCTGCCTTGATCACTATTAAAGGTGGCATTTTAGGGGCACCCAGGTGGCTCAGTCGGTTAAGCGTCTAACTGGCTCAGGCCATGATCTCACAGCTCATGGATTCAGGTCCCGTTTCGGGCTTTGTGGTGATAGCTCAGAGCCTGGAGCCTGCTTTGGAATCTGTGTCTCTGTCCCTCCCCTACTCACACTCTGTCTCTCTTTTTCTCAAAAATAAATAAACATTAAAAAAATTTTTTTTTTACAGATGGCATTTTAGTCATAAGAAAAGAAAAAAGTAAAATAACGGTCATTGTCTTTTCTTTCCTGCCTCAACAATGTTCTAATCTTCACAGTGCACAGACTCACTGTAATAGACAACCTTATCTTCATTGATTTCCCTTTTAGCCAACCACAAGTAAAGTAAGGACTGGGTCCAGAGCAAGCTTAACAACAGGAATGGAGTGAATAGTCCTGTGCTTCTCCACTGGGCAGTCCCCACTGCTTTGGTCGGGGTTATTTATACCAGAAATAGCTTTTATGGACAATTATCATTGTAGTGAATGTGGGTAGCAAATGGAGGTTAAGGAAGAGAAATCGGCAGGTAAAGCATATTTCTTTTATTCTACTGGCATTCTCCTCCATCCCTCCCACGTCTCCTTTCACCCCACCCTCTTCTAAAACCAAACTTGTGGCAAATAAGATGAACTGGATACCATTAAGGCTGGAAAGAACCAAAATCCTATTGGACACCACTGCTCTAGTTCAGCCTTGCCAATCTGAGGGTTACCTGACTGGTTTTACTGACAGAACTGGTTGCCCAGGAGGGTGTGCATTATCACTGAGAGCCACAAAGAACATTTTCTTTGCAGTGGCAGTCTTAGAAGTTTTTTAGCTTATAAATACATATCTATTTCAGTGATTCCCAAATCTGGCTAATTAGAGGAATTTCTAGAGGCCTTTCCCTAAGACTCAGCTGGGGCCCCAAAATCTGTATTTTTAAAAGTCATCAGGCAGTTTACTCACTCAGGTTTAGAAACTGATGATGCGTTATGACCTAAGGTACAAAAGTAAGTCACAGTCAAAAGAGTAATTTACCTCTAAAATCCTTAATTATTCCGAACATAATCAAAGTATTTTCTCCAAAATATAACCACAATTCTAGATCACATATAAAGTAAAACCAAACTGTTCACTCAGCAAAACACATTAATAAAGAGGTAACAAATTACAAAGCTGAATCTTTTACGACCAGTATCAACACTTTGGACTAGACACTTCTATGTTAATAGAGGCGATGCTACACATTGTAGGATGCTTCTATCATCTAAACATAAATCCTATGAAAATTTCATTGTAACAGCATAATGAGTGATTTTGTTGAAACTAAGGCAAGCCCTGATTTTTTCTCCACTAGATGCTGATCACATCCCCTCAAGTTGTGACAACCAAAAATGTCTCTAGACATGGCCAAATGTCCCACGGGGGACAAAATCACCCCAGTCCAGAACTACTGGACTAAAACTTGGTTGAAAGGAGAAGAAAGGTTCAAGTAGATTGGGGGCAAAGGTACAAAAAAGAAAACTGTCTTCAAAATGTAAAGCAATAGCACAAGGAGCACTGTTCATAGCAATTTATTTTCGTTAAAAACAAAACTAAAGGAAATGGACTTAAATTACAAAAGGGAGCATCTAGAGTACTCAAAAGGAAAACTTCTTAACTCCTAAGGTTTATTACAGCCAGGAAACTGGAGGCCCTTTCCTGGAGATAATTAGAACGAGAAGACTATGGTATGACTCAAAAGGTGTGGGGCTAGAGTGTGTGGGTCTGAGAGACCAATGGAGGAGCCTGAGAATCTCTCCTGCCCTAGAGCCTGAAAGACTCCTTCAGAAGGAAAGCATTGACTCATAGTTAATATCTCCCTGTGGACTCAGGTCCATGTGATGTGACCAATTCCTGAATGCACACACAGCAGGCCAACAAGGCTAGCAGGTTTGTGGCCCTTCCCTGTTGCTTTTGTCCCTCAAGGCCAAGGTGAGGGAGGCTGTGAAGTGGTCTTCTCCTAGGTTCCCAAGGTCATTCCCAGCATTTGCCTAGTACCTGTCAGAGGCTGCCGGCTGGGAGTAGAGATTTGACCAGTAATGATATTCAACCCAGATTAGTGACCTACAAGGTACAGCAGAAAGAAAAGAAAAGAAAAGAAAAGAAAAGAAAAGAAAAGAAAAGAAAAGAAAAGAAAAGAAAAGAAAAGAGAAGAAAAGAAAAGAAAACAAAAGAAAAGAAAAAAAAGAAAAGAGAAGAGGAAAGAGGAAAGAGAAAAGAGAAAAGAAAAGAAAAAGGAGGAGGAGGAGAAATAATAATAATTAGAGAAAGGAGAAAGAACTAAGTCGAGTAAGAAAGTACTTTACTATAAATCAGCAATTCCCCAACATGTCTATGGGTTTCTGGAGGTCCGGCAAGAACTTACGGAGGTCCACAAAGAAAAAATATTTGAATAATGATATAGGACATTATTTGCCTTTTTTATTGTGGAAAAGGCTATTTGGAATTTTACCTCTCGTTCTTTATCCATAACAATGGATTTCAAACTTCACACTCTTAAATTATTTGCACTGATGGTGTAACAGTAATGTGAGTAAAACTGCTGGAACCTTAGCATAAATCAAGATAGTAGCAACCTAGGCTACGTACTCACAGTGGAAGTTATTGATTTCATTACATCTTGACGCCTAAGGCCACATCTTTTTAATATTCTGTGTTGTCTCAAGGAAAAGCACTTGCATAAATGAGTTATGAGCTGAACCGGTTGCCTTTTTATTTAACACCATTTCTATTTGAAGGAATAAATGATGGACAAACTGTAGGTATTCAGATTTGAATATCTGGCAGATATCTTCTTTAAAATGAAGGAAGTGAGCCTGTTACTGGCAGCACTGATCACAATGATACATTTTAGTGATTTCAAGCAAAACTCAAAATTTTAGAAAACTTGACCTTGACAGCTTCTCAATACTTAGCATTTTTTTCCTTATGACATTGGAGGTGATATTAACAAATATAAATTTTGGTATTTGTATACTGAAATGTGTGATAATTTAGAAGATGTACACAACTCAGTGATTCAATATTTTCCAAATGACCAATGCATGATGTTAAAAAAAAAAAAAAAAATCATACATGATTTTTTTAAGAGTTCCATTCAAAGTACAAGACAGGTAGAAGGATTTTAGCATAACATTAGTATGAAATATTAATCTACATGGTTTCATATTCCATATTATAACTAACCTTTAATAAGCTACCACTTGATGGGTGCCTGGGTGGCTCAGCTGAGCATCCAACTCGTGATTTCGGCTCAGGTCATAATCTCGTGGTTCATGGGTTCGAGCACTGCATGGGGCTCCACACAGTGTGGAACCTGCCTGGGATTCTCTCTATCTCCCTCTATTACTACCCCTCCCCTGCTTGCTTACTCTCTCTCAAAAATAAATGAATAAACTTTAAAAAGTAAATAAACTACCACTTGAGTTTGGGTATAGTATCAAAGAAGAATATCCACAGTTATATAAGAAGTCTATTAAAATATTCCTGACTTTTCCAACTGAGGCCAAATTTTCTTCATGTACTTCCACAAAACAATTTATCATAATAGACTAAATGAAGAAGCAGAAATGGGAATCTAGACATTAGAGTCAAAAGAATGTAAAACAGTGCTTTTCTTCTCATTAAAATTTTTTTTGTTTTGGAAAATATAATTTCTCATAAAAATATATTACTTGTGATAACATAAAATAGATGTATTATTGGGTATTTTTAAGTTTATTTATTTTGAGAGAGAGAGAGAGGTGGGGGGGGGGGCAGGTAGTGCACACGCCGGGGAGGGGCAGAGGGGAGAGAATCCTAAGCAGGCTTCACGCTGTCAGCACAGAGCCTGACTCGGGGCTCAAACAAACCACGAGATCATGGTTTAACTGACTGAGTCAGCCAGGTGTCCCTTATTATTGATGTTTTAAATAAATTAAATATTTAAAAAATATTTGTTTCAATTCTAATATGATAATGATAGATACAATACACATAAAAGCTCTTTGAGCCTAAATAATTTAAGAGCACGAAGTTTGAAAAACATTCTTGCACATAAAGAACAAGAGGTAAAAATTTTAAGTAGTTTTTGAAGAAACTGAAGTGATATACAAATAGGAGACTGCTTCATCTTTTAAGTTATGAAAATTCAGCAACAAAAAGAACTACTGATACTCAGAACAACCAAGATGAATCTCTAGAGAATTATGCTGAATGAACAAAAAATCCAATCTTAAAAGTTTACATACTCTAATTCAACTTATATATTCTTGAAATGACAAAACTACAGAAATGTAAAATAGGTAAGTGGTTGCTGTAGGGGAGGGTGAAGCTAATCTGGGTGGAGAAGCAGGTGTGGCTATAAAAGGACAACCGGAAGAATCCTTGTGGTGATAGAAATGTTCTATATCATGTCTATCAATGTGAATATCCCAGCTGTGATATTGTATTATGGTTCTGAAATATGTTACTATTGGAAAAACTAAATAAAAGATAGCTGGGATCTTCCTGTATTCTTTCTTCATAATCACATGTGAATCTATAATAATCTCAAAAAATTTAAATTTAGTATTCAAAGTTAAGAAACAGAGAAATCAATAGAATGTAGCATGATTATACCAAAAATCTAGAATATACATATATACATGTATAGACTATATACATATATATAATTTTTTTTTTGGAGAGAGAGAGGGGGTGCCAGTTACAGAGGGGGCAAAAGGAGAAAGAGAGTGAGAGAGAGAGAGAAAGGGGGGGAGGGAGGGAGGAAGGAAGGAAGAATCCCAAGCAGGCTCCACACTCAGAGCAGAGTCCAACAAGGGGCTCAATCCCACAATCCCTGGGATCATGACCTGAGCTGAAATCAAGAGTCAGATGCTCAACCAACTGAGCCACCCAGGTGTCCCCATACCTAGAAGCTATTAATCCTGCCTACTAAAGTCAAACTGATTAATGATACCTTTAGACTACTAATATTTTTCGTATCTTAGGAATAAAAATTATTCTTCAAAGCACTCATCATAAGTATTAATTCATTACAGTTCCTACAACAGGACAGGAACTGCTAGGAAAAGAGAATATAAAATTGAATAGGACACAGAACCTTCCTGCAAGGTGTGTATAGTGGAGTACGGATGATTGAATGGCAAACGAGTTCTCAGAATGCAATCTGCAGAGGTACAAACAAGGCTGAATGGGGCATAACTGCATAGGAGACAGGTGGCCTTAATGGAAACGGTGACAACTGAGCAGAATTCTAAAGGGTAAAGAGGCTGTGCCAGGCAGAAAAGAGGGGAGAAAAGGGCAAAATACAATGCAGGATTTTAAACAAGAGGGGACATGATTAGCTTTGTATAAAGAAATCTGACAACAGTACAGGAGGAAGAGACAAGTGAGCAGGCTACCAAGTTAGTCCAAGTGAAAAACAGCATAGGCAAGATTGAGGGGGACAGTGGGGATAGAGAGAAGGAAACAATTAAAAGTGATGTTTTGGAGGGAGAAATGATAGGACAGGGTTGGCCAAACTTTTTCTGTAAAGGATTAGACAGTAAATACTTAGGCTTTGCAGGTCACATAGGGGCTCTTTGATTGTTTAAAATAACTGCTTAAAAACATACGTGGCTCACAAGTCTCTGCCTGGATTTGACCCAGCAGCCACAGTTTGCTGACCCCTGACCTGAGAGATAAGCAATAAAGAGGGAGGAAGAGCTGGAGGTGACATGCAGGTTTCTAGCCTAACCTAGTGGACAGGCTGAGGTGCCGCTCACAAAAACCGTGAACACACAAAAAAGGGCAAGAGTTTCCGAGCTGCTGTTGAGAGAGCGGGTGGAAGAGATAAGTTTATTCTTAGATGAAACTGTGAAACAAAGTGTCAGATAGACTAATATGGAGTTCAGAGCAGGGTATGGAGTTAGATCTGGGCAGGAGAGAGATTTGGAAATCATCAAGATACAAAACAGTTAAAACCATGTAAGTGGCTGATGGCAAAGTGAAAAGAAAATTGTCTATAATTGTGGGAAACACTGGGGCGGTGGCAGGGGAGCGGTGAGAAAAAGGGTCTGTGAAGAAAATTAACAGAGAAAGACAGGGAGGCAGGTGTATTTTAAAATGCTAAAGGACAACGCAAAACCAAGTTGTGGACCTTATTGCCCACGAAAGAATGCTAAATCACAGATGTTTCAGAAAGGCATCAAGAAGTGCCTATGGACACACAATTCTCATGATTCTGGTAAACAAACATTTGCTATAATGTCCAAGAGGCCAACTGCTTTCAAGGTCTGTTTCCCAAAACAAAGGTTTACTCTCCGGCCTACTTAGGCTCCCATTTCCTACCCTAGTACCAGGAGATTCTTTGTGTAAACCACGCATGGGAGAAGGAACCAAGTGCTAGAGGGGACATTTATCCCTCACATCCGAAGTCTTCCATGAATGCAAGCCCCTCAGCTGTAACAGCTCTGGCATTTCTTTGCCACTTAGATGACTCTACCCTGGGGAGGGAAGCCATTGATCTGGCTGGTAAATCTGGGGAAAAGAAACAGTCCAGTTGTGCCCTTCTTCCTCACATCAGTAAGCCACTTGTGGGAGATGGGGTGGGTGGAGGGCTGTATACCACACATGCCTTCAATTAATCACCACTGTGACCAGGGAGTAGGACTGCCTAATTTTGGAATTCAGTTAGCAAGCCAATTTAGCTCTCATGCTAAGAAAAACACATCTCCAAAATGCCCTTCAAAGTACTTACATATAATTCATAAATATTTATCTCTGGTCACTTTAAAAATACTTGAGAAGACAAATCATTTGAATAAGTGAATTTAGTGACTTCACGCAAAATACCGCCCACACTATCATTCAGTGCACCGTGCAGTTTTTGGTCTGAAGAAGGGAAAATACACATTCTGAAGAACAAGGAAATGTAATCAAAATCAGACTAACCATTTTTAAAGACTGCCTCCCACCTGGGTCCTGTTCGTCTGAACCATGAAAATCATGGGGCTCCATTAGAAAAACAAAATTGCCCTGAAATAGTACCTCAAGTGATGAGAGCGACAATGGGTTTTTCCGCCAATCACTGTAGATGCTGTCCAGAGCTCAAGACACATCTCTACTGTTTCCAACACCTACTGTACATTAAGGAAAAGGTTACACAGATTGTGCTGTAATCACCATATGGAATGAGTCTGAGTCAACACCACATGGTAGGTAGCTGCAGAGCAGGGAAGGCCAGGAAGAAATGGACTTACAGCAGGATGGCAGGTGGACTGACTAGAGGAGAGTGTTCTACTAAATCTGTAAGTTACTTGAAAGGTATTCAATCTTACTTGTCTCTTTACACCCCGAAGCACCCCAGCACAGAGCTTTACACAGTAAACGTTCAAGCAGAATGGAACTGGGTGTTGTGGCCGATAAAGCTGGAATTCTGGCTTCTGGATAAATAGCGGTATTTGAAGATTTTTTTTTTTTGTGAAATCTACAAATTCACAAAAAATTCTGTGAAATTTTCTGGATTATGTGCTAATAGTGAGGGTTAGATTTAGGGGGGAAGCCTAAAAAGATACTTAAATGTTTAGTTCTGTCCAAATGAAAGCAGGGAACACCCTATGTGGCTTTATTTATTAGAGTTCACATGCAGAATGGCTCATGTCTAATCAGTTTTGGGGTGCCAAGAGTGTTCTTTGTTTCAACAGCACACTCTAGCCAAGCTGCTGACACTGGGCATATTCTCAAACTCTCAACTGTCTCCTAGAGCTGCTCAGATCTGATTTAATACTATCAATGAAGAGTCACAGCACGAGAGGGACTGGATCAAGATGCTTTATGAAAAGCAGCCACTTCTATAAATGTTAATTTACAGAAGGAGGCACAAAATGTTTCCTGTTGTTTTATTTAATACTGGCAGCATGAAGGAGAAAAAGCCACCAACATTTTAAGCAAACTGATTTTACACACTTTTCAGCTTACAGAATTGACAGATTAGAGCTCTGCTTTTCACTATCTGGGAAATGGCAAAGACGGATAATGGAAAAGAGGAGATTCAGAAACAGTGTAGTGAATTGGAAGGTCCTTCAAAACAGAGCCTGTGTTTTGCTCATTTTCCTATCCATCAGAGGGTCTAGGAGTAGGGCTCTGACCACAGTGTTCAGTAAATGTTTGCCGAATCAAACTGCTGCAAAAGCATTCTCAGCACACCACCAATCCAGCTGGCCACAAATTTAGCAACCCTTAACTCTCTCCTTAGCAAATGCTTTCAGTTCTACTTAACGGCAAAAATATTCTTCTAGAAAACATATCTTAACTCCATCATATATAAATGAAGAAATATATACATATACAAATGAAGAAAAAAAACCCCAAATCTCCTTTGTTTTTTTAAAGGAGTCATATACTACTCAGCAAAGTTTGAGGTAACTATGTTCTTATTCTGGGAATAATATTTGTATATCAGCATGTGATGGACATCCTTGCTTTGAAGAGAAAAGGAAGATAAATAAGGATGAGAAAGTAGAATAATAGATCCAAGTTTGTGTGTGTGTGTGTGTGTGTGTGTGTGCGTGTGTGTGTGTTTTAAGTTTTGCTTTGCTGGTAGAGACTGGACGAAGACAAACGAGAAATATGTTGTGTTAAAAAGCAAAGGGCAACCTAAGCAAAGCAGTATAACTGGAGCTCTGTTGTAAGGGACTCAAAAGAACAAACATCTGAAACACTGTCATACAGCTGCACCCATAAATGTCTTTTCCTAAACGACTAGTTACACTAAAGGTTAAACTGGAAAGACAGATGCATCTTTTAAATAAACTCCCAGTCCTAGATGTGTGTTAAAATCTTATTAATCATTAAAAAGCCAAGGGTCACAGAGAATTTGACTCCCATCTACCTACAGCCAAGTCATTCTTCAAGAGGTGGCCAACAATAATGCATTCTCTGTGTGGGGCTTTACCTGGCAATCCTATCCTTTACCAACTCCTCCCCTACGTCGCCGTGGCATTTTCTTTTCATATCTCCATTATCACTTACCTTAGCAAATAATTTTAATTTCCTTTTTATTAGAAATCAGTTCCTGATTAGACGAGGAGCACTTTGTGGACAGGAACTGGGTCATAGTCATTTTGCTATCCCCGGTGTCTACTAAACAGTAAGCAGTCAGTAAAAGTTTTGTTGAGGGAATGAAGCCAAAACTTCTCAGAATATTGTTTTACAAATTTAAAACTGCTCAAGAAAGTATTTGTTTATGCATCATATATCCACACATTGTCTGCCTATATCTTTACACCTTAGAATGCCAGCAACAGCCTTGTGCACTGCCATGTCTGCACTGAGAAGGTAATTAATAATTAATTAATTAATTAATACATCTAGAACACTCTGGGTGTTCAAATATACATACATACATACACACAGAGAGACAGAATGAATATATACTACAGAATGTAAAGACAAATTTCCTAGATCTGTTTCCAAGATCTGAAGATGTTAAATCACATCTAAAGGAAAATTAGAGAACATTCTCATTTTCAGTCAGGACTTAGAAAATGTTGTAGAATTCATTTTCAGGAGCCATAAAGGAACATGACAGCAAAAATCCAGTCAAACTACTGAATTTCTCACCAAGGAGTCAGATAACTTCATTCATAGAAATGAACACTTTGGGGGTCCCTGGGTGGCTCAGTGGGTTGAGCGGCCGACTTCAGCTCAGGTCACGATCTCGCGGTCCGTGAGTTCAATCCCCGCATCAGGCTCTGTGCTGACAGCTCGGAGCCTGGGGCCTGTTGCGGATTCTGTGTCTCCCTCTCTCTCTGACCCTCCCCCCGTTCATGCTCTGTCTCTCTCTGTCTCAAAAATAAACGTTAAAAAAAAGAAAGAAAGAAAGAAATGAACACTTTGTACAACAAATTGCAAAAGATTTCTAAATTTAAAAACTAGCGGCAGGTATCAACAGAGAAGCTCAACTGTTACTCCTTGGATGTTAATTTTTAAACTTATTAGTTTCATAATAAATACAAAAACATGGCAAAACAAAATCTTTTAAAAGACCAGTATTTATGTGATATTTATGTAACTTTTAAAAATAATAGTTCACATAAAGGTGGAGTATAGTTTTATAAAAGAGATGAATCTCAAGCCACTATTTGGTGAAAGATAGTAGGTACCGAGAACTCAAAAAAAAAAAAAAAAAAACGAAAGTCTGACAGTCAACAGTGAGGCTAAGCAATCTTTAATTACCATGTATAAAGGGCTTAAGAGCTTCGTTCTTCCCTTGGAAGTCTCACCTTCTACCCACTAGAAATTGGTGTGACAGAACAGCAGGCCAAGAGAAGGGGTCCAACTGTTCAGATGGTGGAATACATATGCACATTCTATTCCACCTTCAAATGTCTGGTAGGTTAATAGGATGTTACCAACCAGATAACACGGCCTTGGTTTTTAGTAACAGAATGCCATTTAACAAGTCACCATGAAACGACATTCTCCTCCAAAAGTCCAATATACACTAAAGATATACTTCTACATTATAGAGTGTGGGGAGAAGGGAATAGCCCATGATGCAGAATTTCCTCTAGGTGACATGTTTAGTAACTCTCCTTACTATCACAGTAGTTAACACACTCCTTAGATAAAACTACAATAAGGACTCAACATTTAGCAGACTCTGGGAGAGAGAAAAACACATGATCACATTCACTGAAAACCAAACTGTCTACGTCACTAGACTTTTCCCCTTGACTAATAAATAAGGGAAAATGCCTTATGAGACACTGGCAATCTTCATTTATCTATATAATTCAAGATTTATTAAAGATCCAGTGAAAGTATAATTACAGATCTAACATTCTTTTATTCCTTTTGTTAATGAAGTATGACTACTTTTAGTGAAAACACATACATTTATAGCATACCATGTCTGTTATGGGCTGAATTGTGTTCTCCCACAAAATTCACATATTGAAGCCCTAACCCCTAATACCTCACAGAATGTGCATTTGCAATACGGGGTCTTCAAAGAGGTATGTAAATGAAAATGAGGCTCGTAGGGTGGGCCCTAAGCCAATCGAACTCGTTTTCTTATTAGAAGAGAAAGTCTGGACACACAAGAGACACCAGGAATACCCCTACACAGAGGAAAGACCGTGTAAAGATGCAATGAGAAGGCACACTATGCAAGAAGCCAAGGAGAGAGACCTTAGAAGAAACCACGCTTGCTGACACTTTGTCTTTGGACTTCTAGCCTCCAGAACCGTGGGAAAATAAATTTCTGTTGTTTAAGCCACCCAGGCTGTAGTATTTGTTATGGCAGCCTGGCACACTAATACACACGGTAAAAAAGATACCTTCCACGTGATCCAGAGGTGGTATGGCAAAGATGGCTAGCTGCCCCGCAGAGATGCATGTTTTCCTTCACAACTGGTGCTGGAAAGCAGGTGACAAATGCAGACTACATTTTCTGCCTCTTTCGTACCTAGATTCATTCTCACCAACTCAATACGATCACCAACTCAATACGACCACTCTGGGATGAGATTACGACAGTGGGTATGCTTGGGGTGCCTGGCTGGCTCAGCTGACTGGCTCAGTTGCTCAAGCAACTCTTGATCTCAAGGTCGGGAGTTGAAGCCCCACAATGGGTATGGAGCCTATTTAAAATAAAATAAAAATGAAATAAAGTATCTCTTAACAAAAAAATTTGGTATGCTTGTGTCATTCTTTCTCATTATGTCACCATCTCCCTTTCCCAGTTTCCTGTAGGACACCTGAAAGTCATGTATGAACAATGGAAAAGCCTTCATCATTCTGGGTCTCTGGAAGACTCCCCTGAACAGTTTCCTACATTGCCTGTCCAACAACAAGAATGTCCATTCTTGACTTTATGATACATCTGAGATTTTAGATATGCCTGTGAAAGCAGCAAGCATGATCTTATTTTAATACGGATAGTATTTCAACTTGAGATTTTACTTTCTTCAAATTTCACAACAGAGAGTTAACTGTAGATTGATTCATGTAAAACTGCCATTTTTGTAAGTCAAACATTACCAATTTCATATGATTCAACCTAATATGTTTAATCTGCAGAAAGGTGGATCAGGTACTAACTGCATCCACAGCTCCCTACTCAAAGACCCCCACAAGGTTTAACACATTCATGGATGCTAACAGCTCAGTATCTACCCAGACCAAGAGGCAATTACATGGAAAATTTCTATTGAGTACTGGCTAATTTCTCTGCTTCCACAAATCCAAGTCCTTAACTAGTTGTTCTGTTATTTGATGCTCCTCGGCACTAAAATTAACAAATTATACTCTACCAAAGATGCCAAGTTGGAATAAGCCCACTACAGCCTATGGCTCCCACTGACTACAACTAAAAGATCTGAAATAAATATAAACAGAAACTCACCTGAGGACTGTGAAAAGTAAAGAAATAGCAGACAAATAAGTGAAGGAAGTCAAAACTTGAATTATATAGTACTGGTGAGTTTCCTGCCCCCCACCCTTCTTTTTTTAACTCCTTCATAGCTCAGATTTGACCCAAGAATGGCTTGGTCCAGGTGGCCCAATCCACAAAATGTCACTGCAGATCCACACATTAAAAATATGTGGAAGAAACTTCCTGAAACTGAGAGAAACTTCCTTATTCTGCCCAGAGGACTGGAAAAAACAGTCAAAGCAAGCCAGAGTACAAAATAAGTTTCCCTTTTTTTTTTTCTCTCTCCTTTTTCCTTCTCCTGGCCCTGCATGAGGTCAGGTCCAGTCACAAAATTACATATATACAGAGGCCCCTGGGAGTGTAAGAATGTGGGAGATATATCAAGCAAGAGAAAACTTGAAAGAGGATCCCAATTCTATATATGAACAGATCCAAGTTTCGGGCTAAGTCCCAAGTTTGTAAGTGTGAAACAAATCAAAGAAGGAAAGCAAAGGCTCTGAGCCTGAATTACAACACAAGGCACTGCCCAAGTCTAACTGGTACACAGGCAGAGTAGTTCCAAACAGCACAGCAAATGCAAAGAAATGAAATGACACTGGGTGGTTTTACCACCCACAGAAGGTAAAACCAAACCTCCTGAGATCTGAAACTAATCAAGTTGACTACCTGTTAAAACAAACAAAAAAATCTCAACATTCTCAGAGGGTTTTTTTAGCAGGACCCAAAGTCTCATAATATAATATTCAATATGTCCAGGACACAATCCAAAATCACTCAACATACAAATAACCAAGAAAATATAACCAATTATTGGGAGAAAAAACAATCAATAGATACTGAAACTAAAATTAAACAGATACTCAAAGTATTAAAGAGTTGAAAGCAGTTATTATAATATGCTCCATGAAGTAAGCACTCTAGAAAGGTAGATGGTGTCCAGAGAAATAGAAACTATAAAAAAGAACCAAATAGATCATGATATTATTCTGTAGTTTGATTGTGATGGTAGTTACATGACACTACACCTGTGATAAAATTGTACAAAACCACACACACATATGCTTGCACAGGCACGCGCGTGTGTGTGCATGCACGCACACACATGTGAAAGTGTAAGTGGAACAATCTGAATAAGCTCTGTGGATTGTACCAATGTCAATTTCTTGGTATTGATAACATACTATAGTTATACAAGATTCTAACATAAGGACAAGTTGAGGGAAAAGTGCCTGGGACTTTTCTGTACATTTCTTTGTAACTTCCTGTAAGTCCATAATTATTTCAAAATATATAGTGTTTTTATTTTTTTTAAGTTCATTTATTTATTTTGAGAAAGACAAAGACAGCACAAGTGGAGAAGGGGCAGAGAGAGAGGGAGAGAAAGAATCCAAAGGGCTCAAACCCAAGAAATCATGAGATCATTATGTGAACTGAAACCAAGAGTCGGACACTTAACTGACTGAGCCACCCAGGTGCCCCTATAGTGTTTTTAAAAGAACCACATAGAAATTTTACAATAGAAAAGTAAACTATGTCAAATAAAAAGGTCACAGAATAGGCTGAATAGCAGAACTGAGACAACAGAAGAGAAATCCAGTGAAGATAAAAAACAGATCAACAGAATGATTCAATCTGAAAAAGAGGAAAAAAAAGAAAAAATTTAACAGCCTCAGAAGACCTATGAAACACTATGAAAAGGCCTAATATCCATGTCATTAAAACCACAGAAGGAGAGAAGAAAAAAACTGGATGAAGAAGAAAAAGTAGTTGAAACAATAACGGCTACAAATTCCTCAAACTTGAAAGATACAAATTTATATATAGATTGAAGAGAACTACAAACAGGATAAACTTAAAGAAAACCACAGCCAGACACGTTGTAATCAAAATGCTAAAAACCAAAAATTATTTTTAAAATCTCAAAAGTAGCCAGGAAAAAATGTCTTATTACACATAGGGGAACAATAGTTAAAATGAAGGCAGATTTCTCATCGGAAACTATGGAAGCCAGAAGACAATGGAACTGGATTTTGAAAGTGTTGAAAGTACTGTCAATCCAGAATTCTAAATTCACTGAAGATATTCTTCAGGAGTGAAGATGAAACAAATATGAGGGAAGGCCAAAAGAATTTGTCAACAGCAGGTGGAATTTTCTGGACCATTTTCACAATTTTTCTATAAATCTAAACTTATTCTAAAATAAAAATTATATTCTTAAAAAAAGAGATGAAATGAATAAATTTCTGGAAAATATAAAATGCCAAAGATGGCACAAGAAAAGCTGTGAACTTAAATTACTAAGCATTAAAAGGATCTGAAAGAGGTAAATCAATTTTGAAAAACACCTTTATTTTTCCATTCAAATTATAAAATGTTTGCCAAATCTCTCAAGGAAAAAAAAAAAAAAAAACCCATGGAATTTAACTGAGACAACAATGACTCTATAAGATTAATTTGAGGAAGAATACATCTTTTCAATTTATGTATGCTATGACTTTTTAAGACAGCCCAAAGCAGAGTAATAAAAACAGGTGGTACTGATGTGAGAATAAGTAAATGCACCCAATAATAAAACAAACTAAAACTCGTAGCCTTGGAAATATAGAAACATGATATATAAAATATAAGAACAGCGGTACCACAAATTAGTTCATGAGGTTAGGTAAAGAGTCTCACTATGTGGAGAAAAACAAAATTGGGTTACTATTCTAAGCCATATAGAACAATGGACTCAGATAAATTAAAGACCCAATGTGAAACGCTGAATTATAAAACACATAATTTAAAATGCAGAATATAATTATATTTAATAAGACCTAGAAAGCCATAATGTAAAATACTATAGACCTATTACGTCACACTTAGCTTCCATTCAGCAAGAAACACCACTGGAAAAATTAATGTATGACAGACCAGGAAAAGACAAATACCAGGCTAATGTTCTAAACTAGACAAAAGACTTCTGTAAATCAACCAGGAAAAGACAGGAACCCTAATTAAAGAAACAGGCAAAAGATATGAACAGGTAATTCACTGAAGAGGCATTGTAAATGGCCCTCGTGGTATACAAAGAGATCCTGCAATTTGTTAGTAATTGGAAAATGCAAATTAAAACATTAAGATACCATTTTAGCTCTATCAGGCAAAAATTATTAAGATGGCTAAAGCTAAGTGCTGGCAGGAAGGTAAGAGAAACGGGATCCTTTTGCACACACTGAGGAACAGCCCAAATCTGGCAGCACTTCATCAAACAAAGTACTGCAATCTACTCTTGTGCGTATGTCCAGAGAAATTCTCCCACAGAACCGTAAGAGAATGAGTGCAAGGCTGTGTATCCCACTATCTGTGGTAACCCGAGTGTCCAACACTGAGAGAACAAATCATTTCACAAAAGAGTAAATGGCAGTTAAAAACAAAGAACTAGATATATACACAGAAATAAAGACAGTCCTTAAATAGGCCTTAAACAGTGGGGGCAGGGGAAGTGGATGGGGATAAGAACCAGAACAAAGACTATATAGCACAGTACCATTTAGGTAGATTTAACAACACACACCAAAAAAACAAATTTAATTAATTAATTAATAATAAAATTAAAATTAAAAAACCTACTACATATTTACAAAAATACATATACAGAGGATATAAACCAACCCCATTGGAACAGTTAACTATGGGAAACGGGGAACAAAAGTAGAAAGCGGAGGTAAAAGAGAAATTAATTTAAAAAAAATTTTTAATGTTTAGTTTTGAGAGAGAGAGAGAGAGAGAGAGACACAGAGTGTGAGTGGGGGAGGGAAGGGGGAGAGACATAGAATCCGAAGCAGGTTCCAGGCTCCAAGCCGTCAGCACAGAGCCCGACACGGGGCTCAAACCCACAAACCGCGAGTTCACGACCTGAGCTGAAGTCGGATGCTTAGCCGACTGAGCCACCCAGGCCCCCCTAATTAATTAATTTTAAAAGTGAGGGGAGAGGACTCGCACAGACTTGCTGATGGTGGACCATGAACTGAGATAGATGATTAATTCAATCTGTGTCACCTAAGGAGTGAAAAACAAACTCACCCCATGTCATGTCAATATTTCAAGACTTCAGAACCAAAGAAGTTAATAAGGTACATAAAACAGCTTTTAAAAAAATAAAAGAAGTGGAAAAGAAGTGGAAGAAATTACATCTCAACAAAACATAAGCATGTGTTGAAACCAAACAACCAGCAGCTCCCAAACAAATGAACTGAATGAAAATTGATGCACTGGTCTTCTGCTGGTTCCACAAGTAAATCGAGCTGTGGTTTTTAATCTTAAATTGTTTGACAAACATTCTTTGTGGCAACTAAGTCAACTGAAATGCTGATCTTACAAGGTAGTTAAAATGGATCTGGTGGTCCATAAGAATTAAAATTATTCCCTTGGCACCAACATGACTAAGTATTTCGCTTACATTTCAATATTGATTTATAATCAGTTAGTTCTCCCCACCCCACAATAACCATAAAGTTGTACTAATGAATCATATTTAAGTGACAAATTAATCTGACCATAAAAAAACCCTGAGGATATTTTAAGAGAAAATTAACTTCACAACTTTCTCTCTCTTTTTTTTAACGTTCATTTATTTCTGAGAGATACAGAGTGCGAGCAGGGGAAGGGCAGAGAGAGAGGGAGACACAGAATCCAAAGCAGGCTAGAGGCTCCGAGCTGTCAACACAGAGACGCACACGGGGCTGGAACGCACGAACCAGCCCTCACGAACTGTGAGATCATGACCTGAGCTGAAGTCGGATGCTTAACTGACTGAGCCACCCAGGCGCCCCCTTCATAACTTTCAAATATATAAATAGCATTGCTGAAAATCAGGGATGGGGAAGCCCTGCTCTGTGCTTTTAAGCACTTGCTCCAACCCTGTGTGCAGAAGAGACCTAAATGATAACTTCCTTCCTAACCTTATCACCATAAACACTCCCTCATGATGCCCCATAATCTTTTGTATTCTGTAATGAGGTATAACCATTATTTAAGACCTGCTTTGAAATCTGGAAGAACAGCTTGTAACACTTTCCCCTCCTCCACCCACCCTTTATTTGAAAGCTTGTTCCTGGCAGTCAAGGGCAGTGAGATAACTAAAACAATTCACGTATCACTTGGGAAAGTGATTCCAAATATTTTAATTATGATACTATATTATTTATTCTCTTTAATTCAATCAAGTAGTGCTTGATGGTCCTAGCAATACAGAGATAAAAAAACCATGTTCCCTTACTACTAGATTAAGAACTCAAAGAAAAACAGACAAAAGAGATCGAAGAATATTATGTTAAGTCAATTAATTTCCCTATTTATGTGATAAAACAAATTTTTACATATAAAAATTACTTTACAGACAACTTCTTGGGAATGTAATTTCCATAAATCAAGGTATTCCATCATCTTAGAGGCAATGTTTTACAGCTGCACTAATTTAATTCACTCTACTCTGAGGAGTTCCACAGACACTATCTGTAGAAAGAATTTGTAGCTCTCTTTAACAAAAAATTTATGTCAAAGTTACAACCTGAGATAGCAATAATAAATAAAGGTCTTTGTATAAAAGCACTAGAAAATGCCCACAGAAAAGTCTTCCGCCTTTTAACATGTCTAGAAATACTATGACAAACTGCAGAAACATAAAAACAACTTTGTCAGCTTTCATTAAAAACCTGAAATGTCTCTGATTTAAAATAATGGCTCTGAAGGGCACCTGGGTGGCTCAGCCAATAGAGCATCCGACTCTTGCTTTCAGGTCATGATCTCACGGTTTTGCAGGTTCGAGTCCCGCATCAGTCTCTGCGCTGGCAGCACAGAGGCTGATTGGCTTTCTCTCTCTCTCCTTCTCCCTCTGCCCCTCCCCTGCTCATGCTTTCTCTCCCTTTCTCTCTCAAAATAAATAAATAAACATTTAAAAAATAAAAAATAAAATGATGGCTCCTAAGCATAGTAAATGAAGAATAACAACAAAAATAAAATCTCAAATATTCACCATTATTAATCACCTTGGCTGAGAAGAGAAAGGAAAAGGATGTGGGGGTCTAACTTTTCTTAAACAATCTATATTGAGTAAATAGGGCAGGAAAGGCTGATGTTTTAAGTATAATTTACTGTCAATCTAATTCACATGGGAGTTAGAGGAAGGTGCTCTTACACAGGTTGCTATTTTCTGTTTTTTATCCTATGGAATAGTTTGGAAATACTGAGCCATAAAAATGTTAACACAGTTTATTTGCGAGACAACTGCCTAAGCATTTAATGTGCTACTGTTTAATGTGAATCTCAAAAAGAAGAAACTAAACCACTGAATCTTTTAGAGATGTAATACCCAACTAAAATTAATAGTCATTAGAACTTAATCTGAGAAAGACCATTTCAGACTGCAAACTCTCTGAGGGTAGAGAACAAGATTTTTCTTTTTTACTCTTCACCCGATCTTTGTGCTTGTACACAAAGAACGACAGTTAACTTGGTGTGCTATACCTTTTCCTTTCTACAAGGCCAAAGAATACATTTTAGATTTCTTTGTACTGCATCCCCACACCCATGGACAAAACATCTAAGATACTCTGTAAGTGATAAAGATCTAGGGACCAGTAAATCTAACAATTATTTTAAAGCACCATTATTGATTAGTACAATTGTTGGGATAAAGCTGAAATAACATCCAAGAAAACATTTACCATCAACCTTGTAAACTGCATTACACCACCTTCCTCTTCTATGTTAAGATTAAGGAGAGGAAAGAAAAGGAAAAATGAAATGTTATCCAAAAACCTAAATGATTCCTTCAGTGGAAGAATAGTTAATAAGAAGTCTGTCCTGTGGGAAGGTGGGAAGGTGGGAACGTGGGGGAGAGGAGGGGATCACCTAATCACCCATGTTCTGTGTTTGGAACTAAATCAACCTGAATATATGATACTGAGTACGGATAAAATCACACAGAAGTTCGATCTGCCTTGACAGTATGCTCTCCTTGCCCTCAGCTGTGCCTGGTGTTATCCATTCTAGAGAGGCTCTATTTTACTCCTTTTAGAAAATAAATCTGGGGCACCTGGGTGGCTCAGTCGGTTGAGCATCTGACTTTGGCTCAGGTCATGATCTCATAGTTCATGAGTTCGAGCCCCACCTCAGGTGAGCTAGAGCCTCACGTTGGGTGAGCTCAAGCCCCAATTCTAGTAAACACGAGCCCTGCTTCAGGTGAGCCCTGCTTCAGGTGAGCCCTGCTTCTCTCCGCACCCTGACCGTCGTGGGACTCTCTCTCTCTCTCTGTCCTTGCTCACTTGCGCCCTCTTTAGAAGGAAAGGAAAGAAAAAAGGAAGGAAGGAAGGAAGGAAGGAAGGAAGGAAGGAAGGAAGGAAGGAAGAAAGAAAGAAAGAAAGAAAGAAAGAAAGAAAGAAAGAAAGAAAGAAAGAAAGAAAGAAAGAAAGAAAGAAAGAAAAAGAAAGAATAATCTGTAGTCTCTGATAGGGTGAGGAAAGGGCGTTCTCTTGGCTACATGGAGGAAGGGAGAAAGGGTCTGGGAGTCTAACTTTTCTTAAACAGACTTTCAACAAATCTTCCTACGTGTAACCTACTTTCCCCCCACTTCCAGGGGGAACTGGTCCAGCCCATTCCTGAGCCTGTTGGATTTTCATACTGTAAATCGTTCTGTTCCCTCACTGCCACTTAGGTTCAGCTTTCTTGGGTCTGCTGAGTCAGTTACCATCCACCTGTTCTCCAGTTTCCAAAATTTTGTTGCTGTCGCCTTTTCTAGGGTTTTGTTTTGTCCTTGTGAGTTAACGCTTACTGTTTTTTTCTTTACTGTCATTTAGTGAGGGATGGGAAAGAACAAAGGCTGTCGGGCCTCTGACTGCAAGTTCCTAAACTGTTCTTGAGATACTCCTCACTGGCAGAAAATACATTCAGAGATTTTCTTTTTTTCTTTTCCTTTTTCTTTTCTTTTCTTTCTTTCTTTTTCTTTCTTTCCTTCTTTTTTCTTTCTTTCTTTTAATGTTTACTTTTATTTGTGTAAGAGAGAGAGAAAGAGACAGAAGACAGAAAACACATTCAGAAATACAGTGTTGCTACTAAGTACGACCTCAAGCAAACCACTTCACCTCTCAGGACCTCAATTTCCATATCTATAAAAAATGTTAGAACAGAGAATTCCTAAGGTTCTTTTTAATTCTAGTAGTGTATGATTCTCAATCATTACCCTCAGCAGGAGCGCATAAACTTAAATCACCTTGATGTCTTCAGTCAGCACTGCTCTATCCAGAACTATTCACTTCTTTGTATTATTTGTATTACCCCTAAGGTCACTGATCAAAACAATGCAATATCTAAAAAATCTTTGAGGGGGACTGAATTCATTTATAGAATAGAACTCCATAAGCCTTCAAATTTGTGACAATTTACACTGGATTGTGTTGATGTTAACCTTTTACTAGCTACACCACTACCATTTATATATTCAGCTTTCCTGGTTCTTGAAGAAATGGTTAGCTAAACCAATCAGTAGTACCAATTACATGGCAGAGGGGCAAGCTCACCCTTACAAGAAAAAAACAAGAATGCTAGAATCCACATACAAAGAATCACAAAGCTTATATAACCTAAATTCCTCCAGGGCTAAGCAGTCTGCGCACACAAAAGCGGTCACATTAATGGTAACAAGATTTTTGCTGTCTCTTACCCACCATGAGCTCCAGCAGATCCCTCAGGGAGAATATCTCCTCCAGCGCAGGCCATTACCCACAGTTCAGCAGGTGTCAGCCACCATCACGCACTCCTTGCAGATGCTTCTGCCTGGGAGGGCCTTGCCACTGTTCTGAGAACACCAGTGTCCCTATAAAAATGCTACAGCCGACACTTCCGATCTGCCAGACTACGGAGACAGAGCAAGGATGGCTTCCACCCAAAAGGAGAGAGATCACCCAAGCCACAGCCATGTCCCCTGGGGATCTACGCAGTCCCACTGGTGGCCACACACCACACACAGGAAATCAGCTCCGAAACCTCAGCCTGGACCATCTGCAGAAAGCAAGATGGGGCAGGGCACACAACTTACATGTCACTCTGCTCAATCTATCTCATTGCCTTCTCAGAGTCCTATAAAGTAGGAAGAAATCAGCACCCCCATTTTATAGGCAAAAGATCAAGATTTAGCCATTCAGAAAGTCTCAAAATATCTAATGTCATCTACGGCAATAAACTCAGCCCTCCTGACATGTTTCCTCTCTCGCTCACAATGTTTAGTCTACTTAAAAAGGCAATACCTGTCTTCCCTGTAGGGAAGAAGACATATTCGTAGATGAGTAATTCGTAAAAGATGAGAAGTCAAAGAGACATTACACAGCATAAAGGATAGCAAGAATGAAAGAGAAGCAAAGTTAGGACATGTGTTAAGTCAACAAAGATTTAATTTCTAAAGATGTGTGTGTGCTTTTTGCTGTTGTTCAGAACAGTTTCTTGAGTAACTAATGAAACAGGCTAGAACCTACCCTTTGATCAGTGGATATATTGGAAAGCAGGGAAACTGACAAGAAGCAAAGGCAGAGAAGCCTTATTACTCTGCTTAGTAGAGGAACCCAGAAATAAAGAACATGAGATACCACAGAAGTGTGGGGTAAAAGGAAACAAGATGTAAAAGGTCCAATAAGCTGGAAAAAAAATAAGTATTACAGATGACTGGGGTTGGAACAAGATGAGGTAAAAGTTAGAAGTCAGAAGCAAAGTAGATAAAAGTAGAGTAGAAGACGAGCTCACGAGGAAGAGAAGAGCTGAAGGGTAGTTCCAGGAGCTTCCAGTCAGAGACGGTACAATGTACACACAGCTTCTGCTTTCTCTTTCTTCATTAAAGAGCAGAAAAGGGGGGAAAAAATAAGTATTAACCCACAAAGACAAAAAATTACTAAAAGACAGCAGCAACAAAATTCTGATATTTGGAAAGCGGGTGGATGACTTGGCAGACCCAAGAAAGCTGAATCTAGGTGGCAATGGGGGAGCTGGGTGATTTACACTATGAAAATCCAAAAGGTTCAGGAATGAACCAGTTCCCCCCTGGAAATGGGGGGAAAGTCAGTTACAAACAGGAAGATTTGTTGAATGTCTGTTTAAGAAAAGTTAGACTCCCAGATCCTTTCTCCCTTCCTCCATGTAGCCAAGAGAATGCCCTTTCCTCACCCTACTAGAGACTACAGATTTATTCTCTAAAGAGGATAAAATAGAAAAAAAGAGAGAGAGAGTAAAATAGAGCATCTCTAGAATGGGTAATACCAGGCACAGCTGAGGGTAAAACTCTATACTGAAAAAAATAAGAGACACGTAGAGATGTCTTTCAGACATGCACTCAGCCAAAGTGAGGGAGTAAACCCAAAAAGGTAAAGATACAGGACCCAGAAAACAGAAAATGCAACTGATGACACAAAAGCAATCTACTGTTGTGCCACAGACCCAGAGATCAAACCATCTAAACCAGAGAGGGTCTGGGGCACCTGGCTGGCTCAGTCAGTAGAGCATGTGACTCTTCATCTCAGGGTTGTGAGTTTGAGCCCCATGCTGAGCGTAGAGTTTACTTAAAAATATATTTTAAAAAATTAAATGAACCCAAGTGGGTCAGAAGACTCGAGGATGGACTTTGTTCAAGAAAGCAAGACCGACAGAACACTTAATGTGAATGACCACACAGAGGGAGACTCATGCAACTGAGACAGTATGAAGACATACCAATGATAAATATACAGAAAATTAGTAAATTAAAAACCTAACAACTCCAAAAAAAAAAAAAACCCCAAAATTTAAGCAGGAAAGAAATAATCATGGTATACTACATAATTTAGCTGTGAATAGCATCTACATTATCATAATAGTGTAAACAATGAATATTGGTCTAACATTTAATCAAAATTATGCCATGACTATACGGAGAGAAAAGTGGTATGGAAAGTATAGGTGGATGGCAAAGATGGGAAGCCAATACAAAATAAAAATCAAGAAGTAATGTATGCACGTTATTTAAAGACATAAAGGTAAAACCTAAAACAATTCATTAAAAGAGGTTCTCTCTGCAGAAAGAAATTGGGTGGAAAGGGTGGTGAAATATTATAAAATTATTTAACTCTTTGTGGGGCTCCTGGGTGGCTCAGTTGGTTAAGCGTCCAACTTCCACTCAGGTCATGATCTCACAGCTCGTGGGTTCAAGCCCACATTAGGCTCTGTGCTGACAGCTCAGAGCCTGGAGCCTGCTTTGGATTCTGTGTCTCCCTCTCTCTCTGCCTGTCCTCCTCTCATGCTCTGTCTCTCTCAAAAAATAAACATTAAAAATAAATAAATAAATAAATAAATAAATAAACAAATAAATAAAATATGTGCATGTGGGCATGCCTAGATAGTTTAGTCCATTAAGAGTCTGACTCTTGACTTAGGCTCAGGTCATGATCTCACAGTGTGTGAGTTCGAGTCCTGCATGAGGCTCTGCACTGCCAGAGCACAGCCTGCTTGATATTCTCGAGATCTCTCCCTCTCTCTGCCCCTCCCCCACTGGTGCTAGTGCACATGTGCTCTCTCAAAACAAATAAATAAACTTAAAAAAAATATGTGTGTGTAAAACTTCAATACAAAATTTCAGTAAAAAAAATTAAGAATAAAGGAAAACAAAAATGGCCAAAGTCCTCTTTTAAGGAAAATCTTAAAAGTACTTAGTATTGGCTGTCAGAATAACATTCTCATTTATAGGAAACAAATAACACCATTAGATATATAATTTAGTCCTACATTACCACACCCTGGCAATGATTCTCAAACTGATCTGCAATATACAGATTGTCCCTTCGGGACTGCTTATAACATGTATTCAATCAATGAATACTGAGTATTTATAGTAAGTGCCAGGCACTGTGCTAGGTGGTCAGTGGTCAGCAAAACAGTTAAATCTTTGCCTTCATGATACTGCAGTACAGTGGGAGAAAGAGATTTAATCAAGTGATCACACAAATAAAATGACAATTTGCAAAACAGCTCTGGTGAGAGGGAGTCAAGACCACTCAATGGAGAAAGGACAGAATCTTCAACAAATGGTGCCAGAAAAACTGGATATCTGCATGAGAAAAAACTAAGTTGGACCCTTATCTTACACCACATGCAAAATTTAATTTAAAATAGATTAAAATCCTAAACATAAGATCTGAAACTATAAAACTCTTAGAAGAAAACATGGGGAAAGTTTTATGACATCAGAATGGGCAATAATTTCTTGCCTCTGACACCAAAAGCACAAGAAACAAAAGCAAACATAGATAAAGGGAACTACATTAAACTTAAAAACTGTGCATCAAAGGACACAAGAGTAAAAAGGCAACCTACAGAATAGGAGAAAATATTTACAAATCTCCATTTGAGACAACATGGATAGACCTTGAGGGCATTATGTTTAATGAAGTAAGCCAGACAGAGAAAGACAAATACTGAAAAACATCACTTACAAAACAAAACAAGTCTTACAGACTTATAGACAAAACAACTTCTAGAAACAGAGAGTAAGAAAGTGGTTGCCAGGGCTGATGGGTGGGGGAAACAGGGAAAGGTTAGTGAAAAGGTACAAACTTTCAGCTCTAAGATGAATAAGGCCTGAGTATCTAATGTACCATATGGTGACTACAGTTGATAACACTGCATCGTCGACTTGAAATTAGCTAAGAGTACAGAACTTAAATGTTCCCACATATGTGAATAGAAATATGTGACGTGATGTGTTAATTAACTAGATAAGGTGAATCGTGTCACAATGTATACATATATCAAATCACCATGATGTACACTTTAAATATCCTATAATTTGATGTTAATTATATCAATAAAGATGATATTTGAAAAATATTTACAAACCATGTAACTGATAAGGAGTTAATATCCAGAATATATAAACAGCCCCTACAGTTCACACAAAAAAAAAATCTATAAATCAAAAAATGGACAGAGGACTTGAGTAGACATTTCTCTAAAAATGATATATACATAGCCAACAAGCATATGAAAAGATACTCAACATCACCAGTCATCAGGGAAATGCAAATAAAAAACAATGAGATATCACCTCACACACATTACAATGGCTACTATCAAACAAACAGAAAATACCAAGTGCTGGCAAGGATGTGGAGTCTAATACAGCAATCCCACTTCTGGGTATATATTTTAAAGAACTGAAAGCAGAGTCTGGAAGAAATGTTAGCACACCATGTTCACAGCAGCATTATTCACAATAACCAAAAGGTAGAAACAACCTAAGTATCTACTAAGGCATGGGTGGATAAATAAGATTTGGTATATGCATAAATGGAATATTATTCAGCCTTAAAAGGGAAAGAAATCCTGTCACATGCTACAACATGAATGAACTTTGAGGACATTATGCTAAGTGAAATAAGCCAATTACAAAAAGACAAATACTATAGGATTCCACTTACATGACCTATCTGTAGGAGTCACATTCATAGAGACAGAAAGTAGAATAGTGGTTACGAGGAGCTGGTAACTCCCTACCAGGGGGAGGGAGAAAAGGGCAACTGCTAGATGGGTACAGAGTTTCAGATTTGCAAGTTAAAAAAGTTCTAGGGATCTGCTTCACAACAATGTGAATATACTGACCACCACTGAACTGTTCACTTAAAAATGGTTAAGACACAGGGCGCCTGGGTGGCTCAGTCAGTTGAGCGTCCAACTTCAGCTCAGGTCATGATCTCACAGTCTATGAGTTCGAGCCCTGCGTCGGGCTCTGTGCTGACAGCTCAGAGCCTGGAGCCTGCTTCAGATTCTATGTCTCCCTCTCTCTCTGCCCTTCCCACCCCCCACACTCTGTCTCTGTCTCTGAAAAATGAATAAACTTAAAAAAAAAATTTTTAATGGTTCAGACAGTAAATGTTATGCTATGTGTTTTCTACCAGACATACACACAAAATTGTAAGAAGGAAAAAGCGTAGGTGAAGAAACAAGCAAACAAGAGGCAGATGAGTAGGAAGAGAGGCATAATGAATAACACAGGCCCTCTGGGGCATATGAATCAATTCAATGCAAACATTTATGGCTGCTCACAAGGCACTGCCCTATGTTCTCTGGGGGTTACAAAGAATGAGATTTGCAGCCCTGCCTTATGAAATGACAGTCTATGAAGAAGATTTACTCAGCACTGAACTACAATACCAAGTAGTATAGGGTCCCAAGCAGTATAGACGTAAGGGCTGCACAAGAATTGAGAAGGCAGATTTTAATTCCCAAAGTGAGGATAGACAAAACACCTGTATAAAAACAGGAAGAGGTTGGGGTGCCTGGGTGGCTCAGTCGGTTAAGCGTCCGACTTCGGCTCAGGTCATGATCTCGCGGTTCGTGAGTTCAAGCCCCGCGTCGGGTTCTGTGCTGACAGCTCAGAACCTGGAGCCTGTTTCAGATTCTGTGTCTCCCTCTCTCTCTCTTACCCTCCCCCGTTCATGCTCTGTCTCCTTCTGTCTCAAAAATAAATAAACGTTAAAAAAAAAATTAAAAAAAAAAAAAAAAAAAAAACCAGGAAGAGGTCTATCACATGCCAGGCAATGTTTCAATGCTGGAGACAGAGAAGATGCCACTGCTGCCCACAATGAGCTCACAGTCCAGAGCTCAAAGTCTAATGGAAGAAGCAGAAAGGTAACAGAAAAAAAGTGTGGGAAGTGCTTCCAGAGAGCTGAGAAAAGGAACTAACATGTGGCATCTGAAAGGCACCTAGAAGCCAGCCTGAGGAGTGAAAGAAAAGGAGCCACTTAAATTTTGACGTAAAAAATGACAATGGCAAAAGGAGCATATTACGTAAAAGAACAGAGATGTAAAAACACACGGCTTATTCCAGTGTAACTGTAGGGCTAAAGAAGACAGGCAGGACACGGGAAATCAATTCCAAAGAAACAATTAAGAAAAGATACAGCGCTTAAAACTGCAACACGCTTTGTTTATTATAAAGTTGAAAAACAGGGGCACCTGGGTGGCTCAGTCAGTTAAGCGTCCGACGTCTGCTTAGGTCATGATCTCGCAATTTGTGGGTTCAAGCCCTGAACTGGGCTCTGGGCTGACAGCTCAGGGCCTGGAGCCTGCTTTGGATTCTCTGTCTCCCTCTCTCTCTGTCCCTCCCCTACTCGCACTCCAGCTCTCTGGCTCTCTTTCTCTCAAAAATAAATAAAAATTTAAAAATAAATAAATAAATGAATAAAGTTAAAAAAGAGAAATCGCCTAAATGTCCAAGAATGAGGAAAAGGTTAAATATGCAATGTTACAAACATACTATGAAATAGCATGCAATTATTAAAAATTATTTTGTAAGAAAAATTACTGATGTCCTTTTAATAGAATATAGACACACTCTTTCAGGATTATCTGATTCTGCAGAAGTCTGGGCCTATCACCCACCATCACTGCCTGAGCTTTTTTTAAATGAAAATTCATAATGATGCAAATGAATTTTGTCCAGAGGAAATGTTATCACTACTGCTTACCTGGCTCTCCCCCACCCTTAAAAAAACACCAGCTTTACATCTACTACTAAGTTCATTTCAGCATTCCTGACTGCCTATACATGTATCTGCTGTTTGGATTCTCTTTTGAATAGGCTGTAAAAATTCTTTGACATGTGTTCATTTATTTACTTTTTTTAAATATTCATTTATTTTCAGAGAGAGAGAGAGAGAGCAGGGTAGGGGCAGAGAGAGAGACAGAGAGAGAGAGAGAGAGAGAGAGAGAGAGAGAGAGAGGATCCAAAGCAGGCTCTGCGCTGTCAGCACAGAGCCCGACGCGGGGCTCAAACTCACAAACTGCGAGATCATAACCTGCGAGATCATAACCTGAGCTGAAATCAAGAGTCGGACACTTAACCAACTGAGCCACCCAAGCACCCCTGTGTTCATTTATTTATTTTTTTAAGAATACACACACACACAAACACACACACACACACACACACACACACACACACACACACACACATTCTCTTTAGGAATATATACCAAAAAATTAAAAATGGTTATCTCTGTGGTACATGTGTAATTTTTCATATTGTTTCTGCTTACCTACGATTTTTTTACTTTTTCTATACTGTGTAAGCATTGCACAATGTGGGGAAAATTAAGAAAAAATTTTATTCAAATTCAAAGTAAATTAATTGATGTCAGAAGTATCAGAAACTGCTAAAGCACAGCAATCAGAGGCCAGTCAGTACAGAGATGAAAAGTCTTGTGTACCTCTAATGCCCAAGGACAACATAGTAACATAGCACACAGGGCACTAAACACTCAAAATAACGAACACAATGTTATTAATAAAGAGTTGAATTGTGCTCTGTTTAAGAAATTAGAGAAATATGCCATATACTTTTGGTTGACTTCCATCAACCACGACTCAAATTTAAATGGCTTTTGCTCTTAAAATGCACTATGGCATAGGTCACGTAGGAAATTCTTTTGAGTCAACTGAGTCAACTACTCTGACTGATTTAACATGTGACTGACACTTTAAAAGAAAAAGGCTAAAGTAAAAGTAAGTAAAAGAAAGTCACAAAAGACCACATATTATTATATGATTTCATTTATATGAAAAATCTAGAATAAGCAAATCCACAGAGACAGAAAGTAATTTAGTGGTTGCCTACAGTTGTGGGAGAGGGAAATGGGAAGTGATTTTTAATGGGTTTGGGGTTTCTTTATGGGACGATGAAAATATTCTAAAATTAGTGGTGATCGTTCCGTAACTCTGAAAATATAGTAAATATCACTAAATTGTACACTTAGTTTAAAAGTGTGAATTTTATGGCATGTGAATTATATCTCAATGCAGATGTTATTTAAAAAAAAAAAAAAAAAAAGAGGTAAAGGAAAGGAAAATGCAAAAGTTGACCCCAAAAGAAATTTGATAAAACGTCAGTGTTTAATCCTCATGTGTAAATGAAAATAACATTACCTACTTTGCAGGGTTTTTGCAGAATATATGTAAAGCACTTAGCACAGTGCTTGGCATAAAGCAGATAATCAAATATACACACTATGTAAACTGCTTTTGACTACAGACTTCAAAAGAAGTAAATGACAGTCTAGTCCTCAAAATGCTTCATGTCTTAAAAACACCATTGATAAAACTTAAATTTGTAGCTAAATGCAATCCCTAGAAAAATAACAATTTGTCACTTGCTTTGAGACGGCTGTAGGCAGCACTTGTTGCTGGCCTACATTACTAACTGCACAGAAGCTGGCCAATATGCTGCCTGCAGATTAACAGCTACCACAAGCACTGATTGACAAATCACTCCCTTCCAGCTGAAACAGCACTGTTTAAAATCTGGTTCTACCAGGCCTATTCATTTCCTTCTGTTCAAGATAATTTTTCAATAAGGCAAAAATGAATCATGATGGATGGAAAAGCCTGGTAGGTTACCCATTCCCCTCAGGAACTCGGGAATATGGGAAACTTTTATAGAGCTATTAATATACCAATGGTTATAAATAATATCTTAGAGGCTAATTGTTCTTTTAAACTGGGTGTCTCTCATTAAACATTCATAGTCAAGATTCTGAGTAGTTCAATTTCTCAATTCAGTTGCGAATGCCATGGTCTCATGAAAAAGAATGAAGAAAAAAAAAAAATCAATGAAGAAACTGTCCAAATCTGCAGGAAGCTTCAAGTCTCAAAAAGTAAGCTGATCCCATGAGTTTGTTGTTATTAACTCTAAATTTAATACCCATGAGTTCTCATAGAAATTTTAAGAACTTAATGTTACCATTAACATACAAAACTAATCAGGCCTAAAAACTAAAATTCATAGTTTCCAGGCATCTTATTTTCCTTCACTAGTGCAAAGAAAATGGCCGCTATTCTGCAGGCAGGGGACTGAAGAAGGAAAACAGAAGCCTAGCTAACTTGCAAACTGAATAGTCCCTAGAATCTAAATTGCCAATGACACTGAAGGGAAGTTCAAGAAAATTTCCAAACCTGGTAAAACCAGATACATTGATTCTTAAATTTGGAGTAGGACTTTTCCTTCATTATGTAAAGAGTTTAAATTTCTATACCTGAAAAAGAACAAGTCATTAAGTTCTCTTTTTTCTTCCTTTTTTTTTAAGAGAAAGAGAGCACACACAAGCACGCTAGAGAGTGGGATAGGAACAGAAGGAGAGGAAGAGAGAATTTTAAGCAGACTCCATGTTGGGACTGGAGCCCCATGCAGGGCTTGATCTCACGACTGACCATGAGATCATGACCTAAATCAAAATCAAGAGTTGGCTGCTTAACTGACTGAACCACCCAGGCGCCCCATTAAATTCTTTAAAAATCATTCAGATAAAACAAAATTAGGAACTCACAGACATAAACTACACATTTCCATGTGTCAAGAAGATCATATAAGATAAATTTAAATAGGCTATCAATGTCCTCTGAAATATAATATTTAGAAATCATAACAACTAACCACACATGTGTTTTAACAGCTAACAGCCCCGACTCTTATCCCTGACTTGGCCACTGTAAGGGAATTCCAATTCATTGTCCAAACCTGGAGCAGTTGTAATGAGAGTTTCACTGCTCTGGAGTATTTTCTTTGTTCAGTTTCAAAGGTCATGCAGTTGGCTAATTACCATAAAATTTAAACTTTAACTCAAAGACATGAACAAGCTGTAACCTGCATTGAAGAAACTCTAACGCATACCACTGCAAAGGTAGAAATCTCTCTGTACATTTCCAGAACAAATCCTGTCACTTCTTGAAGAACTTAACTATTACTGTATACTGTGATATGCAAAAAATACTTCTTTGTGTTTTGCACTTTAAATAAATGCCAATACGAAGCATTTGTGTTTAATTGAATATCCAACTACACTCAATCTGTAAGTGTGTTTGTGCATGTATATGTATATGTAAATATATACATGGGTATGCACACACAATTTTAAAGGACATCTTTGTTAAATTAAAAATTAACGTAGAGGCACCTGGGCGGCTCAGTCAGTTGAGCATCCAACTCTTGATTTCAGCTCAGGTCAGGATCCCACGGTTCGGTTCATGAGGTCGAACGAGCCCCATGCTGGACTTTGCCATGACAGCGTGGAGCCTGCCTGGGATTCTCTCTCTCCGCCCTTCCCTTGCTCTAGCACGCGTGCAAACGCACAAGTGCGCTTGCTCTCTCAAAAATAAATAAACTTAAAAAAAATTAAAGTAGCTTACTCGGATCTATACCTTCTGTTATTGTTTTTTCTTAAGATTGTTTTAGTTGAAAAATGAGAGAAAAGTACACACAAAAACTGTAAAAGCCACCTATAATTCTCACTTTTTTTCAAAGTACATCCAGTAAGTGAAAGTTCCTTACTCTGCCTCTCTAAACCCAATTCCAGAGGAAACCACCACTAAAATTCATGTGTTTTCTCCTATGCTTATATAAAATTTAATATATACATACTCGTTTTAAACAAAAATGAAATCATGCTATACAGGGTCACAGCCTGATTAGTTTCACTTAACAGTATTTCATAAACATTTTTTAGCTCAACACGTATACAGCTCTAACTCATTTTTTACTTTATTTTTTAACGTTTATTTATTTTTGAGAGAGCACAAGCAGGGGAGGGGCAGAGAGAGGGAGACAGAGAACTCAAAGTGGGCTCTGCACTGACAGCAGAGACCCTGATGTGGGGATCAAACTCAGGAACCGTGAGATCATGACCTGAGCTCAAGTTGGACACTTAACTAATTGAGCCACCCAAGTGCCCTTCTAGCTCATTTTTAAAAATGGATGAACAGTAAAGATAATGTCACTGTTTTTCTGCTGACAAGAGCTTAGGATATTTCCCACTTTTCCTCTTACAAATAATGCTTTGATTAACATCTCACTGCATATATTTTTACTGTTCATGCTACTGTTATTGTGAGAGATTCCTAGATGTGCAACTGTGGTATCCCAGGTTATACAAAATTAACCCTGCCGTTACTGCCAAATGATCTAAAAAAGATAGTACCAATTAATACTGACACTAAGTATTTTTAAATTACTCTTGGCTAGTTCTGTACGGTCATCATTCAATTACACAAGGAAAACTATTACCTCTCAGAAATCTTTCATTCTTTTCAGCCAGATTTTAACTACCAGTTGAATCAATAAAGTTAAACATGTAAGTTTGTCACTTTTATAAAAAGGACACCCTCCTCCCCCCTAAAAAAAGAGTGAAATTCACTGTTTAGAAAGTGATGTTTTCACTAAAGCCAAATAGCTTTATATTTTTTTTTGAATATTTATAGATAGATAGATAGATAAAATGGTACAGCTACTTAGAGTTACTATATGATCTAGCAATTTCACTCCTAGGTATATCCCCAAGAGAACTGAAAATATATGTTTATACATAAAGTTGTAGGTGAATGTTCACAGCAGCACTGTTCATAACAGCCAAAAAGGAGAAACAACCCAAACATTCATCAATGGATGAATGGATAAACAGAATATGTTATATCCATATAATGGAGTATTATTCAGCCAAAAAAGGAACGAAGTATCATACATGCTACAACGAAGATGAATACTGAAAAAATATTATATTAAGTGAAAGAAGTCAGACGCAAAAGGCCACATATTGTATGATTTCATTTATATGAAACATCCAGAATACGCAAATTCACAGACAGAATATAATTAGTAGCTTCCAGGGCTGGATGATGGGATGAACGGGGAGTGACCGCTAATAGGTTAGGGTTTCTTTTTAGAGTGATAAAAATGTTTTGGAATTCGAAAGTGGTGATGGTTGCATGACTTTGTAATCTATTAAAGACCACTGATTTGTACACTTTTTAAAAAAGTTTTTTATTATTTTAAGTAATCTCTACACCCTAGATGGGGCTTGAATTCATAACCCCAAGATCAACGGTCACATGCCCTGCTAACTGAGCCAGCCAGGCACCCGTGATTTGTACACTATAAAAGAGTGCATTTTATGGTATGTGAGTTTGATTTTTAAAAATTGAGAAACGAAAATAAATAAATAAATAAAAATAAAAAGTGAGGGACCAAAACAAAACAAAAAACATTTAGCAGGCTTGGGGAACGAAAAGTAGTTTGTTATGATCACTTTGAAATTCACCTCATCATTTGTCCCCCAGAACACTACAATTCTCTCAGTGGCCTTTGAGCTGAATTAGGCTTACCACGCACAAAACTTTGTCTTTCAAAATTTATCAAGTCACTCCTCGGCTTAAAATTTTTCAGGGGCTCTCACTGACTACAGAATGAAATACAAATTCATTAAAATAGTTCTTTAGATTCATCTGAGGCCATTCCCTTCTACTTCCCCAATGCTGAAGCCAAATCTAAGACCTGCAGTTCTATGAACTGCCAACCTCTCTTTGGTCTCTGTGCCTCCTCGGCCCTCCTTATCTTGTCCTTCTGGCTAACCCTGATCACCTTCAGGTTCTTGGTTTCAGCATCACCTTCTATGAAAGGTAAAATCTGATACTAGTGGCAGAAGACTTAGTTGACCTGCAAAATTCATCCTCCCCTTATCCTAAGTTAGAGACTCCACCCCATTTTAATTAAGCACATGGGTAGGTATGGAGTCGTGTATCTAAGCTCTAACCAATGTAATGTAAGCACAAGTTCCCACAGACCTTCCTTAAAAGGTAGCTGTATGCCTCGTCTTCTTCACTGCTTTGACCATCCTGCAGCCTGAGGGAAGAAGCTGCGACCTCAGACCATGAGTCTGGGACCACACACACGGCGGAGCGACAACACGGATACTCTAACGTCATGAAATAGCACACCAGCCCTAATCCACACAACCAAACATTTAGAGAAGAGGGAACAGACTTCTATCTCACTTAAACCACTGTTAATTTGGGTTTTCTATCTCAGCTGAAGCTAACTCTATTATAGAATTTCTTCCCTGTGTTCCCTTGACTCCTTTGGGAAACTCTCACAAAGGCACCAATGATAAGCACTGCCGCTGGTTTTTTGTTTTTGTCTGCTGTCTCCCTCTAGTCTAGACTGTGAGTTCCCAAAGAGGGTGCTACAAATTTATGCAATATTGCCAGCTGAGCACAGTATCTGGCATACTGTCTTGGCACATTAATAGGTGGTGTTCAAAAGGCATTTACTGACTTTAATTACATCGGTGACCAAGTACCAAGTTATTAACCTCAGCTATCTTGCCCCTTTTTTTTTCTTTTCAAAGTCCAAATATGAAAGGAATTCCTTTTCTGAACACATCTCTCAGTATTTCTCCCAAACGTCAGGCCCAAATCTCAAGACACTTCTTTCTTCCTTTTTGAACACTGTTAGTTGAACATAAATGTACTTTTACAAAATTACAGTGTTCTCAGCATCTCTTCCACGTCAGCAACACTAAAGATTAGAAATAAGATCATCACTGACTCAAAAACCTGTATGAAGTATCTACTATGTGTCAGGCACCACGCAAGCAGCTAAGAATATTAATTAGGCATTCCTGGCTCTCATGCTCTGTTCAGTTTAGTGCTTCACTTTGAGGACCCACCCCCAGCCAAGCAAGAAACATTAAACTGTGCTATAAGGGGACTTGTTGTTAGAAGAACTCCATGTCTGTGAGATTTGATTCAAACCAGTTTAACATGTCTGTACCTTGACCCTTTTCTGTTCTCTATCTTTGCCTCTCCAGCCTCCTATCTGCCCCAGTCCTTCCAGTCTGATGTCTAAGTAGCTTTTCCTGCTTTGCCCCTCCCAATTTATTTCCTGGTCTATTTCCTATCTCCCTAGTCCTTTCATGGAAACTGTTTTTATACAGCCTTCTTGATAACTGTGTTCTGATTTGGTTCTGCCCACTCTTCTTGAATACTATCTCAGGAGGCAAAGACAGTACGCTAGGTTTCCTATCAGTCTCTCCCCCACCGACAATACCAACCCTTTAGGGGCTGTGGTGTAATGGAAAGACCGCTGGCTTAAGAGCCAGAGAAGCATAGACAAGTACGGCCTTAAGAAGACTATCTACCCTCTTGAGCTTCTGTTTCCACCAATAGAAAAGGGGGATTCCATCTTATTAGATCACAAGGATTAGAGAAAATTCATGTAAAGGGCCAAGGGCAATGCCTAACATAGATTTTCAGTCATCATGACTTACTTCAATACAAAGGGATGTGTTATAATGGATCTGAAATCTTGTAATCAAGTATAACAATATTAATTTTAAAAACCTAGTTTAGGGGCACCTGGGTGGCTCCGTCTGTTAAGCGTCCGACATTGGCTCAGGTCATGATCTTGCAGTTCGTGAGTTTGAGCCCCACGTCGGGCTCTGTGCTGACAGCTCAGAGCCTGGAGCCTGCTTCGGATTCTGAATCTCCCTCTCTCTCTGCCCTCCCCTGCTCATGGTCTGTCTCTGTCTCGCAATAATAAATAAATGTTAAAAAAATAAAAATTAAAAAAAACCTAGTTTATAATTCCACAACGTTTATTGAGCACTAATTCAATCTAAGTTGTGCTAGGTACCAGAATTCTTAGGTAGAAGTAGAAACAAGAAGTGCCTGTCCTCCAAAGGTTTACATGCAGATAAGGAAGAAGAAAAAAAAAAAAAAGATAATGAGGCAAGGAACCAAGGAGGGGTAAGAACAAAGGTTTAAAACAGAAGAACATAAAATACTTGAGATACAGATTAAACGCATCCAGGGAAGTGAAGGAGGCAGGAGGCAGAACGTAGGGAGTATGGAAAGTAGGAGAGTGGCAACAGTGAGCATAGGAGAGTCGTGCTGTGAAATTGAAGGAATAGGCCAATGCGCACTTCCTCCTGTTCAAATCATCAGAACCACAAACCAGCCTATGCTCATTAAAGGTTCTTATGCTCCCTACTAGTCCCCTACCTCACCCTCCCCCAAATCCCAAGGCTATAAACTATCCACACATGAAATACAATGTCCAAACAGCACGCCTAGGGAACAGAAGTCAGGCCCAACAGCCAAAACAGTACTGTAATCACCCAATTCAAACCATTAAAAAAAAAGAGAGAAAAGGGGTGCCTGGGTGGCCAGTGGGTTAAGCGGCTGACTCTTGATTTCGGCTCAAGTCATGATCCCAGGGTCATGGGATCAAGCCCTGCCTTTGGGCTCTGTGCTGAGCGTGGAGCCTGCTTGGAATATTCTCTCTCTCACTCTCTCGCGCGCTCTCTCTCTCTCTCCTCCCCCTCCGCCCCTCTTCCCCACTCACACTCTCTCTAAAATTTAAAAAAAAAAAAAAAATATTTAAAGAGAGAAAAAAATCAATGAGCCAATTGGAGGAATTCTGAACACACGCCCCAGCATTTGAGGAAATGAAGGTGTTTTTTAGGTGATAATGGTATTATGGTTTTTGTTTGTATTTTAAAGATTTTTTTATTTCCAAGATTTTTTTGTTTTTATTTTTTAGAGCTACATACTGAAGCATTTACAGATGAAATGATATACCTGCAATTTGCTTTAAAATAGTAAGGGGGTGGGGGAGAAGATGGCAGGAATGTATGAAATAAGACCGGTCATAAGCTCATAATTGTTAAGCTGGGTGATGGGTACACAGGGATTCGTCATACTAATCTCTCCACTCTTGTTAATGTTTGAGATATTCCATAATAAAAAGTGCTTTAAAAAAAAAGCACTAGACAATCTATAACAGTAGAGAAGAGAATAATACTCATGAAGTTTCTTCCTTCCTTTCGTCCATTTAAAGATCTATGGAAGAAGAAGTATTTAAAAACTTAACTAGTCCTCAGTTCCCTTCTTACGAGATAGTAAAAATACATCTTATTTTCTTTTTGGAACCTTAAATCATGGCAAGGATAGAGATGAATTCTTAACCAGGAGGCAGTGCCTATGTGTTACTTCTCTACCCTTAAAGAAGATAATTAATTCTGGGATCCCCACACTGTTCTCCAAAGGAATCAAAGGATGATTTGCCACAAAAAATTATGGCAGTGTTCTTGAGGGAGATAAATTTCTTAGCAAAGAAAGTTCTTTTAAAACACTGTGCAAGTAATTTTTTTTTTAAGTGCACATGGTTGGGCTGTATAGGATGAACTCCTGGTGTCCACGGCCAAATGCTGACAGGAAGAGCCTGCAAAGAACAAAAACTCAGACAACAGGAGAGGCAACTTGAAACCCAGATATGACTTTGAACCCAAAAGAAGAAATGTGGGATAAAACAATTTTTGAATATATAAAATTTTAACTCTCTGAAATCACCACTATCTATTTTATTCTCATTCCCTTAAAAACCCTGTTTCCTACGTAACAGAAACCCATGGGGGAGGGGAAGGGAAAAAAAAAAAAAAAAGAGGTTAGAGTGGGAGAGAGCCAAAGCATAAGAGACTGTTAAAAACTGAGAACAAACTGAGGGTTGATGGGGGGTGGGAGGGAGGGCGGGGTGGGTGATGGGTATTGAGGAGGGCACCTTTTGGGATGAGCACTGGGTGTTGTATGGAAACCAATTTGACAGTAAATTTCATATATTAAAAAATAAAAAAATAAAAAAATAAAAAAAATAAAAAAATTAAAAAAAAACCTGTTTCCTGAAAGCATGTGTAAATTCAGTTTGTCCTTATAAATAAATAAATGTAATCTTTATTTTTAATCTTTACTTCCTAATAATAGTAAATATTTACTGAGATCTCACTATGGGTCAGATACTTACCATTAATTACCACATTTAATCCTCACAAAACCCTCATGAGACATGTTCCCTATTATCCCCATTCCAAAGATAAGGAAATTAAAGCTTAATTAAGGAGGCTAAATAACATACCTAAGTTGCCAAATCAGTAAATTCAAGAGCTAGAATTCCAATTTAACACAGAACCTGAGTTCCTAGCCACTAAATCGTACCACCTTTCTATTTTTTTTGCCTTCGGTACCTACATTTTTAACTTTTGGCTTGCAGCTCTCATTTTATTCTAACTCTGTAGAAAAATAAAGCCAACTTTTACTTGTTTATATAATCCCTATTTTTCAAATGGGCAGATTAAAATGTATTGAGATCCTAAACTACTGTGTGCAATTTAAGCATTAAGTTATCTGTGCAATACTTCATATAAAAATTACTGGGGCACCTGGCTGGCTCAGTTGGTAGAGCATGCAACTCTTGACCTCAGGGGTTGTGAGTTTGAGCTCCACGCTGTATTTTTTAAAAATAAAATCTTAAAACACAATGACTCTACTAAGGCAGTATTATCAGGGATTGAGCTTTTAGTAGTCTATCAGGGTTAGAGAAAATTTTTTACTGATCCATCCATGTGCTCCACTGGTTCCTCTTGCAGCCAAGGGCCCATAGTTACTTGTAAGACCACGAGCACCTCCGGAGACGCTAACCATCGCCATGATGCTGGGCAGAGCTAACTACACCACAACTTCTGATTTTATTCTCCTTTTATGCACTACCCTCCAAGGGAGTGCCCTGGATATATAAGTGTGTACGTTTTTACCAAAATAACATTGTCAATTTCTTAAAGGGTACTATGTGAGAAAGAGATACCAGTAGGAGAGTAAAAAGTCAAGCCACAGAAAAAATATATTTGCAATGCATACAACCAAAGAACTATATTCAGGACAGATAAAGAATGCCTACAAATCAATAAGAAATAGGCAAACACAATTTAAAAATTGCCAAAACACTTCAACAAACAACTTTACAAAAGAGGATATCCAAAAGGCAAATGAGCATATGAAAAGGTGTTCAATATCATTAGACATCAAGGAAATGCAAATTAAAATCACTAGGAAATTCTACTACTACATATTTGCTAGATGGCTAAAAGTAAGAAACAACAATACTAAGTGTCGATGACTATAGGAGCAAACTGAATTCTCATATTGTTGATGGGAATGCAAGTTGGTATAAACACTTTGGAAAACTATATGATAAAAAATCTGTTAAAACGGAACATACACATTCCTACAGTCAAGCAATTCCTCTACTGGACATATATCCACATATACATATAAATGACATATATATAAAAAATTCATAAGGGCCCAAACTGGAAACAAATTAAATACCCATGAACAACAGAATGAATAATAAGTTGTGGTACAGTCGCATAATTAAACATTGCACAAAATGAAAAAGAATTAACTATTCTAATAAGTAACAACATGGATGAAATTCACTGATACAATGTTGAACAGAAGTCAGACATAAAAGAGAACATACATAGGAGTCTATTTATGTGAAATTAAAAACCAATCAAATTCAATTGGCAAACTGTGAATTGGCAAGACGCATCAGTGATGACAGAAGTCACAGTAGTGATTAACTTTGGGAATCTAATAACTGGGAAGGGGCATGACTTCTGGATGCTGGTAATTAATGCTCTCTTTCTTGGGGCACCTAGGTAGCTCAGTGGGTTAAGTATCAACTCTTTTTCTTTTTTTTAATGTTTATTTACTTTTGAGAGAGAGATAGACAGACAGAACACAAGCAGGGAGGGGCAGAGAGAGAGGGAGACACAGAATCCAAAGCAGGCTCTAGGCTCCAAGCTGTCAGCGCAGAGCCTGATGTGGGGCTTGAACTCACAAACCATGAGATCATGACCTGAGCTCAAGTTGGATGCTCAACTGACTGAGCCACACAGGCACCCAAGCATTGACTCTTGATCTTGGCTCAGGTCATAATCTCACGGTTCATGGGTTCTAGCCCCACATTGGTCTCTGCACTGACAGCACATGCTGACAGAATGGAGCCTGCTTTGGATTCTCTCTCTCTGCTTCTCCCCTGCTGATGCTCTCTCTCACTCTCTCTCTCTCTCTCTCTCTCTCTCAAAATAAATAAATAAACTTTTAAAAAATGCTCTCTTTCTTGATCTAGGTGGTAGTTTCAGGGGTGTGTTCATTTTGTAAAACGTCACTACAAATTTCCTAAGCTATATGTTTATTATTTGGACTGTTTTGCATGTAAGTTACACGTCTATTAAAAAGTTTACTTTAGGGCACCTGGGTGCCTCAGTTGGTTCAGCATCTGACTTCAGCTCAGGTCATGATCTCACAGCTCCTGAGTTTGAGCCCCGGGTCAGGCTCTGTGCTGACAGCTCAGAGCCTGGAGCCTGCTTCAGATTCTGTCTCCATCTCTCTCTGCCCCTCCCCAGCTCATGCTCGGTCTCTCTCTCTCAAATATAAATAAACATTTAAAAAAAATTTTTTTTTAAGTTTACTTTAAAAAGTTTACTGTAGAAAAATTTAAAGGTAACTATACTTCCAATGGTAGGTGAAATGTTCAAATATTATGTTATATCCAAACCAATGGAACACTACTAAGTGCTTTTAAAGAACAATGAAATAGGAAATGTTCAAAATAAAAATTGCTATAACTGGGGCGCCTGGGTGACTCAGTTGGTTAAGCGACTGATTTCAGCTCAAGTCATGATCTCGCAGTTTGTGAGTTCATGTCCCACGTCAGGATAGCTCAGAGCCTGGAGCCCATTTTGGATTCTGTGTCTCCCGCTCTCTCGGCCCCTCCCCTGTTCACACTCTGTCTCTCTTTCCTTCAAAAATAAACATTAAAAAAAATTTTTTTAAGTTGATATAACTGAATTTACTGTATTACCTCAATTTTCTAAATTTTTAAAAATTTTTAAAATTTTTTAAATTTTTAAAAAATTTTTAAAATTTTTAAAAAGTTTTAAAATTAAAAAAAATTCCATTATAATAATTAATGTACAGTGTTTGTATTACCTCCATTTTTAAAAAGATCTAGATAGAAAAGTGACAGAAAAAAATTTACTTAAGTAGCATTAGTATTTATACTTGGGTGTTAAGTATGAGGAAATATTCACTTTCTTCTTCAGTTTCCTTTTTATTTTTTCTTATTAAACATGAGTTGTTTTTATAATGAGGTGAAAGCTGTTTTAAAAACATTAACAACTTGCCACAAACACTGCAATTACTTTAACCTTAATGAATCTGCCTATGGAAATCTATCTTGGTGGAGGACCTAGGGCACTGAAACCACTGAACTAGAACCAACAATACAAGAAACAAATAGAAATTTGTTTTGGTTATGTTTCATTTTCTTTGTATGGTCAAAGTGGGAAACAGTGTAATCATCAGTCTGATTAAAGCTTTGTAATTGTTCTAGCACCTGTTTAACTTTGCTGATGAACAACACACATGTGACACGCTAAAATCCAGACAGGATTTAACAAGTGAGGTATATCAAACACAGGCCTTGTTATTGTCAAGGTTTCTAGGTGTGGTCGCAGCTCAAGTATAATAAGATCATTTACATCTTTCTGAGTCAGTCACCCACTCTCCTGTCTGTGTCTCTTCTTCCACATCAGACGTGGGCAGGAATATAACACCCTATACATAGCACAGATCTGAGCAAAAGGAGTAGATTTTAGGAAAGTGGTAACTCAGAAATATCAAATCTTTTCCTTTCATAAGGGAAAATGAAGAGAGGAAAAACTATACTGCAACACACATCTACAGCGATGAAAAAAACTTAAGTTTTGGAACACATTTATGAATTCTAAGACAGCTGCAGCCTTTCACCATTCTATTTATGAGATTTTCTTGCTTGCCCTATTTGTATGTGTGCATGCACGCACATGTGTGTGTAATTTCCCACCAAACAAGTTAGAAAGTAGAAGACATTAGATTCCAGCAAGTTCCAACCTAGAAAGGTCAGATAGCCTACAATCACACATACCCCTCAAGTTTATGGAATTCTGGCAGAAATCTAGTCCAAAACCTAAGGGAATATGAAATACTACAGTAAACCACAACAGAAGAGTAACATTTTCCATTTGTATTTCTCCTAGTCTGCCTCCCTCTGTTCTCTAAACAGAAGTTGTTTGTGACCATGGATTAAAAACAATTCCCCTTCCAACTGTTAAGTACAGCAGTTCAGTTCTCATACTGCTGTGATGCAAATTTCAAACCAGAATTACAACTATTACTAACACATTAAGCACTCTCAGGGGTTTTGAGTATCATTCAAACCAAGTCCTGTGGATCCCTTTCACTTACTAACATGTCTTAAAAGTAGTAACAAAAACGCTGAATACAACATTTTGAGTCATTTTCTCCACCAGACTCTCTAAATTTTGTCTGGGATGGGGCTAATCAAAAAATAACATTAGGGGCGCCTGGGTGGCTCAGTCGGTTAAGCGTCTGACTTCGGCTCAGGTCATGAACTTGTGGATGGTGAGTTCGAGCCCCGCGTTGGGCTCTGTGCTGACAGCTCAGAGCCTGGAGCCTGCTTCAGATCCTGTGTCTCCCTCTCTCTCTGTTGTGTCCTGCTTGCACACACTCTCTCTCTCTCTCTCTCAAAGGAAAATAAATAAATAAAGATCAAAAAAATTAAAAAAAAAAAAAGAACATTACATACTGTATGGGAAAAACTAACATTGCTCTACAATACATTCACAAATATTTTTAAGTCAGCCAGGACCACAATACACCTTCTAATAAGGCTTTCCCACAGTAGGGCACAGAAAGATCACAAGTATTTTGTTTGGTGACATATAAAAAGGAGACAATACAAAAATTAAGTATTCACATTTTAGTCAATATGGACATTAACTGGGTTGTTGCATCAACTCCAATTTTTACTTTCTGATCTCTTGAGCCATACACTAAGTCTGAGCTATTATCAAGAAACTTTCTTCATCCACCCCAACTCTGAAACTTGACTTTCCTGAACCGAGACTGGCATCATAGCCAAATTTTTCCCGAGTCTGTTCAGTACATGTTGCTGCAAAGAGATGGTGCAAGAAACTTATGGAATCCCTCCAAAATCCAAGGTATACATTCATTCATAAACCCAACTGAGGAAAACTGCTTGCACTTTCTTGCATTCAAACCAGTTCCATTACCCAAATTCACTTACAATGGTGATCACCAGAAAAGTTTCAACCAACTCTCATAATATTTCAAGGATGCCTGCCTTAGAGAGAGAACTCCAGAGGCCCATGACTGCTTATCCGAGGGGGTGCGTCTTTAAATGAAGGCCACACAAAATGGTTCCACAAAGTTTAGAGGCATTTAAAATGGATCTCCTCTATGTCTGAGGCCAAGTTTATTAGATCTATTATCGATCAATCAAAACTTCCTGAGCTCTGTGATCAGTTGCTTTGAATGCCTCTATTTGCTCAATCACCTTCAGCTGAGTCAGTGAGGTATAGAAAAATTGTTACCCCAAGCAAGCCTATGTAATTTAGGCAGAGTATCAAAGCTTATTACCAAAAGCATAGGTATGCCTTAGTCTGAAGAAACTGAGGCTCTAAAAACAAAACCCCAAAACTTTATAATCCATAAGCCAATTGACCTATAATAAAACTCTTAAATCTTTTCAACACTTTAAAATTATTCTATTTGCTTAGATAGCAAAAGTTTTTTTTTTTTTTTATTACACTTTAGTTAGTTAACATACGGTGTAATATTGGTTTCAGGAGTAGAATTCAGTGATTCATCACTTACACACAACACCCAGTGCTCATCACAAGTGCCCTCCTTAGTACCCGTCGCCCATCTAGCCCATCCCCCATCCCCACCCACCTCCTTCCATCAACCCTCAGTGTGTTCTCTATCCTTAAGAGTGTCTATCCTTAAGAGTCTCTTGTTTCCCTCTTCTCTCCCCTGCCTTCCCATATGTTCATCTGTTTTGATGAAACATGAAACTCCTATGATTTCACATATGAGTGAAATCATATGGTATTTGTCTTTCTCCAATTGACTTATTTGGCTTAACATAATACATTCTAGTTCCATTCATGTCTTTGCAAATGGCAAGATTTCATTCTTTTTGATGGCTGAGATAGCAAAAGTTTTTGATGGATCTCCTTTATTGGGAATAATGCTGGCAAAGGCAATTTGAGTGACTGACAGTAGATGAATAAGAAAATAACAGAAAACAAGTTTTAAAAGTTACAAACTTGACAGAAACACTTATAATTCAAGCCTGGAGGTAGTTACAAATAGACTTATTTGATACAAAAGCACTGCCAAAGATTCTACAAAATCAGTAAGCTTGCAAAAATCATACTTAACACATGAAAGTTGCACTGATTCTTTCCACATTTACTAATGCAAATTTCTCTTATTAAGCCATACCCTTTTCTGTATTTTCCAAAGGAAAAGAGTGTAGATGTTAATTTTTTTTTTTTTTTAATTCCAGAACATAAAACTAAGGGCATTTAAGGAACTACGGAAAATACAAAGAAGTTTATTAAAGAATTTTTAATCCCTCACAATTTCCTATCCAAAGATTGTGTTCTATTTCATTCTAGAGTCATATACACATGTTTAAATATAGAAGACATATATAAGCATATTCATAGCAATGATGTTTGCAATAGCAAAATAGTGGAAACAACTAAAATATCTGCCAAGTGGTGAATAGACTAACAAGTTGAGATGAATTCATGCAATGGAATGCTAGAGCAGCAGGAAAACAAAAAGAAGTACAATAACTTGCATCAGCAGGAATCAATCTCATAAACAATGCTAAGCAAAAAAAAAAAAAAAAAAAGCATGATTCCACTAGAAGAGTTCAGAAACTTACAAAACTAAATATTTTGTTGGGATATATACAAACTATAAAGGAAAATTAGGTAACAAGTAACCAAATTCAGAATGATGGTTACATTTGAGGGCGAGGGAGAATAATCAGTCCACAGGGCCCTCAAGGGTCTATTAAGATTTTAGTTGCTAAACTAGATCATGGATAATTTACTACTCTTACTTAAACAGTGTTTCACATAATATATACTCTTTTGTATGTGATATTCCACAAGAAAAATTCAAATAATAAGACCAATTTAACTCCAGAAGAAAACCATGCCAACTACCTATACTAATTAATCAACCTAGCCATTCACATTAATCATGAACAATGATGACATTTGAGGAAATGTTTCCCTACGAAATGGAAAAAATGGGCCAAGATGGACCACTGGGAGAACCTGCCCCCAAAAGAAATATGAAATATTTCTGGAATTAGGAGAGAACTTTTAAAGGGGCGCCTGGGTGGCTCAGTCGGTTGAGCGTCCGACTTCGGCTCAGGTCATGATCTCACGGTTCGTGGGCTGGAGCCCCACGTCAGGTTCTGTGCTGACAGCTCAGGGCCTGGAGCCTGCTTTGAATTCTGTGTCTCCCTCTCTCTCTGCCCCTCCCCTCCCCACACTCTGTCTCTCTCTCAAAAATAAATAAAGATTAAAAAAAAATTAAAAAAAAAAAGAAGAGAACTTTTAAAAAGTTCTACACAGAGTGGGGCACCTGGGTGGCTCAGTCGGTTGAGTGTCCAACTTCGGCTCAGGTCATGATCTTGTGGTTCATGGTTTCCAGCCCACACTGGGCTCTGTGCTGACAGCTAAGGGCCTGGAGCCTGCTATGGATCCTGTATCTCCCTCTCTCTTTGCCCCTCCCCTGTTTGCACTCTGTCTCTTTCAAAAATAAATAAACATTTAAAAAAATTTTTTTTAATCTACACAGATTCAAGAGGCTATCCTGTGCAAAAAAAAAAAAAAAAAAAAGAATAAACTGCTGTTAAAAGAGAGGAAATTTAAAAAAGAGAGAGAAAACACAAAATACTTTAAAAACTGTCAAGACACATGGAAGGAAAGAAGTAATAAAACAAAGTCCCTCTGAGATGTAGAAAGACAGCCAATAAAAACAGATTGAAAGAAGTCTACCAAGTGCCAAACAGGATGAAGAAGACACGCACCTAGACACATCCTAATGAATTTCACAACTCCAAGGACAAAAGGCAAATCCGAAAAGCCTCCATGATATAAAAATAGGTTACATTCAGAGAAATGACAATCAACGGGAGGTAACGACATTAGGCAAGGACTTAAAGTTTAACACTCATGCACCCCGTACTAAAAATAACTATTCCAAAATTCTTTTAAAAATAAGGAAAATGACAACTTAAAGTATGAGAAACAATAGGCTGAGTAAGACCTAGACAGAGCATAGAAAGCTAAAAAGAAATTAAAAGAGGATTCAGTAGATCTTGTTGTTTGCACCATTCTCTTTGAGGCAGGGGTTTGATGACAAAGCATCTTATTTCCTTCTCCACATGCCCAACAGCACTTCTAGGTTCTAAAGTAATATTTATTTAATAATAATATTGCAAAAGTGGTATTTGTGGGGTATAAACCTTTAGGCTTAATGTGTATACATAGCACAAAGACTACTTCTTGTTACACAAAACAATATAAACATTATTTACCTTGACAATGTAAGAACAATAGTATAACTGAAAAAATTCAGGAGGAAAAGAATACAGGAATGGATAAATTTCTCATTGTAAGTTGACTTAACATATTATTGAAAATTATACTGTTACGCACCAGAACTGATAAAAAGTGATTTCATTTGGGAAGCAGGACTGGGGGAGGGAGGAAACTATTTTTCCATTTCACAGAGTTTTTCAACAATTCCCATGCCATTCTTTTTTAAATTAAAAGGGGGGGGGGGGGGCATAGCATTCTTACAAGTATTCTCATACCTTTTTTTCCCCTCAATAACCCTTAAATAAGATAATCTTTTTTCCTGCTTCATACACATACACGCAAAAACAGTAACACAGGAATGCTCAGTGATCAACCACATGGGACAGTGTGAACTGTGAAGTCAAGGACGATGGCACAGTGTTGAAGCCCACCCTTCCTCAGAGCACGTTCCCATCTTTACAACCTGCCTTCTGCTTTTCTCTGGACCAGGGGGCCACTGACATTCACACTAATGACTTGTATGACATCCTGATATCATAGTTCCACACAAACATCACGCAACCGTGTCCACTCCAAATCCATGCTGACCACACTGGCTCTGGCCTCACGGGTTCTGGCTCTGCTTTCGTTGTTTCATTAACTGTTCTCAAACTTTCCCACAGCTCTAATTCTTTTCACATTTCTCAAAACTCCATGCTTCTGTCTTTCTGAAGAATCTTTTCCCATTAATCCCACACCAATTTCCCAGCCCCAATCAGTTTTTACAACCAAACCCTCCTACAGTCTTGGGAGAGGTGCCCCTCCCTCCACTGCAGCAGGACGGCAGCCCCACAATCCTGCTGATCTCAAGCTCACCTTCCACCCTCAGGGATCTAGTCTGTGTCCAAACCCCCCTAGCCAACTCAATCTTTTCTTAGCCTCCTTTCTTAGCCTCCCCAGGCCTATAAAGATTCCTCAGTAACCTCTATTATTAAAAAATAATAACAAAGTAAAATAAGTCTTCCTTTGAATCTGCCCTTGTTCTTTCAACCCTTTTTCCCAATTTCAAAATGAGAAGCCTACACTCATAGTTTCTATGTCCTCATCACTTTTTAATCTAGCCTCTGATTCAGCCATAGGACCAGAACTGACTAATCCAACCATCTGCGTTCCCTCATCTAATTCTCCTAACCTCTGTACAGCTTTAACACTGTTAAGTCTTTACCTCCATAAAAGCATGGTACCGCACACCCCAGTCCATCTCCTACTTCTGTCATCATTCCTGGCACTCTGGAGGACTCTTCTTTATCCTGGAGTTTCCTAAATATGGGCAGCATTCCCCATTACCTTCATTTTTTACTTTCCCTTTCAAAGATCTGATTCACCCTGATGAGCCTCCTGTAGATGATGCCCAAATCCTTCAACTGCCCCAGGACATAAGTCATCATTGCTAACTGCCTACTGAGTAGTCTGCCTGAATGTTCTGACAGTGCCACAGATTCAATCTTGTCCAAGATTACACCACCTTCTTTCCAAACCGGCACCTCAGCTGTCTCTATATGTAACACCATCATTCCCCTGGTCACCCAAACCAAAATCTGGGCTTTTTTTTTTTGAGAGAGCGAGCGAGCACCAGCTAGGGAGAGGGGCAGAGAGAGGGAGGGAGGGAGAGAGGGAGGGAGGGAGGGAGGGAGAGGGAGAGAGGGAGAGAGAGAGAGAGAGAGAGAGAGAGAATATCCCAAGCAGACTCCATGCTCAGTGCAGAGCCGAACACAGGGCTTGATCCCACAACCCTGAGATCACAACCTGAACCAAAATCAACAGTCAGGAGCTCAACCGACGGAGCCACCCAGGCTTCCCTGGGCCATCTTTGACTCTACTGCTGCCCATTTCCTGACATCTCACCATCTTTCTTCTCCTCAATGTTTTATAAGAAAAGTAAAGATGAATAGGACGTGGTTTCCAGCCTCTGGGAAGGACAGAGAGAAAGGTAAGCAAACAACTATAAAGTAATCTGATAAGCAGTACAGATGAAAAATGCACAGGATGTTGAGGTTGGAGAGGAGGGGAGGGCAAAGGGGAGAGGAGATGCACTAAAGGGGGAATTCAACAAGCTGTAAACTATAAGACTCAGAACTAAAGTCCTGTTCCTTAATCCTCAATAGACCAAAACAACAACAGCACACATCCTGAATAGTTAAGTGTGTACCTTACTTTGAGAAAACTCAACATAAGTTTTGACTGACTGACTACATATTAGGCAGTGATGATTCCCACTATATACGGGTTTCTTTAAATAATAACTATCCTGATGAATTTAAAATAGGATTTCCTTTTCATATATTTTCATAAACATACAGGTCATCACAGGAATGAAAAGCTGCAAAGATCTAGGTTCTCTCATCTAGCCACTTCATCTCCCAGAGGCTAAGAGAGGTCACAGCTTGTAAATAGCAGAAATGGGACCTGAACCCAGTGATCTTTTCCAAGTTACCTCACTCACTGCCTCTGACATGTCTCTCACCTCAGAATGCTTTCCCAGTTGATTCCCAGAAAAGCCAACAGAAATGAGAATCTGGTAAAAGGGTCCAGACGTCTGGTCTCTTTCAGAATTCTTGAGTGTTGTCTCTGAGACATACACACACACACACACACACACACACACACACACACACACACACACTAAACTCAGGAAAATAGGGATCTGGCTACAACTTAGTTGTCCATGAAAATGAGAAATGGGTTCTCAGCTTGTTGATGACAAACTGACTAGATAACTCTCCTTCCCTTGGTTCTCATCAAGAATGCCAATAAAGTTAATTTTCTTCCTCCAAATAAAGGCCTACCTGGAGTTCTAACTATTCAACTAATGGCTAAAAAGCTTAGAACGTGGGTGAGTGAGGTGGGGACACAGAGGGTTTTCCCCCACCACCCATGAAATCTTGGATGGCTTCAAAAAAATGAATTCTAAGTATTGAGCTAATTGTGATACCAAGTCATAATTAGCATAGCTTAGTCAGCCTCTGATTTCACCTTATGTCAAAGAAAAGAAAAAAAGCTACTTCTCTCCACCTCCAAAAAGTGACAGGTGCTCTTCACATTATGAACTTGTTTTCCCTGATAGGGCAGTTAAGTAAGTGATTACAATTTGCAACTTGCTCTAAGCAAAACACCTTTTACTCTTAGAATCTGATCCCCTTCTGAAAGATCCTGTGTTCACTTTACAGGGAACATGTTTTAACATGTGAGAAATGCAAAAACAGAAGCAGCCAGACTCAAGGCCAACTCTAGCCTGCCTTGTACAGCTTCACTGTCAGAGGTCAATTTGTAATAATGGCTCATAAGGTTAATAGCAAAAGAAAAAAAAAATCAGCTTGTTTGGGTTATTTAAATTCAACAGGAATCTAGAAGACCATAAAACCCATCCTGACTGCTGTATTTTCCCTGTCAGAAATTCCTGAGAAATATGTAGTCTTGAACTTGATGAGATCAAAAAGAGAGACTTCTCAACAAGTGAGAATTTATTACTAAACTGTTAATTGAAACAAAATGGACACTTTAATATTCTTTAATTCTAGATAAAACCTGATGAGGTGAACAAATATGGTCATGTCTTGTTCCTTATGACTCACTGAGATACTGTCACATCCTCTTTCTACTACCTCTGCTTCTAAACAGACCAATCATTTTAGATAACAGGTTGTCAAAAGTTGGGAAAGCAGTTTCCTGTGAAATGAATCAGAAATAAATCACTGGAAAACCAGCCTGGTTAGAACCAGAGGACTTGTTAACAAAGAGTTACTCTACTTGACTCAAGGCTCAAGTTTCTCTTCACTGTATTTCAAAGTGGGAAAAGTGAGCCTCATGCACTGCCTTTCCTTTGACTTCCTTAGGGAGTCCAAGGACAATCTCGCGCTGTTTGTGGGTCTCAACAAGCTGGGGTTCTCACTGGTATGTATATTCCCTTCTCTCAGCTCTCAGCCACTCCCTACATTGTCGGAGACTGGAGACCTCTTGTCTCACCTACTCTTACTCATGCTCCCTGGCGCAGCCTTACCTCACCTACCCTTTATGTCACTGACCACAACCTCGTGTGTGCCTACAATTACGTATCCAGGACTTTCCACATAAGCATAGCTGCTTGAGTGGGAGTGGCTTTTTTGTATGACCTCACAAAGCGTTTTCCAAGGATATATACATGATACTCATTCTTATTTTTAACTCAGAGAATACTCATAAGACCATCAGGAGAGAACTCCCCCAACTTCCTCCTCCACCACCTATAAATATCTGCTCCTGTTCCCGTCCTTTCTTCCTTTCCTTCTGTGTCTTCAGGAGTCACTCCTGTATCCTGGATAACTGCTCCAGCAGTGCTTGGATCTCACTTTCCTGACTCACGGAGACCACGTTCCATCATGTCCTTTCTACTCTACACCTTCAACCTCTCCTCTCCAAAACCTCTACCCTTGCTCCCACAAAGGAGCATGCTCAAGTCTCTCCCTTCTTAACATAATTCATTAATACAGCCACCACATATTTATTGAGCGCCTACTGGGTGCCAGGAGCTCTTTTCTACCTCAAGCTAAAGGGGTGAATAAAAGGAAATTCCTCTCCTCACGCAACTTTGCTTTCTCATATGCAGAGAGATAAACGTATAACCATTGTAGTTACTATTCTTTCTCTCCTTCACCTCACGCAGCCCAGCTTGAAAGAGCAGTATACACTGCCTGCCTCTACTTCCACTTCCTCTTCCACCTTGGATTCCTTACTGCACTACTCCCAACAGGTGTGCAGTCCCCTGCCACAACACAATTAAAACAGCTCAGGGCAAAGTCATCACCAATGACTTCCTCCACTTGTAAATTTCAAGGGCATTTCTCAGTCCACTCTTGGTTAAATTCTCAGCAGCAACAGACACTTCTTGCAATTCCCTGTTACTCTGTTCTTCTCCCACTTTGGTCATGCATACCTCCCTGGCCACTCTTTCTCAGATTCCTTTTCTTCAGCTTCCTCTTCGAACGGTGGTACTTCCAGAACTCTACATTTAATCTCTTCTCATTCAGTGTGCTCCCCTTGGACCACCTCGGTCATGCCCATGGCTTCCATGGTCAGTGATGACCACTCAGGAATACTGAATGTGTATCTTCAGGACAGGCTTTTCTGAAGAGTTACACACACATGGCCAACAACCTGCTTCTCCACCTGCATGGCCCAAAGACCTCTCAATAACACTGAATTTATCTCTTCCTGTAGGCAAAACTGTTCTTCTTCCTCTATTCCCTGTACTAGGAAATTGTGCCATCATCCTCTCAAGATGCTAAGCCAGAAAACTTAGAGTCAACCCCGGTTCTGCTATCATATCATAGGCCCTCCTCTTCTACACTAGTTGCATCAATTCTGCCTCCTCAAATACCTCTTTTTGTTCCCTCTTCCCTAATCCTACTGCAGAGACCACTAGCTCATTTCAGTGGCCTCATTACAAGTTCCCCTGTCCTAAGAGGGCATCTTTTGGGATGAGCACTGGGTGTTGTATGGAAACCAATCTGACGATAAATTTCATATATTAAAAAAAAAAAAAGAAAACAAGAAGTTCCCCTGTCCTGTCTTGTCCTCCTGCTCTGTTCTTATCTATTCAGGGCTATTCTTCATTATATTCAATGGGAGTGGTGCCCCTTGGTTGTATGACCCGGAAGGCTGAAATCACCCTCCTCTGGGGCAATCTTTACCAAATACAGAGGTCAACCACTCCTACTTACAATTCTGCAATGATTGCACATCACCTATATGGATGGATCAACTCTTTCACCTGAAGAAAAGTGATGGGGGATGGAGGGCTAGAAGAGGCACAAGGCACAGCCTGAAGAAGCCAGCCAGGAAAATATGTTATTTAAAAATTTTTAAATATAAAATTATATTTTGTCCTTAATTTTTGATTCTGCATAATATATTCATGTTTTAATACAACCATAATTTCCCCCAAATCAAATTAAATGTCTACTCCAAGAAGACGTATCGTGCGTATCCTATAGCTTTGCATACCTCCTGGCACATCCACACAAACTCCGCTGAGAAGCAAGGACCCACACGATAAAATTTAAGATTCTAAGGCCCACCCCTGCCATGCTCTCAACCCTGCTCACCTGTCCAGGCCCACTGGACTACTGAGCTTACCTTTATGCTCTAGCAGTCACTAAATCATCAGAATTCCTCAAACATGCTACAATGATGCACAAATCCATGCTTTTCTCAAAACCTGAAGTATCCCTCTCCCTTGTCGGTGTGCCCACCGAACTCCTATCCAACTGTCAACTCTGAGACCGTGCAATACTACTACAGGCGCTCCTTCCCAAAATGCTCCAGGTACACTAATGCCCCTTGCATAAGCGCCTTCAGTGCTTATACGTGCATTCTTTAGGTGGTTTATGAGGCAATAAAGATGCTGTTCACAACATCTTATCTCTACAAACAACTACCAAAAAACGGTCATGTCCCATCCTCCTGATGACAGTCAAATTTACTGAAAGTTGTTTTGTTTTTGAAATTCTTCTATTTCCTCTCATTCATTGATTAGCCCATTATAATTGGGCTTCAGATTCCCACATCACTGCATTAAAATCACTCTCACCAAATTCATAAACCACCTGGTGGCTAAATCCAACAAATCCATCATATCCTTATCATTCTTGTGTTTGCAGCATTTAATCATTTCCTCTTTTGTCTTTCTGACCTCAAACTCTCCTGATTTTCCTCCTCCAGCTTTCTTGCTAAACCCCCAGCCACTTCCTCCTACTTGACTTTACAGGTTTTCATTTCCTCTGCCCATGTCAGCATTTCTTAGGGGTCTGTCTGAAATACTCCTCTCTGTTCATGACACACGCTCTTTCCTGGGTGAACTCATCTATTCTCATGGCTTTAACTATCATCCTGTTTTAGATAAAGCTAGAAACCAAATTTGGGTTCATACACCCGATTCCGATAGTCTTCACTGATCACCACTTCTGCAAGGATAGCGGTTTTGGAATATATAAAGTTAACAGCGGCATAGTGGCATAAAAGACAGTGCTAACCAGGTGCCAGGCACTGTTCTAGTAACAGGTAAATATTTTTTATGTATTAACTGATTTTGTTCCCACATAAATCCTATAAAGTAAACACTATTATTATCCACATTTTACAGGTAAGGAAACTGAGACAACTGAAACTGAGTACAAGAAAAAGAAAAAGAAAGAAGCCCCACCACTAATGAATAACTCTTTCTTTGAACAATTATAAGGAAAACTTAGAAGGTGATCAAATCAAATTCAGGATTCTGAAGAATTTACTTCTTCTGACAATGGTGATCTTCTGCTAATTAACAACAATCACCTTAGTCATGTTTTTTTCAACACGGTAATCATTTTAATCATGTTTCTTTCAGTCTTTACTGAAATAAGATAATCTTAATTATTAAGATGTTTCACAAGCTCTATTTCTCAACCACAAAGATAAACTAGAAGCTCATGACAGAATAATAAATAAATGGAATATTTGAGATTTTACTGTATTTATGCAATGTGCCAACTTACATTAGCGTTTGAACAATATCTTGGACACAGATATTCAAATAGGCACCTGAGAAAAAACTGGTAGGACCTAGGATAAAAGTGTTATGTGTGTACAGCTGGACATACTATGGGTGGCTCATGAGTGTCCTGAGTCTAGCTGGCACATGCTAGGTTAAACTGACCAAAGGCCTGATCTAGTTCAACAAACCTAATATTTACCACACGGCTAAATATTTCACTCCCCTGGTTTTCCAACATTTTGCCAAAGATACAATGTGGCCAAGAAAAGATGTACGAGAAACAGGCATATGAAATATTTAGCTTTTCTCAACCAGGACCAACCAGTTAAACCAAAATGAAGGTTGCTGACAATATCTGGTCTACAGAAAAACCCACCCAATTAGCTTACACCTCAGATCAGATCATGTGAGTAATACATTTGGTTAAAGTAAAACAAAAAGAGAATCAACTTTGCATGGGCAAAATACAGTGAAACAGAAGGGGTGTGCGTCCCCTGCATGCAGGGAGCCAGGTGCTCAGTGGTGTGGCTCCAGCGGTCGTGAAGCACTGTACCAGGTGTGGGACTGGATCTTCTGTAATAAACACCAGCTGAACTGAATGAGCAAAGTAGCCAGGTAGGCTGATGAAATGGAAAGTTGTGACACATCATCCACTATAAAAGTCATATGGAAAATCAGAGGGCACAAACAGGTGAGGAAACGAAGGAAAAACAAATTCACTTCAGAAACTAACCAGAAAATGCCAGGAACACCATGAGCCCCTGAGTTCCAGTCCTGACCAGTTCCCACAGGGGCTCCCTTTCTTTCCTGCCAGAGGCCTTGGGGCCAGAGCCCACACTTCTTTAATCTGTAAAGCTACACCATCTAAGGAATCCCGTTGGAATCTTCTGCCTGCAAAATCCATCTGTTCACTGAACAAGTGTCTACTGAGAGTCTTCTATTCTAGACCGTGGACATCCAGCAGGGAAACAAGGCAGCAAGGTCCCCTACAGAAGTAACATTTTACTAGGGGAGCATCAGATAATAAATAAATACAGGAACAAGATCATTTCAAATGACGGTATGCATTAAATCAGAAAATTTAAAACAGAAAAAGAAAGTGACAAGAGAGATGTGATGGAGAGAAATGGGAGGAGTTACTTATTTGAACCTGGCAGTCAGGGAAGGCATCTCTGAGAAGGTAACTTTTGAGCTGAGACAGAAAGGAGGCAGAGTTGTTGGCCAAGCACAGATCTTGGAGAGGAGCGTTCCAAGCAGAAGCAAAGCAAAAAACAAGGCTTTGAAGTGGGGACAAGCATGGTGAGTTCAAGGAAGAGGAAAAGAGACTCACTGCCCTTGGGTTTTTGCTCAAATGCCATCTTAGGATCCCCGACCACCCTATTTTAAATCGCACCCACTGACTCAGCCCCCGTATTCTGTATCCCTCTTCATGATTGATCTCCTTTGAAATTTTTACCATCTGACAAGCAAAATAGATTACTTATTAATTTTTGTCTATTCCTACAGAATGTAAGCCCCCTAAGGGCAGGGACTTTTTGTTACTGTAACCACTGCTCTGTTGCCTGTACTTGTGTGGCACATAGTAGGCCACAATAAATAGCAGCTAAATAAATAAAAGGGAAAGGGAAAGAGAACAGGGGGAGGGAGGAAAGAGTAAAAAACAGAACAGAGAGAAGGAAGAGAAGAGGAAGGAGAGAAGTCAGCCAATGTGGCTGAAGCACAGTGGATGAGATCAACAGATGAGGGGTTGGGACTGTGCAGGCCTTAGAGACCATAGAATGGAGTCTGAATTTTATTTTAATGCAAAAAGAAGCCATCGAAGGGTCTTATGGCAGAAAAGCAACATGATCAAATCTGTGGTTTAAAAAGCTCACTGTAGGGGCGCCTGGGTGGCGAGGTCGCTTGAGCAGCCAACTCTTGATTTCGGCTTGGATCATGATCTCACGGTTCGTGGGATGGAGCCCCGCATGGGGCTCTGTGCTGACAGCACGGAGCCTCTTGGGATTCTCTGTCTCCCTCTCTTCTCTGCCCCTCCCCAACTTGTATGCACACTCTCTCTCTTTGTGTCTCTCAAAATAAATAAATAAACTTTAAAAAAAAAACTAAATAAACAAAAAGCTCTCTGTAGCTGCTATGTGGAAATCAGTGACAGAGAAGACAGCAAGGATACTAGGAAGGAGCTAGCCAAGCCAGAGATGAACAGGCCAGGCAATGATTAGCAGTGAACAGTGTTAGAGAGAAACAGACTAAGGATACTTTTCAAGGTGGCACCAAAAAAACTGAGGCGCCTGGGTGGCTCAGTCAATCAACTTCAGCCAACTTCGGCTCAGGTCATGGTCTTACAGTTCATGGGTTCCAGCCCCATGTCAGACTCTGTGCTGACAGCTCAGAGCCTGGAGCCTGCTTTGGATTCTGTGTCTCACTCTCTATCTGCCCCTCCCCACTCACACCCTGTCTCTCCCTCTCTCTCAAAAATGAAAAATGAGAAAAATAAAAAATGAAAAAAACTACAGAGGAACTAGATATGGAGAGTTGGACTAAAAGAAAAAGAAGAATCAAGGGTATGTCAGCTTTCAATTTATTGCTTCTCAGCTCCCAACCTACCCTTCATTGCCTGTTCTGTGAAAATTAAGATGGACCCTTTAAATAATTTTCTTTTGCCTGATACCTGAACGTTAAGCTAGTCTGTAGCTGGTCTACAGACACTGCAAGAGGAAAGGTCTTTTGTTTCTGGTTCCGGTGTGCTCCTCTTGGCAGCATAAATAGAACATCAAGAAGTTCAGTATTTCTGGGGCTCCTGGGTGGCTCAGTCAGTAGAGAATCTGACTTCGGCTCAGGTTATGATCTCACAGTTCCTGAGTTTGAGCCCCATGTCAGGCTCTGTACTGACACCATGGAGCCTGGAGCCTGCCTCGAGTTCTGTGCCTCCTTCTCTCTCTGCCCCTCTCCTGCTCATGCCTCTCTAAGATAAATAAACATGTAAAAATCATTTTTTTAAAGAAGTTCAGTATTTCTGATGTCCTATGGAGTCCCAGCCAGCTTATTTTAAGATCTTTGCTAATCTGAGAATTTGAGAAGACAAGTGGTCTAAGCTCATGAAACTTTCATGTTTTTAGAATTATTTTTCCTACATATACAAGGACTTGGGCACTTTATTCTGTTCATTCGTCTTTATTCAAATGCTAATACCATCCTGCTTAGAGCATAGTGATTTTAGACTCTGCTTCAATACATGGTAAAGCAAGGACCACCTCACTATTTTGTTTCTAAATTTGCTTGGCTATTCCAAAACATTTATTCTACTATATGCACACTGAGATCATTATCTAATTCCCCACTACCCAAAGAACTCTCCACTGAAGCTCTAATGAATTTCCGTTAATTTTATATATATTTAGTCCTCCCATCTGGGAATATGTTATATATTTACATTTTTTCAGATCTTGCTTTTACATCCTTGAGAGTTTATAATTTTCTTCACATGGATCCTGTGCCTTTTTTGTGATATTTACCCTGAAGTATTTGAAAATTTTTTTAATACTATTACGAAGCCTTTTTCTCCTCACCAAGGCAGTTCATTCCCATACTTACCCCTGCCAACATCCCAATGATAGCAAAGAATGCTATTACACCCCACCCATCCCCATACTACCCTGATCCACAACGTCTGAGTTTTGCTGAAATCATTTAGACTATTTTTTTTAATGTTTATTTATTTATTTTGAAAGAGACAGAGAGCACTGCATGCAGTGTGGACATGTAGCGTGAGCAGGAAAGGAGCAGAGAGAGAGGGTGAGAAGAGAATCCCAAGCAGGCTCCACACTCAGCACAGAGCTCGATGCGGGGCTCCATCCCACGACCATGAGACCATGACCTGAGTTGAAATCAAGAATCAGATGCTTAACTGAAGGAGCCATCCAGGCACCCCTAGTCTATTTCATTCAGACAATCAGGTTTTCTGCTGTAATAGGTCTCTTCTGTTTCAAAAATTCTTACTTAGCATTTATATTACACATTCTTTGTCACTTGCTATGAATGTAATTATATGAATATGACATATATACCCTTATGTCAAAGTCCATTATCCATCACTGTTCCCTTTCTTCCTCCAATCTTGGGGTCTCTGTTTCACATTATCTGTTTCATTAGGGTACACTGCTTAGATTGGAGCCTGTGGGTGATACAATCTCTGCATCTTTGCACACTCACAGAGCTTTCTTTTCCCCAAAGGGTACATGTCTATTCTGCATACAGGATTCTTGGAGTAGAGACCTCTTTTCTCAATAGTTTGTGGATGTTTCTCACACCATTATCAAAGTTGCAGTATTGCAAATGAGAACAGTCTGTTTTCTTGTTGTTGCTGTTTTAACTTCATCTTTCTATCTAAGAGCTCATAGGATGTCTTTTTATCAGTGAATTCAGGAATTCTATCAGTAGATGCCTAGGTTTATGCCATTCCTCATCAGTCTTGCCTGGAACACAGCACACTCATTCAAATCTGCAGTCTTTTTCAATTTGCAATCTTTTCTCAGCTCAGGGCATTTTTCTTCTATTACTTATTTCTCCTTCTAAAATTTTATTGTATGCATTTTAGGTTTCCTGGATCTAGTCTCTGAGTCCTCTGCCTTCGTAAGTTCCCACTCTAACTCTTGGCGTTCTTGTTCTAAGCTCTCAAATTTAAACTGGGTTTATAAAAAGAGGGCAGTAGAGATGTGCTAAAGCTGCCATCTTCCCAGAATCATTTCAAATGGGACCCTTTTAAATGCTATGTCATCATTCAAGCAGAAAACAAAAATGCTTCTACGTGCTTAAAAAACAATTACTTAAATTAACATATTAATATTGTTTACGCCCAAACAGCTATTTGTTGGGAAGTTACTAGATTGAAAGCTCCCTGAAAGAAGGCAATTTGCCTTCCTTGCATCTCTCATCCTTTCAATAGGTCTTATAAATAAATGTGTTCAGCACACCTTTACTGATATATTGATATGCTGAGCACTTTACATGAGTTCCAAAAGGTAGAAGACCTTGCCATTACATTCACAAAAGTCCAAATGAGGGGGCAAAATAATTGAAACAAATAATAGTGGTCAGTTAGGTGTTAAACTCTGTTACCGCATACGATGGTCTAAAAATAGAAGAGATTAATATGAACTAAAGCAGTCAGCTGGCTTCATGACCAAGGGAACATTAGCCAGACCCTAGAATATGGGGAAATTTTAATAGGAAAGAAGGCAGTCCTGACAAAGAAAGGAGTCACTGCAAAGGCAGAAAGAAAAGAATGAGTCTGTCAGGAAAAAGGGTGAGGAAACCAGTCTGACTATAATAGAAGAGTCCGGTGGAGACTAGTAAAAAATAAGAAAAGACAGGGAGGCTGATGACAGGGTCTAGACTCATTCACTGGTTGAATAAGTATTGAAAAGCACTTATGCTGAAGGATGTCACATGCTGTCCTCAAACAGCTTACAAAGGGAGGTGAGAATATGTATGCAAAAACATATGCATGTTATAACACATGCATATATCTATGTTTGAGATCGTCTGAAAAATAGCTATAATACAGGGGTAATGTTAGCAATCAGAGCTTAGAGAACCAACAAATGAGGAAGGTGGTGTTTTGAACAGGAAGTTCATCTTCCAGTACTTCCCTTGGTCCTTGAAAAAAAACAAGCAAAGAACTATGGGAGAAAAATTCATACCAATGCTTTTTCTACATGTTTAATTTAAAAATGAAAGTTTCTCCAGACCAGAGAAAAATCCAATAAAGGATGGCAACTCTTTAAAATTTTGAGACAGAAAAAAAAATTTTGTAACTACGTATGGTGATGAAAATTATTATAGTTATTATAATCATTTTACAATATACACAAATATCCAAGTGTTATGTTGTACACCTGAAACTAATATAATGTTGTATGTGAAATCTTACCTCAATTAAAAAAAATGTAAGACAGCCTGTTTGCCTCGGTCACAGATTTACTAAACAAAAAACTATCAGAAGTTTCTACCTAGTAATTCCTGCGGGGTTGATTTTTTAAAAGGAGATTCAGTGACAAGACTGGTCAGCACTGTAACGCAAGCATGCCTGACCTGAGTTAAAACCCACAAGTTCCAGGCTATGAGTAACTTGAAACAACAGAATCCAAGGTTCTTCAGAAAAAAAAGGAGACAGAGAGAAGAAAGAAAAACCCTAAGATGCTTTAATTCATCCATGAAAGCAATAATGCTCTAAAAATAAAGAGATATTAGAGCACTATTCCTTCACAAAACAAGAAATAATTCCAAGAAAATAATCAATTGAAGTACATGTCATTTACAGGGGCGCCTGGGTGGCTCAGTCCATTAAGCGTCCAACTCTCGATTTCGGCTCAGGTCATGATCTCAAGGTCATGGGATCAAGCCCCGAGTTGCACTCTGCACTGGGCATGGGGCCTGCCTAAGATTCTCTCTCCCTCTCCCTCTGCCCCTCCACTGCACATGCACATGCTCTCTCTCAAAAATAAATAAATAAATAAATAAATAAATAAATAAATAAACAAACAAACAAACAAATAAAATACATGTCACAGAAGTACCTGCATTAACTTCTACGTTGACTTTAAATTTGAACATTAAATACCCTAAGAAAAAAGCAAAACACTAAAAACACTTTCTGAACAAGAATGTAACCACAATCCTCTCTACAGTCTAGAAGCTCAAGATCAGTGCAAACCAAGGACCTTTCAAAGACAACAGACCCCTGGATCTTCATTTAGGACTGTCCTGTGTAGCATCCAAAATATTTTCCTCTTGCATTTCCCCCTTTCAGCTTCTCATCATCATCATCTCAATTCAAGGAAGAAAAATTAATTTCACATCTCTTCTCTGAAAATAGGACAGAACAGGGGCGCCTGGGTGGCTCAATCGGTTGAGCGTCTGACCCTTGATTTCGGCTCAGGTCATGATCTCACGGTTCATGAGATCGAGCCCCGTATCAGGCTCTGTGCTGGCAGCATGGAGCCTGCTTGGGATTCTCTCTTTCTCTCTCTCAAAATAAATAAATAAACATTAAAAAAAAAAAAAAAAAAAGAAAAGAAAAGAAAATAGGACAGAACATTCCCATTCTTTCCCCTCCAGGCAGCGCCACCTCCAAAACTCCACAGACAGAAGCTGCATCCTAAGAAAACTAGAGCCCAATAGTTAGGATGGAAAAGAATTTTGCTGAAATGATTTGAAACATGATTCAGGGAGACAGAGGCAGATGGCAGTGTGGAAACCCATGGAGTTTGGAGCCAAGCAGACTTGGGTTCCCATCCCAGCACACTGTACTCTCAGGCTTCACGTTCTTTAACAAGTCTCTAGAAAATGGAAATCACACACCTATCTTCAGCAGTTTTAGATTAGAAGCACATTTCTAAGACTTGCCTGAGATCACACAATAAATGGCAAACACAAGACCTAACCCAATTCTAAATGACCATTAAGTCCACTGTTTGGTTTTTAAAAAAAATTTTTTTTTTAACGTTTATTTATTTTTGAGACAGAGAGAGACAGAGCATGAACGGGGGAGGGTCAGAGAGAGGGGGACACAGAACCTGAAACAGGCTCCAGGCTCCGAGCTGTCAGCACAGAGCCCGACGCGGGGCTCGAACCCACGGACCACGAGATCATGACCTGAGCCGAAGCCGGCCGCTTAACCGACTGAGCCACCCAGGCGCCCCTGTTTGGTTTTTTTAAATGTTTATTTATTTTTGAGAGTGAGAGAGACTGAGCATGAGCAGGGGAGGGTCAGAGAGAGAGGGAGACAGAATCCAATGCAGGCTCCAGGCTCTGAGCTGTCAGCACAGAGCCCAACATGGAGTTCGAACTCACAAACTGTGAGATCATGACCTAGCCGAAGTCGGACACTCAATCGACTGAGCCACCCAGGTGCCCCGTTAAATCCACTGTTCTGATCTCTTTGCCATTTGTTTCAGAATGATACTGTCACTGGTAGTGAGAAAGGGAAAGATCAGGTTATGGGACCAGGTCTGGTACACACTGTATTCCTCTCCATTTCAGGTGCTTTTTAAAAGCTAGCTCAGTTCTCTCATTATGGTAAGAAGAGCTATTTATTCAGCAGCTACTTACCGGCCAGCTAGGGTATATAAAGAGCTAAGCACAGGGCCTGTTACATAATAAGCACTCGATAATTGATGGCTACTTACACAGAGATCTTAACTTCTTAAGAGAGCTTAAGAAAAGCTGGCTTCTTATAAGAAATTGAGTGGAAAAGAAGTAAACCAGGCATAAAAGGGGGAAGAACATGCCAGAGTGGGCATTTCTCAGAGAAAGTGAACGTGTACAAAGGCATGGAAATGAAAAAACCCAGTGCATTCAGGGTAGCTCAAGTAGCTAGGCATGCATGGCTAGAGGGGAGAAAATCACGAAAAGCACAGGAAATGAGGCTACAAAGGCAAGCAGATCTTGGTACACAAAGGATGCTTGGATTTTATCCCGTGGGTGGGTCATGGGTCAAACCAATGAAAAATCTTAAACAGGGACAAGGACATGATTAGATCTGTGTTTCAGAATGATCATTCCATCACAGAATAGAGAAAGACGGACTTGAGGGAGAAGGGTCTGGAGGCAGGTGGATGACTTACGAGACTACTGTAACAATCTCAGCAAGAGGTGATAAGAGCCCGAACAAAGACCAAAACGAGGTCAATGGAGGGGAGGAACAAGAACTGACAGGATTTAGTGATCCATTAGAAGTTAAGGATGACCCTCAAATTTTTGACCCAAGTAAATGGACATTCTGAAGCAGGGTTTTGTGAAGTAGGCTGAAATAAGGAGAACAGCTGCAGACCCACTAAGTTACAGCTGTCTGGGGGAACCAGTGGGATGCTGGAGCAGAGTGCTTGAAGTCAGGCCTAGAGACACAGACCAGAGAGCCATCTCACAGCCAAGAGAGCTAAAGCCCTGGGCATGGATGAGATGACTCAGCAAGTTTATGTGAAGTGAGATGAAGGCTAATGACTGATAGCAGGAACACCCATATCAGACGGGTAAGAGAAACAGAAGCTCAAGAGACAGCAGAAGAAGGAAGAGTTAGGGAGCCGGAAGGAAATGATGCCGTAAAAGGTAAGGAAGGAGAGAGTTTTATAAAAATAACTGTTCACCATATTGAATGCTGCAGGGAAAGATACTGTGTCCAGTGGGTACTTTTCAGTCTGAAATTAGAAGTCATCGGTGCCCTTGGAGACTGTTGCTTCAGAGGCTTGATAAGCAGAAGCAATGGATGAAGGAACGAGCAAAGGAAACAAAGAAAGGAGAGGAAATGTAAGCCACACCTTCTAGGAGCTATGAGAGGGAGAGAATGCATGCACATAAGAGTAAACAGTTCCAATACACGACTGTGGGAAGCTGCTTTTTTTAAACTGGGAGAAATTTCAGCATATTTATAGGCTGAAGGGAAGGAACTGAGAACCAAGTGTTAAGTGAGAGGCTGAAGATGAGAGAGAGACAAAGACAAAAAAGACTATGAATGAAGACTATGAATGAACAGATCAATCAATGGAGTAAGATGCCAAGATCACAGAGAAGCGATGGGACTGAGAATACAGTCAGAGGGATACACCGTAGAACAGGAAAGGGGATATTTCTTCCTCTGAGAAAAGAAGGAAAGGGGATAAGGGTGGGAACTGATATAGATAAGGCTTTGAGTATTGAGGAGGGAAGTGAAGGGAGTTTGGCCTTCCTCACAAGCTAATAAGAATGGTTCTTTTTTTTTTTTTTTTTTAAGTTTATTTATTCATTTTGAGACTGGGGAGGGGCACAGAGAGAGGGAGAGAGAATCCCAAGCATGCTCTGGAGCCTGCCCTGGGCTCAACCTCATGAACCACAAGATCATGACCTGAGCTGAAATCAAGAGTCAGATGCTTAACTGACTGAGCCACCCAGATGCCCCAATAAGAACAGTTCTTAACTCCGCTTCATAGCCCTCTTTAAGATACTGATGAAAACTATAAACTCTGCTTCCCAAAAAGATACGCATAAGCACTCATGTTCAAAATTCTACACATGATTTCAGCATTTCCAGGTCCACTGAAGCCAACTCATGAATCCAAAGAAATTGGCAATGGAATTCCAAAGAAATGGCCTTCAGAAGTGATCTTGTTCGTGGACAAGCATCCACACGGGAAAGCAAACTGCTCATTATAAACACAAATATATGGGGTGCCTGTATGGCTCAGTTGGTTAAGCATCTGACTTTTGGCTCAGGTCATGATCTTGCAGCTCATGAGTTCAAGCCCTGCGTTGAGCTCTGTGCTGACAGCTCAGAGCCTGGAGCCTCTCTCTCTTCCCCTCCCCCACTCGCACTCTGTGTGTGTGTGTGTGTGTGTGTGTGTGTGTGTGTGTGTGTGTGTCTCAAAAATAAAGAAACATTAAACATTTTTTTAAAAAACACAAAAACATGAAAAACTCTCACTTACGCCTCTAGGCTATGATCAATCACGAAAAGAGAGGGCACTACTTGATGTATACAATAGCACTACATTAGACTCTAGGAATAGGGGATATAGGAGACCATCCTTGCTTTTAGGAAAATTAGAATTTAAAGAAATGAGAGGCAAAAGCCTTGGATTTAGCAATGACTTTAGATAAAAGCAGTATCTTTAAAAAACAAAGGATCAATCTAGAGCTGAAGGGAGACAAAAATCAGACTCTAAAGATAGAAGACCAGACAAGGTTGGTGGTAAGCACAACTCAAAAAAAAAGAGGACCAAGAAAACTTTTGAAGGAGGAACTGAAAGATTTTGTTCACTAAAGACAAACGGAGGACTAAGAAAAGGAAGAGACAAAAACTATTTGAGGGCTCTGAGACCCACATGTGCCTTTTCATAGCTGTTAGATGCTTGAGTCTCAGCAACCACGCTTAAATTTCAAAGCCATTTGCCAGAACCTACAGGCTTGGAAATGTACACACGCCAGATGTCTGTATGAAACAAACCAGCTACTCTTTTTTGCCCCAGTCAACTGTCTGCAGTGACCCAACATGTGTTGAACTAAGGGTAGAGGGTGCCGACAGGAGCAACTGATGGTGGAGTGAGGTCTTACTTTAAAAAAATACGTGTACAAATTGATTCCAGTCATCACTTCCTACAGAACCATATTCTGCTAAGTAACACAAGATATTAAAAACAGCCACTCACTATGCATCCATTCACTATCAGAAACAATAAAGATTACACATACCAAGTGACCACTGAATGCCACACACTATAGTCAGCTCATTTTAAACCTTACAACTCCAATGAGATTGTCATTCCTTTAAGAACTGGAAACACTAAAATGAGGGAGGGGACAAAGTCTGTCCAAGGTCACAGAGCTAGTAAGTGAAGGCCAGGAATTGGACCCAGGCCCAACAGATGCCAAAATCTGTGCTTCTCAAATGATTACGCAACCCTGCCTCAGACCAAAGTCAAACCCCCAAGACAGGGACTTTATGTCTCACTTCAAATCAAATTGAAGTGAGCCAAAATTTACAAGAAACAGTACAAGAAAGAAATGGTTGGGAAGCTGTTTAAAGAGGTTTAAGATATGAATTACCTCTGGAGGAGCTTACAGTGGGGTGAAATGAAAAACAACCGAAATATATTAGAAAATATATTGGGCAAGCAAGCAGGAAGGAGCTCTTCAAAAAGCATTCCTGAGAGAGGACCATGGAGAAGTGTACTAATCATGATACAAATATAGTGTGAGGGCCCGTTCTGGCTGATCATCCGAACTTTCACCCCTGAGGTGCTAATCCTTACACAGGTGCTAAGCAGCCACCAGGGGTTGGGCTGAAAGTGAAGGGTTAACGATTTCTCTCATTCAAAACTCCAGCCCGATGCTATGGGGCTGTCAAAGAAGAATAATTTTTCAAAAAACACATCAGAACGAGGGTGTCCAAACAAGCACTCTCCTTTACAGTAGGTGACTCATTCTACCAACCAATTTGTCACTTGTCTTCTGGAACTGCCCTCAAAACCAGTTTACGTCATTCTACTTTTTTGACAGTCACAACTCAAGTCGGTTTACAATCGCTCTAATTTTTTCGATCACACCTAGTTTGGACTCCAAAAGAATAGGGCTGCCTGGGTGTCTCAGTCAGTTAAGCACCTGACTTTGGCTCAGGTCATGATCTCGTGGTTCGTGGGTTCGAGCCCCATGTCAGGCTCTTTGCTGACAGCTCCGAGCCTGGAGCCTGCTTCAGATTCTGTGTCTCCCTCTCTCTCTGCTCCTCCCCCACTTGCATGCGCGTGCGCTCTCTCTCTCTCTCTGAAATAAACGTTTAAAAAAAAAAAAAAGATCCAAAATGGACTCCAAAAGAACATCACCAGTTTTTCTCTACTTGATTCCAAGTAACCTATAAAATGAAGCTCCACCCTCAAAGAAAATGTGTCACCATGAGGATTTTCAAAGGAATGTGCCACAGGCTCTGACTGCAATTCCTAAAGATGAGTTCCAGCGTAAGATGAATGTAGCCCACCAAAAACATATACATGCAAGTTTTGGGGAAACCACTTAGATAATGCCCAGTTTGGGTTATTTAAAAATCCACACCCCTGTTTTCCTTAATACTCCGAGCATTAGGTAGGACAACTGCTTAGATGTAATTTTCTGATAAACGGACATCCTATGAATTCACAACTGTGCTACGTATTTTGGGGAAAGTGCACCACTTTCCCAATTGTAGATAAAGCAGGAGGGACTCCCCAGTTTCCTGGTTCCTTAATTTTACTTGCCCACTTGTGAAATATGATCTCTAGCCAGCATCGTCCCCTTTCCCTCTTCCACTCCCCCACTGCTTCCCCACTCCTAAAGAGGATTCCCTTCAACTCCTAGCAAGGGGCCCTCTCTTATCCCTCCACCTTCAAGGTGGGCCCTATACCATGCTTTATGGACTCCAGAGATAAGTGATGGAATAGGAGAAGGGAGGATGTGACTGTATTTGTTGTGTTTGTGCTCAGAGAAGTGTTCAAGTCACAAAAGGCAGGAGTCCTTCCTGTGTTATTTTGTCTTGAATACTTTCCTGTCATCTTTGGACACTGAAAGACTTCAGCTACTTCTGACAAGCCACAGAAGTATGGGATTTATGTCCCTCTTCCCTTCATACTTACGACTGAACTGCACGGGCAAGATCACAACCATCTCGACACACAATCCCATCTTATATTTATAGTTCTCTGCTGGTTCTTTTTCACAACAACAAAGCAAATAGCTTCCTCTTTTCTTAGAAGGCAGCCTCTGTACAAAACTCTATCGTGGTCTCATATACTGTTTGGTTGGTATTTAAGTGATATCCCTACCAGATTCAGGGCTCTTTAAAAGCTGACACAGAGCCCTGCTCACCTCTGTATCCGTAGCACATAGTAGGCACAAAATAAATGTCTGTTGAAGCAAATAAGTGAATGACAGACTAGGAAGAGATTTCAGACAGAGAATCAAGGGGACTACTTAGAACTGTGGCACACAACTGTTACATAGCATTTCCTTAGAGTAAAAATGAGAGGTAACAGTGTGTGCCCTAACAGTAAAGATATTTAAATCATCCGATGGTAACAGATGCCATAATTACATGGCAGCTTAGGATAATGGCGCTTATTACGTGAGCAACTTTAGCCAAAACACTTAACCTCTTAACCTTTCGAAGTTTTCCCTTCTGTGAAAACAGAAAAGAAAGAAGGAAGGAAAAGAAAAGGTAAGAGAGGTGGTAATAACATCTATCTATTCTACCTAATCACCAAGTTGCAGCAAAGCCCAGATGACATAATGCACAGGATCATTATACAGTGTATTTTGTATGACAGGTTTCAACAAATAAATCTCATCATTAGTGTTACTTTAGATGCATACACTCGGGTAAAACATGTGAATAAAGTTCAGGCAACAGAGTTTATTGTCAAACATGTAATAGATATGGCAGGAACAAGAATATATGTGGATCATGAAGAAAATACCCAGCATGGGAATACCTGTAGAAACCTCCTACCTATTCAATTCATCTGCAGAGAAGCTCATGATTATTTGTAACTTCAACTTTAAGTGATTCTCGAGGAGCTTTCTCCGCTAAGTCCACGGTGACCTGCCTGAAGCACCAGACACAGCCCTGGGCTCTGCAACGCGCTCTGCGGCAAACAGCCCACAGAGGCACAAACCTGCATTTCAGCCCAGAGTTGGCGGAGCTATGACCAAAGCCTGCAGCCGAAAATACAGACAAGCACAAAGAAATTTCTTTCACAGTATACAGCTCAGGCTATCATTATAATTAGGACCAACTATGGCCCGAACGTTTAAAAAAAAGAATAAAATCACGGAATAAGTTCCCCCAAACCAGCAACACATGACAAACACACAGTTAAAAGCACATTTTTTTCAAAAGGAAAAAAGAAAAAAAAAAAAAAAACAAAAAACAACAAAACTTTTGTCAGAGCAGCAGCTGTAGAGAAAATGTACAATAAACAAACAGGCAGGATTCATTCAAAATATACTACAGACATCACAAACATATCCCATGCTATAGATCCGGGGGATAGTGGGTTGTTTTCACTTCACTTGAATCCCTAAAAATGTCTACCTATTTCTCTAGTCAAGCGTCCTCTGTACTGTATTTTTAAGCAAGAGAAAAAGACAGATGGCCAAGATGCTGATACTGCAGGCCCAAGATTTTTCAACTGTATTTTTCCCAGTTGTCCATTGCTAAAAGAGATACAGGACAACGTAGTACAAATCTACACGAAACCAACTCAAACTAAGTATATGTCAACCAAAGCAATCCTGCATCAGAAAGTAAACCAGGAACTTGCCCTGACATTCAGTTTATAGGAGTCTGACACCTTTCTAAACCAGAGAAAGGTGAGCTAATCAGTGTTAGTCCTAGAAACAGTTCCTCAGAATCATTTCTAGAAACATTCAGAGAAGTAAACAATAATCAGCTGGAAGCCGATATACCAAGAATAAGGAGCTTCCAGGATTTCCCTCTGTGTAAAAGCAATCAACTCCTATTTTTAATCTCATTCTGACACAAACAACCAGCCAAAGCGCTCCCTTTTCTGGCTAATCAAATATAGCTGATCTGTTACTATGAAGTTAACTGTTTTAAAAGTCAGATTTGAATGGAAATCATTACAGATTTAATGACAATATTTTAGTATAGGAGAAGAATGAGGTTATCTTGAGAGGCAGAACCGATGGTAAGGCTCTAAATACGTCACAGAAACCAACTCATCCACCACCACTGATTCTGGGGATGGGCAAAAAACACCCTCCTATCTGATTAATTGAAAAATAATATGTTGGCAATTAAGTGCAAATGAAAACAGCACCTCCCTATATATTGGGAAAACCTAACAGGGTTATTAAAAATTAATTATTTCCTTGTATGCCCAACAGGATTTGCAACGTTCAAAATCCACTTCTGGGTTTTCATTGTAAAGGATTGGCGGGGGAGGGGGCTGGGGGAGAGAATGCTTTGATAAGTAAACAAAAAGTCCGAACTCTCCTGGGAACTTGTCACATTCTTCTCTTCCAAATCCACAGTATTTAATCCACTTGAAAAACGCCAGCAAAGAGGGCCTTTGGCAAGGAACTCAGTAAGAATATGCAACTCTGAGGACACCACCACAGTACTGACATCAAGCTTGTAGAAAATGCTGCTTTTGTCTCAGAGTCAGCCCCTGATAAAAACAGGAACTTTATGGAGAACTGATCACAACTGCACAAGAAGCCTGATCACATGCCCACAACAGAGCAACGTTTCTCTCATTGTTGTCCAAGGGACTTCTCCAATAACAGTGGCTCGATTTACTCCATTCTTTTAATTCTCAAAATAAATCCAACCCTCCTTGCACCAACCCATTGTCAAAAGAAAGAGGGTGCCGGCCAGGATTTGCATGTAACCGGTAGTCACCCTCCTTCTCTCTTCAAAGACTCCAAAAGGTGATCAGATGCGGAAAATTCACCCCGAATACAGGCACCAGGAAAAAAAACCCTTATGACAAAGGTGGTGTGAAAACAGCACAGTGGGTCTCTCTCTGGGTTAATGCCACTGCTTCCAATCTCCCTAGGACCCTCAGTGGCCCACCCTGCTCCTAGCTCACTCCTGTCACTGGGGAGGCATCTCGCATTGTTAAAGAAGGAGGAAGAAGAAATGCTGCGGATTTCCCATGTATCTTTCTCTTTTTCTGGAAGGGGGAGGGGAGCTGAAACAGGCATGGGGCCCTCCCCTCGAAAAGGGTAGAGGACAGGCGAAAGCTGTCAGCCACCCTGCTCTCAGCCTCAGCCTCACCCCCACCCCCACCGTGCCCAGACGCCCGGGCAGAAGCGGGAGGGCGCAGCTTTGTCTCGGGTTTTGAGGGGCAGGGAGTGCAGAAACAGCCCGGGCCCGGGGAGGACTTCTCCCCGAAGCCCCTGCTTAACCCCTACCCAGAGAACACAATGAACGACTCAGGAAACCCACTTCATGGGGTGCGAGAGCAGGGAAGACGACCCTTCGGAGCACGGGCCAGATTTCCGGCACCCTCCTCCCATCTCGCCCGCACGGCCAGCAGGGCGCGCGGCGAGGACCTGCTCTCCCTGTCGCCGCGATCCGCAGCGGCGCCCGGGCGCTCGCTCCCCCCGCCCGGTTCCTACCCTCCGAGAGCTCCAGCTCCAGCTCCGCCAGTTGCGCCCGCACTTCGGGCGGCAGCGCCGCCACCGCGGCCGGCGCGGGCTCCAGGCCTCGCTCCGCCATCCGGGCTCCGCCAGCCACACTCCGGAAGACAAGAGAGGGGGCCGAAGGAGGGACGGACTGACGCGGGCCCACACCCGGGCTACAGGATCCGGCTCCGGCCGCCGAGCTCCGCCGCTGCCGCCGCCGCCGCCGCCGCCATGAGCAAAAGTCACGTGAGCGCGGTGGCCCCGCCCCCGGGCCGAGGACGCACCGCCTCCGCAGCCAGGCGTCGCTGAGGACTCGCGGGCTTACGGCGCCCTCTACTGGGAATCTCCTAAAACGACGAGTCCGAGCCCGCCACCCGGAGCTCTCCTAGGCGAAAGGAGCTCGAGGTGTTGATGTCAGCGTGGGCGCGCGTAGCGTTTACCTTTTACGAGCTCATAAGCAAGTTTTCAGAGGACCCAAGCCTCACCTTTTCCACTTCTCTTAGTAGTGTATGCCTTTGTCTTGTTCTCTCCTCCATTTTCCCCTGATTGGCATCTACCCATTTTTGAGGACCAGAACTCAGGCCACTTTTTTTTTTTTTGACTGATAAATGATTTTTTTTTTTTTTTTTTTTTTTTTTTTTTTTTTTTTTTTTGTAATTGTATCACCGGCCTTTTCTTTTACTGGGACTTCCCAGTCCCACTTCCCGGGAGCTCTCTGTTTCTTTCAGTTCTAGCATTTAAGGCAATGGATGGAGAATCTCCTTCCTTCTACCTAGAAATTCTAACTACTTGTAAGTGGGGAACTTAATCTTATCTTTTTGTACTCTTCAATGTTTGACTTAATAGATATTCCAAAAATATTAACATTTAATTCAATGTAAGGAGGATCCAAACATTTGTGTATTTTTACCAGGAAATACTGGAGCAGATTAAATAGTCATTCATTCATGTTCTATCATAGTATTATACATATATTTTTATGCCAAAGTTCACCTTCACAATTTGAGAGATTTCAGCCCCTTTTGTACTGATCCAGAATTGGTCTTTTGAGAGAAAAGGCCACAACATCTATTCAGTAGGAGTTTCTAGACAGTATTGTACCATTTATGGGCTGAAAGGAAAATTATTTTTTAGTTGAGAAAAGAATTTAAGCTTGAAAAAAGAAATCTGACATCATGGTTGATTGAGGAGTAGATGGAAATTTCCTTTTAACTGCAACAATGTAAGGAGAATCTTAGGAATGTATATCTGTGTCCTCTGGTTTAGGTAGGACTGTTGAGAATTTTTTTAGGTCTACAAATTGGTTGACATTCCTCCCATCAAAAAGTGAGGTCCAGTTTCGCTCCCCTGAATCTGAAAGGGCTTCTGACAGCTTTGACCAATAGAATATGGCACAAGTGATACTATGTAAATTCTGAAGTTAGGTTCTAGAAGGCCATGCAGCTTCCCCTGGTTCTCTTGGAATTCTCCCTCTCCAGAGAACCCCTCTGAAGATCCTCCCTCCCAGGGTGCTCTGAGAACTCAGTAGCCGTGCAGGCAGCTGTCCACATGGAAAGCCACATGAGGTGCTCTGACCAACCTCCCCAGCTCAGCCCAGCCTTATCATCGTCCTAGCCCAACATGAAGAAGCCTGAAGATGACTCCAGCCCCTAGACATTTGAGTCTTCCCAGCTGAGGTCCCAAACAATGTGGAGGAAAGACAGCTCATGCCTGTCACGCCCTGTCCAAATTTCCTGCGAACATAATAAAATGGTTATCCTATTATGCCTCTGAGCTCGGGGTGGTTTGTTATACAATAGACTACCACAAGAAAGATCTTAGCAGGTGTTCTTGTTTACCCTCCCAATAGCCCTTACCCCCTCTTTCCTTGTCACTAGACCACACCAATCCTATTGAGGCTGAATATGCTACGCACGCACTTTTCTGCCCTCCTTGGCATGTGTGTGATCCCCTGGGGGAACTAGTGGAGGGGGAACACCTGTGGATGATCTCCCTTCTTGATGAGACAAATACGTGCACAAGGAGAAAATGCCCCTTCACTTCCTTCCTGTCTTTGGGTGTTGTCCACTTTAGGGTACCAGCAGTCATCCTGCAACCATAAGAGGAAAGCTAAGAGAAGCACAGAGACATCACCTAGAACTTGACAGAATTGGTCTGCTAAAATAACGAATTCTGGAACCACCTATATTAGGCTTCTCCTTACATGAGAAAATAGGTTTAAGCCTCTTTTAGTTTCATAGTCTGCTGTTTACAGCCAAAAGCTTCCCATGTGATGCTCAATTTACTACCTAAAAATGGAGTATTATGGGACGCCTGGGTGGTTCAGTAGGTTAAGCATCTGACTCTTGGTTTCTGTGCGGATCGTGATCGCAGGGTGGTGAGATCAAGCCCCACATCAGGCTCCATGCTGGGTGTGGAGTCTGCTTACGTTTCTCTTTCTCCCTTGCTCCCCCACCGCCCCACCCACACTCACTCTGTCTCTCTCCAAAAAAATAAAAATAAAAATAAAAATAAAACAAAAAATGTAGTATTACAAGTGAGCAAAATATGAAATGACTGAGTGCGGTTGCCAAACATCCAGTAAACTATTATGTCACCACGTGTAGATTGGGGCTGTTTTGCGGCGGAAATAACTGGAAAATTCAAGATTTGGGGAGTGAGTTGGTGTGGCTTTCAGTAAATTCATACAAAAGAAGAATCGTCTGAAGATGTCCCAGTGGAGGACAGGTGGGTAAGTTTGTCTTTGCTAAGAAGCTTTTCTGGCTGCAACTGAAATTGACATGGATGACAGGGTGGAGCTTTGCTGGCTTGGGGAAGCCAAGATCTCTCAAGTTAAGGCTAGGATAAAGAGAAGAAAGAACATGGGAGATTTAACAGGTGACCAAATTGAAAAGATTGTGGCTGCTGATGTCTGAAGAACCTCAAGACCTTTCATTAAACAGTCTTTGTCAGATGGAGGTAAATTTAGTAATGAGTATAATAAGCCTAGCAGGAAACATTACATTAAAGATGGGATTCCTGGGGCTGCAGGGTGGCTCAGTTGGTTAAGCATCCAACTCTTGATTTGGGCTCAGGTCATGATCTGATGGGTTGTGGGATCCATCCCACGTAGGGCTCTGTGCTGACAGCGCTGAGCCTGCTTGGGAATCTCTCTCCCCCTCTCTCTCTGCATCTCTCTCTCTCAGTCTCTCAAAATAAATAGGGGCGCCTGCGTGGCTCAGTCGGCTGAGTGATTTTGGCTCAGGTCATGATCTCACGGGTCATGAGTTCGAGCCCCACATCTGCTGTCACAGAGCCTGCTTCGGATCCTCTGTCCCCCTCTCTCACTGCCCCTCCCCTGCTCAAGCTTTTCCTCTCTCAAAAATAAATAAATGTTTAAATAAATAAACTAAAATAAATTTTTTTAAAGGTGATATTCCTCCCTCTGAGGTCATTAATTTCAAATTGTCTCAAGGTCCTTTAAGGTAGAGAAGAGGATATTTGCTGAGTATAGACACAAGAGCTATGGGGCTGAAATTCTCAGGTTTATGGAATGATCAGTGCTGTCCAATAGACACACAATGTGAGCCACATGTATGTTAAATTTTACTACATTAAAAAGTAAAAAGAAACAGCATATCTCAATCCAGACTAGCTACATTTCAAGTGTTCTATGGCTAGTGGCTACCTGGTTGGACAGGGCAGGTCTAGATATTTACCTGCTTTATTAGCACATGGAAGTGACTGGATTAAACAGTCCAGAACCCCACTAAGTTTTTGTACCATGCGTATTGCCAAAGATATTCCAAACTTGGCTTTAGCTGCCACTAACTATTCAACACTATAAGCAATCTCGAAACTTCCAACTCCTGCCAACAGAAAAATGGCTGCCAGAGTTCTGCCGCTAAGGACATATACCCAATACCCATATTAGGTATGCCCATGAAGGACAGTGGATAACTAAGACACTTCCAGAGATCAGAACCAGAGGCTGCCAGACTAGCTAACACATTCACTCCATTTACCAGGGTTGGGCATCCTCACTAGTCCTGTCAGGCAGCATGGTAGATTGTTTGCAATCTACCCCCTGTTTTAAAAAATTATTTTATTTTTTAATTTTTGACAGAGAGAGAGACAGAGCATGAGCAGGGGAGGGGCAGAGAGAGACCGAAACACAGAATCTGAAGCAGGCTCCGGGCTCTGAGCTGTCAGCACAGAGCCTGACGCAGGGCTCAAACTGGTGAACTGCAAGATCATGACCTGAGCCGGTCAGCCGCTTAACTGACTGAGCCACTCAGGCGCCCCTGCAATAACCCCTTTTACCCCTCACTGTACTCACTATCCTTAGGTAAATCCCTCCTATTCATTGGGTTTAATCATATGACTTGCTTTGGCTAATGGGACAATTATAAGCATGACCCAGAGACTTGGCAAGTGCTTGTGCATTTGTCTTTCTGCTTTTGAGACCGCTGCCTTGTGAATGAGCAGGAGCTAAACTACTAGATGAGGAGAGACATGGCCCAACTACCCCCACTGCTCTAGCTAGGTAAAAAACCCACCCTGCCGAGGTATAAGAGTGAGGCCATAGACTGCCAGTTGATCACAGATCCCAGCTCAAATGGCCAATGCATGTGCACCAAAAATGGTTGCCATTTTAAGCTGCTAAGTTTTGTTCATTTGTTACACAGCAAAAACTAATAAAAACAGGTATGATATGTACTCAGGGACAGTGTCTGTTAAATATTCCCCTTTCTGAATGGGAATATCATTGTACTTACAATCCGTTGTCTGGCATTGTCTTACGCAGTAGTTCCCAAACTTTAGCATACATCAGAATCACATGGAAAGCTTATAAAACACAAATTGTGACTTCCAACCCAAGTCTCTGGGTCATGATTCCATAGGTTTGGGATATGGCCCAACGATTTACATCCTTAACAAGTCCCACGATGACACTGCTACTGCTGATGGGAGGACCATGTTTGTTAGACCATTGGTCTATGGCATGTGTTGGAAACGGTTAACTTACAACTCCAGATTGCTGGTCCATGAGGCATCATCCACAGATATGAAGGAGAAAATTGCGTGGTCCCAGAGGTCTGGACTTGGAGCTGGAGGAAGTAGCGGTGGGGGTTGTCTCCCGTTGAGGGACGAAATGAAATTTCGTGTGAGCGAATTATACACTTTTTTGGTCTAATGTGTCATTCAAAAACACAGTTTTCTGACTGATTTTCTGCCTGGATGATATATCCATGGACGTAAGTGGGGTGTTCATATCCCCTGCTATTACTGTATTACCATCAATTTCTCTACGTCCATTAATATTTGCTCTAGGTATTTAGGTGCTTCAATGTTGGGTGCATAGATATTTACAATTGTTATAGCCTCTTGTTGGATTGAATCATACACATTCATAATTATGTGTAAATGGAATAAAAGTTTGCCACAAATGAGTGGGCTGCAACAGAGGCTGGGAGCTGTCTACCCAAAGTTCATTTCCCCTCCTTTCTACTTCGTCCGGAGAGCCCAGCTACCATCACAGAGGCTGAAATTGCCAGATACTCAGCCTTCCTTGCTGCTAGGTTATTATATTACCCTATCCTGGTCAAGGGGCCCAGATGGAAGTCAGCTAGGGGTCAGGGAACAGAATTCTGGGAAACATATTCATATTCTGGGTTCTTGGATAATTATACCCTCAGAAGAGAGTGGCAGTGGTAAGGCTGGCAAACAAAAGGTCGGAACAGAGGGACAGCCACCAAGTCCTGAAGATGGTGGCAGAAAGCAGCAACCTGGAATGACTTGTGATCCACCTGTTGGGAACACCCAAAGGTGCCTGAGTCGGGTAAAGAACAGGAAAAGAATCCTGTCAGGGAGTCTCTCACCTGGAGGAAGAAGCAATACATTTTTTGCATTTAGGTTAATAGGCTCTCACTTGTACCCCTAAACTGAATACTGGGAAAATTTAGGTTACATAAAACCTACCTATAATTGAAACTATATAATAAAGTCCTATAGAAACTGGAAGATACTCCACAAAGGAACGAGTTCTGGGAGATGAACCAACATCTCATGATCAACTTGGAGATTTTTATGTTCTTTTTTTTTTTTTTTAATGTTTATTTATTTTTGAGAGAGACAGAGACAGAATGTGAGTGGGTTAGGGGCAGAGAGAGAGGGAGACACAGAATCCGAAGCAGGCTCCAGGCCCTGAGCTGTCAGCACAGAGCCCGATGCGGGGCTCGAACTCACGAGCTGTGAGATCATAACCTGAGCCGAAGTCAGACACTCAACCGACTGAGCCACCCAGACACCCTGGAGATTTTTATGTTCTTAAGTCCGCATGAAACCACTGGAAAAACAGCAGAAATGTACAGTAAACTCTTTTCAACTTAGGAGGGTTTAGAAAAGTATCAGGAAGAAGGGTCTCTTCCTGTGTTGTGACATGTTACTGGCGCAGGCTGAGGTGTGCTTCAAAAGGAAAGGCATCTTTCCTCACTCTGATCTTAAGTGAAATCCTGGCAGGCAGAAAATAAAATAGAATAAACTAGTTGAGCCTTTTAAACTCTAATAGTCAATTACTTTGCATGACTCATCCCCATTATGCCATAGCTGTCATAACCATAGTCATAGACCCAGAGTAAGGACTAGAATGCTGTCATAGATGAGACCAATCTGTTTAAATTTTTCTATTTCTAGTGCTATCCAGCATGTAGTGTGTGTATAACAAGGGGTAAAAACAACAACAACAACAAGTCTATTTGGATGAAGATACCCTGTAGGAAATGATATAAAGGCAAACAGTAACCTATACAAAATTATGTAGAAATTTATTAATTTAATTCCAGGTAATTTAACTCCTCCCTTCTATAAGGTAGAGCTTAACTCCTCCCCACTTGAGTGTAGGCCATAGCTGGTGACTTGATTCCAAAGCATAGAGTATGGGGGTATCTGGGTGGCTCATTTGGTTAAGCGTCTGACTTCGGCTCAGGTCATGATCTCGCAGTTCATGGGTTCAAGCCCCGCGTCAGGCTCTGTGCTGACAGCTTGGAGGCTGGAGCCTGCTTCGGATTCTGTGTCTTCCTCTCTCTCTCTCTGTGCCCCTCCTCCGCTTGCGCTCTCCTTCTCTATCAAAAATAAGTAAATAAATATTAAAAAAAAAAAAAGACTAGACTGTGGAAAGAAGAAACTTGACAAACACTACCTCAGCCAGGTGATTTACATCAGCATCATCAATAATAAGTCGTGTTGTTAGTATGAACCCTTGATATGATGGGATAAAAATTACATTTCACTTTGGCGGTCTTTTTCCCCAAGACTCCTAACTCCAGCCTAATAATGAGAAAAACCCAAATCAACATTCTATGACATTCTATAGAGTGTCTGACCAATATTCCTCAACACTGTCAACGTTATCAAAAGTAAAACACAACAACAAATCTGAGGAACTGTCACAGTCCAGAAGAGCATAAGAAGACATGACAATGACAAATAATGTAGCATTTGGATGGGATACTGGAACATAACAAGGACACTAGAGAAAAACTAATGAAATCTAACTAAACCGTGGAGTTTAATTAATAGTATGTACCTAAGCTGGTTCCTTAGTGGTAACATATATACCATAGTAATGTAAGATGTTATCGATTGTGGAAACCAGCCTAGGAGGACCGACGAACTCTGTACTATCCTTGCAATCTTCAGTAAATTTAAAACTCTTCTAAAAATGTTCACTTAAAATAAAGGACCAGCAGGAAAATTATAAAATATTCCCAACATACAGTTAGGTATAAAGAGAAATATAACACGTGGCTACCTACTAATACTGCCTTAAGAAATATTAACATTTACCACGTCTTGCTTTTTACAAGAAATACATGATGAAGAATTTGAGTCCTTGTGAACCCTTTCATCTGCAAGATTTTATACTTTTGCTACATACGTATGTTGTAAATAATATAGCTCTACAAATGTATATTATCTTCTGTATATTTATGAGCACGGTATCATACTGTACACATCTTTCTGTAGCTGCATGTAGTTCTAGATGATTCATTTTAACTGCTGATTGATATGCTATTGTCAGAATATGTTATAATTTATTCTTTTTTTTTTTTTTTTTAATAATGTTTATTTTTATTTTTGACAGAGACAGAGCATGAGCGGGGGAGGGTCAGAGAGAGAGGGAGACACAGAATTGGAAGCAGGCTCCAGGCTCTGAGCTGTCAGCACAGAGCCCGACACGGGGCTCGAACTCACAGACTGCGAGATCATGACCTGAGCCGAAGTCAGACGCTCAACCGACTGAGCCACCCAGGCGCCCCTGTTATAATTTATTCTTATTGGACATTTATGATTTAGGGGTTTTGTTTTGTTTTTGTCTTTTGCATTCAAAGTTGCAAGACTATTCTTGTGTATATCTTTTTGAGTACATATTTGAGAATTTGTTATATATACCTTGGTCTTTGCATTTGATCACCTTGACCTATACTACCTACTGGAAAGTCAAATGGCTATCCAAAGTTGTAGCAGCTAATACTCCCATAGAAATGTATCAGAGTTCCTATTAAAACATTTTTTTTAATGTTTATTTTTGAGAGAGAGAGACTGAGCATGAGTAGGGGAGGGGCAGAGAGAGAGGGAGACAGAATCCGAGGCAGGCTCCAGGCTTCCAACTGTCAGTACAGAGCCTGATGCGAGGCTCGAACTCCAGAACTACGAGATCATGACCTGAGCTAAGTTGGATGTTTAACCGACTGAGCCATCCAGATGCCCCTGAGAGTTCCTATTTTTTAAATTTAGATTCCATATATGATTGAAGTCACATGGCATTTGTCTTTCTCAGTCTGCCTTATTTCACTTAGCCTAATACCCTCTACATGCATGCATGTTGTTGCAAATGGTAAGATCTCATGCTTTTTTACAGTTGCATAATAGTCATTGTATAGATAGATAGATAGATGATAGATAGATGATAGATGTCACATATTCCTTATCCATTCATCTATTGATGGGCGCTTGGGTTGCTTCCATTTCTTAGCTACTATGAATAATGAAGCAAGAAACATAGGGGTGCGTATATCTTTTTAAATTGATGTTTTCATTTTCCTTGGGTAAATAGCCACTAGTGGAATTACTGGCTCATATGGTATTTTTATTTTTCATTTTCTCAGGAACTTCTGTACTGTTTTCCACAGTGGTTGCACCAGTTTGCATTTCCATCAACAGTGTACAAGGTTTCTTTTTCTCTATATGCCCCCCCCCACCCCCGCAACACTTACTTCTTGTCATTTTGATGCTAGCCATTCTGACTGGTGTGAGGTGATATCTCATTGTGGTTTTGATTTACATTTCTGACGATTAGTGATGTTAAGTATCTTCTCATGTATTAGTTGGCCGTCTGTATGTCTTTGAAAAACTGTCTATTCAGGTCCTCTGCCCATTTTTTAATTGGGTGGTTTGGCTTTGGGGGCATTGAGTTTCATAAGTTCTTGATCTACTTAGGATATTAATCTCTTTTTCGGATATATCATTTGCAAATATCTTCCTCCATTTACTAGATTGCCTTTTTGCTTTGTTGATGATTTTCTTTGTTGTGAAAAAGCTTTTATTTTGGTGTAGTCCAAATAGTTTAATTTTGTTTTTGTTTCCCTTGCCATAAATATATTAAGGGTGATGTCCAAGAGATGACTGCCTATGTTTTCTTTTAGGAGTTTTATGGTTTTGGGTCTCACATTTAGATCTTTAATCCATTTGAGTTTGTTGTTGTGGTTTTTAGTTTATTATATTGTTTTTAGTTAAGCATTTTGAAATTTATAATTAAGTGCATATGAATTCTTGATGTGTCTTTTTGATGGACTCTTACAACAAATTATGCCACTTTTTTACTAGACTATTCCTTGTATTGTCATACAATATATACTTTATTTCTTTTTTAAAAAAAAATTTTTTTTTTTTTACATTTATTTATTTTTGAGAAACAGAGTGAGACAAAGCGTGAACGGGGGAGGGGCAGAGAGAGTAGGAGACACAGAATCTGAAGCAGGCTCCAGGCTCTGAGCAAGCGGTCAGCACAGAGCCTGATGCGGGGCTCGAACCCACAAACTGTGAGATCATGACCTGAGCCGAAGTCGGACACTCAACCGACTGAGCCACCCAGGCGCCCCTATACTTTATTTCTAATGTTCTTTTCACTTTCTTTTTTGTCCTAATATTATTATACCAGCCCTTTTAAAATTAGTATTTACTGTAATATATTTTTTCATTACTTTATTTTTCAACCTTTCTCCCTTTCTCCCTCTGTGTGGTTGTTTAACAAATTAAATGTATTTATATTTAATATGATTACTGACATATTATGACCTATTTCTTCCTTTTTATTGAAGGCTTTGTTTATAAATCTTTGTCTTTTATTCCTATTGTTGAATTAATAAAGTATTGAATACTTCTTTATTCTGCTGGTTTGGGAGGTACAGATAGTATTATTATTTTTGCAACTATTTTGAAAGTTCTAACAATTAAAATTTTCTCTTGGGGTGCGTGGGTGACTGAGTTGGTTGAGCGTCCAACCCTTCATTTCAGCTCAGGTCACGATCACGTGGTTCCTAGGATCGAGCCCCACGTCCAGCTCCACACTGACAGCGCAGGGCCTGCTTGGGATTCTCTCTTCCTTTCTCTCTGCCCCTCCCTCACTTGCATGTGCACACTTTCTCTCTCTCAAAATAAACAAATAAACTTAAAAAAAAATTTATCCTGACCAGAGCATCCAAATTAGCTTTAACTATTAGATTAATCTCCATCTTTATTATTTTGATCTAGAATTTTAATTGTAGTTTTATTTAAATGCAAACATTTAAAAAGCATAATCAGGGGCACCTGGGTGGCTCAGTCAGTTAAGCGTCCCACTTCCGCTCAGGTCATGATCTCACGGTTAGTGAGTCCGAGCGCCACGTCAGGCTCTGTGCTGACAGCTCAGAGCCTGAAGCCTGCTTCAGATTCTTTGTCTCCCTCTTTCTCTGCCCCTCCCCCCGCTTGCACTGTTTCTCTCTCTCTAAAATAAATAAACGTTAAAAAAATTAAAACTAAAAATAAAAAGAAAAAGCATAATCAAGTTAACTTTTGTTGATGTTTTATCATTGTGCTTAACATTATTTCTTGTATCTCATGTCTCCCCTCTGGGCTTGCTCTTGCTGATGTGCATCCTTAATACTTTCTTCAGAGAAGGTATATAGAAAATAAATTCCCTTGATCTTTAGTGTCTGAACATTTATGTATTTATTTTTATTTAATTTTTTTATTAATTTTTTTAACGTTTATTTTTGAGACAGAGAGAAACAGAGCATGAACGGGGGAGGGTCAGAGAGAGGGAGACACAGAATCCGAAACAGGCTCCAGGCTCTGAGCTGTCAGCAAAGAGCCCGACGCGGGGCTCGAACTCACGGACTGCGAGATCATGACCTGAGCCGAAGTTGGCCGCTTAACCGACTGAGCCATGCAGGCACCCCTATTTAATTTTTTTTTAATTTTTGAGAGAGAGAGAGACAGAGAGACAGAGAGAGCATGAGTGAGGGAGGGGCAGAGTGAGAGAGGGACACAGAATCCAAAGCAGGTTCCAGGCTCTGAGCTGTCAGCACAGAGCCCGACACGGGACTCGAACTCACAAGCCATGAGATCATGACCTGAGCTGGAGTCGGATGCCCAACGAACTGAGCCACCCAGGTGCCCCATTTTTATTTTATTTTAATTAATTAACGAATTAATTAATTAATTAATTAATTTATTTATTTTTTGCCTTACTCCTCAAAGATAGCTTACTTGGGTATAAAATTCTAGGTTCAGTATCATTTTTCATTGGCATTTTGAGGATTACTTCATCGTCTTGTGGCAGGTATAGTTGTTGGTAAGAATTCTGGTTATCAGGCTGGTATTCCTATTCAGGTATTCCTATTCCTACCTGTTTTACACTGAATATTTCCTATTCAGAAAACAGGTAATCTGTTTTCTCCCTGTAAACTTTTAAGATTTTCTCTTTATCCCTAATGTTTTATAGTTTCACTACAAAGTGGCTAGGTATCTATTTAATTTATCTCATCCTTGCATAGCTGTTCAGAATGTATTAAGATTCATTGTTTTCTTCAAGGCTCAGTGAGAACTGTTATTTTCTCCTCAAAAGTTGTTTCTTTGGCGTGCTGGGTGGCTCATTTGGTTAAGCATTTGACTCTTGATTTTGGTTGAGGTCATGATTTCAGTCATAGGATTGAGCCCTATGTCAGGCTCCATGCCAAGTGTGGAGCCTGCTTGGGATTCTCTCTCCCCCTCTCCCTCTGCCCCTCCCCTGCTTGCACTGTGCTCTCTCTCTCTCTTTCAAAAAAAAACCAAAAGTTGTTTCTTTGCCATTTACTTCCGCTGATTCTTCTGGAAATTATTCTAGGTATATTCAAAGTACTTGCACCATAATAATATTGAAGACATGGCCAGTGTAATCATCAAGGTTACTAAGCTTTCATAAGTGGCTTGATTCAATTCCTTTCCTCAAGTCTGTGACATTTTTTTTTTTTTTTGCCATTGAACAGTTTTAATATAATGTTTACAAGACTATAATTTCATAGCATTTTGTCTTGTTATATGTCCTCAGTTTCTTGAATTACTGATATATCTTCTAAAGTAGTTATTTCTCTAGATGCACGGCTATGTTTTAACTTTTATTATTTTTTTTTATTTGAGCGTAGCTGAAACATAATGTTACATTTCAGCACATATACAGTTTCTGGTGTACAATATAGTGATTCAACTAGTTTAAACATTATGCTATGCTCACAAGTGTCGCTACCATCTGTCACCATACGACACTATTATAATACTGTTGACTATCCTCCCTATGCTATACCTTTTATTTCCATGACTTTTTTTTTTTTGATTTCACAAATAAATGAAATCGTATGATGTTTGTCTTTCTCTGTCCGACTTATTTCACTTGGCATAATAATTTAGGTCCATCCTTATTGTTTCATATGGCAATATGGCTGTGTAACATCCCACCCATGAATATAGATATATTCATATATACCACATCTTCTTTATCCGTTCATGTGTTGATGGGCACTTGGGTTACTTCCATACCTCGGCTATTGTAAATCATGCAGCAATGAACATAGGGGTGCCTATATCTTTTGCATTAGTGTGTTTGGGATTTTTTTTGGGGGGGGGGAGTAAATACCCAGTAGTTGAATTATTGGGTCATATATTTCTGTTATTCTGTTTTCCTCAGTGGTTGTACCAGTTTACCTTCCCACCAACAGTGCATGAGGGCTCCCTTTTCTCCACATCCTTGCCAGCATTTCTTTCCAATTCCTCGTGCTCACGGCTTCAATGAAGACTTCTCTCCATGTAGCAGCAGCTTTTTTTTTTTTTTAAACAATTGTTCATATCTGGGAGACTGACTACAGTGTTCACTCGAAAGCAATCAGACTTGTCCTTCATTCCTCCTTCATGCAAAACAATTTTAGTTCCCATTATCCTGCTGGATCCAAACTCATTGCCTATTATGTCTGTTCTTTGCCCATAAGTCCCACAAGACAAAAGTTTTGGCTCTATGCTCACTGCTTTATGTTTTTGTTACATTTAAAGTTCACAGACTAGGGGCACCTGGGTGGCTAGGTCGGTTAAGCGTCCGACTTCAGCTCAGGTCATGATCTCGCAGTTCGTGGGTTCAAGCCCTGAGTCCGGCTCTGTGCTGAAAACTCAAAGTCTGGAGCCTGCTTTAGATTCTGTGTCTCCCTCGCTCTCTGCCCCTCCCCCACCCAGTCTCGGAGTCTCTCTCTCTCTCAAAAATAAACATCAAAAAAAATTTAAGTTCACAGACCATAAATAAATTACCAAGAAAATAAATAGATGCAAGTGTAGCCTATAGATAAGAGATTCTTTTTTAAGTTTTTATTTTCATCACCAGTGCTCATCATGGCTAGTGCACTGCTTAATCCCCATAACCCACTTAACCCTTTGCCTTAACCCCCTCCCCTCTTGTAAACATCAGTTTGTTCTCTACAATTAAGAGTCTGTTTCTTGATTGGTCTCTCTCTCTTTTCCCCTCCTTTGCTCATTTGTTTTGTTTCTTAAATTCCACATATGAGTGAAATCATAGTCTTTGTCTTTACTTATTTAGCTTATTATTATACTCTGTAGCTCCATCCATGTCATTGCAAATAGCAAGATTTCATTTTTTTATGGCTGAATAATATTCCACTGTTTATATACACCACAAATTTCTTACCCATGCATCGATAGATGGACCTTTGGGCTGCTTCTATATCTTGGCTATTGTAAATAATGCTTCTATAAACATAGGAGTTCATGTATCCCTTTGAATTAGTGTTTTTGTATTCTTTGGGTAAATACCCAGTAGTATGATTGTTGGCTCATAGGGTAGTTCTATTTTATTTTTAGTTTTATTTATTTTTTTAAACTTAAAAAAAATTGTTTTTTAATTTTTGAGAGACAGAATTAGCATGGGAGTGTCAGAGAGAGAGGAAGACAGAGGACTGGAGGTGGGCTCAGCACTGACAGTGGAGAGCCCAATGTGGGGCTCGAACTCACAAACTGCAAAATCATGACCTGAGCCGAAGTCAGACACTTAACGGGAAGAGCCACCCAGGTGCCCCAGGGTCGTTCTATTTTTAATTTTTTGAGGAACCTCCATATTGTTTCCCACAGTGATTGCACCAGTTTGCATTCCCACCAACAGTGCAAAACAGTTCATTTTTCTCCACATTGTCACCAACACTTGTTGTTTCTTGAATTGTTGATTTTAGCCATTCTGACAGGTGTGAGGTGATATCTCATTGTAGGGGGTGGGGGTTTGTGTTTTGTTTTGTTTTTTTTCATTGTACTTTTGATTTGCATTTCCCTCATGGTAAGTGATGATGAACATCTTTTCATGTGTCTCTTGGCCATCTGGATGTCTTCTTTGGAGAAATGTCTGTTCATGTCTACTGCTCATTTTTAATTGGATTATTTGGGCTTTGGGTTTTATAAGTTCTTTATATTTTGGATACTAACCCTTTATCAGGCATGTAATTTGTAAATATCTTCTCCCACTCAGTAGGTCACCTTTTAGTTTTGTTCATTGTTCCCTTCGCTGTTCAGCAGCTTTTTCTTTTGATGTAGTCCCAGTAGTTTATTTTTGCTTTTGTTTCTCTTGCCTCAGGAGACATATCTGGAAAAAGTTGCTATGGCTGAGGTCAAAGAAGTTACTACCCATGCATGTTCTCTTCCGGGATTTTTATGGTTTCAGGTCTCACATTTAGGTCTTTAATCCATATTGAGCTCATTTTTGTGGATGGTGTAAGAAAGCCGTCCAGTTTCTTTCTTTTGCATGTTGGTGTCCAATTTTCCCAACATCATTTGTTGAAAAGACTGTCTTTCTCCATTGGATATTCTTCCATGCTTTGTCTAAGACTAATTGACCATTTAATTGAGGGTTTATTTTTAAATTTTCTATTCTGTTTCATTGACCTATGGGTCTATTTTAGTGCCAGCCATACTGTTTTGATTAATATAGATTTGTAATATAACTTGAAGTCCGGAATTGTGATGCCTCCACCTTTCCTTTTCTTTTCCAAGATTGCTTTGGCTATTCAGGGCCTTTTGTGGTTCCACACAAATTTGAGGATTGTTTGATCTAGTTCTATGCTGGGTGTTTCACCACCCAGGTGAAAACATATTTAAGTGTAGAGAATTATACCTGTTTACCCATCTCACCACCTATTTCTGCTTCAGAACTTTGAAGACATTATAGATACATGTGAAGGCCTATACATGCATCCCTAATGTTCTATCTCACGCCCTCCTGATTTCCCAAAGATGGTTACTTAAAAGGTATGCACCATCTTGCAGCTTGTGTCATTTCCAAACATATTAGTACATTTTTCTAACTTTTAATAGATGTACCCATAATATATAGTAATCTTAAGACTTAAAAAAAGTATCAAACTCTATATGCCAATCTAACTTGCTCTTTTGACACATAAGAGCTGTTCCTGTTCATTCATTTTAAATGATGTACAGTATACCATCATTAAGACATACTATAGTTGATTGGACATTATATCGATGGACATTGTTTTTAGCATCACATTGTTTGGAAAAAAAATTAAAAAGCTGCAACATTCTTGTAGTGTCCATGAATAAAGTCCAGTAGTTCCCCCAGGGTATATAATCCAGAAGTGGAATCATGATTTTGCAAGGTGTGCTTGTCACTTTCTCTAAATATAGCCAAATTGCTCTCCAAAATGGTTTTATCAATTTATACTCTTGTAACAGTACATAAAACTGATTTTTCCTCATTTTTGCCAAAACATGGGGATTATACACACACACGTGCCAACTTCGACATTTTTTCAGGGTTCTATACTTAGCCCTCTTCTCATTCTTTAACTTACTTCTGATCTTAAGTCACTCATGACTTGTCAGGTTACTTACCAAACATGTCTTATAGGCATCCTAAAAATTTCCCCGCATTCTCACATCCAACCAGACAACACAGATCCTGTTCATTCTACTTCCTTAAAAGCATGCATATCTGTCCCTTTCTCTCCATCTGATTAGTTTCCTATTGCTGCTATAGCAAATTACCACTAATTTAGTGGTTTAGAACACATTTATTCTTTTATAGTTCTGGAGGTCAGAAATCTGAGTTTTTATGGGGCAAAACAAAGTGTTGCCTGGGCTGGTTCCTTCTGGGGGATCCAGGAGAGAATCTTTTCCTTGCGCCTCTTCCAACTTCTGGAAGCTGCCGGCATTTCTTGGCTCTTGGATGCATCACTTTACTCTTCCATCATCACATCTACTGACTCTGATTCTAGTCTCCCTCTTATGATTATTTTTGTGACTATATTGAGCTCACCTGGATAATCCAGGATAATCACCCCATTTCAAGGTCGTTAATCACAGCTGCAAAATCCCTTTTGCTATATAAAGTAACTTTCAGAGGTTCTGGCGATTAGGATGTGGACAATCTTTGTCCTAATCTATCACACTATCTTAATGGCTGTTCCCTTAATTCCAAACATCCTGCTCACCTGGACAACCCAATCCCAAACTATTTACATAGACACCAGAATTGTGCTCTCAACTTCAAATCTAACCATAACCCTCTGCTTTCTCATGGTTCTCATTCCCTGCAGAATCCAGTGAAAACTCATTTTCTTAGCATACAATGATTGGTTACGATTTATCTACAAATGAAATTCTTCAGCTTTTCTCTTGCCACACGCTACTGAAATCTATGCTCCATCCATTCCAAACAATTATGCTGAATTTGCCTTTTTCACTTGCACTATTTGCCGGTATGCTTCCCATCCCTTTACCTACCTAGCCAACACATACTGATCAAGAGTCAGCTTGGAAGTTAATGCTTTCCCCTCCCGGGAAGGCTGATCATTTCCTGTGTATTCCTAATCCTATCAACCCTCATACAAACTAAGAACACCCTCGATAGTTTTTATCCCAGAGTTTTAAGGAAATTCACAATCCTTTAACAGTAACTGTTAAACTGTGCAAAAAATTTCTGGGCATATAACTGAAATTTAAACTTGGGAGACATATATATTTAGATTAATATTTTCCAAAAGGCATAATTAAAATATAAAGGGCATGGTTACATATGTATTATTTTAGTCATAAGGCTCCTGGCACATCCATTCATTTTAAATACAACACAAAGCCTACATAATTGAGTTCACCAATTTGGTTATTAGTCTACTAAAAAGCATACACAATTACACTGTGTCCTGATATGATAAAGAAATTTAAATTATACACCCCATCTCTTGCCCAAATAAACTACTAACCTACTGACTTAAGGCCCTAAGGCTTTGCTAATGTACAACTTTGTAAACCTATTATTACTGGAAACATTTTACTAACTGATATTATCTTCATTAAGCTAACTGTTCATTATCAAATTAAAGCTGTTTAAAGGGCAATGCTACTAAGTAGCATTTTACTACATAAAAATGCTCATCTTAATAATTGAAGAATAAACTGTGGCAGGATGGCTATGAAATACTTTAGTGTTTTCTTAGCAGTACTATATTCAATAAATGTTTTAAAAAGGGGGGGGCGGGTACGGACACCTGGGTGACTTGGTTGGGCATCCGGCTCCTGGTTTCAAAAGGCTCAGGTCATCTCACAGTTTGTGAGTTCAAGCCCCAAATTGGGCTCTGTGCTGACAGTGTGGATGGAGCCTGTTTGGGATTCTTTCTACCCAACCCCCCCTCTCTGCCCCTCCCTACACTCTGCAGGCACTCTCTTTCCAAATAAATAAACTTAAAAAAGAAATGCTGGGTTTTCACATTTTTACAATAATCAGCTGTTTTAGAGCCAGAGATTCTCTCAGCTTTTCCATCTTTGCCTTTTTCTTCCATTATTGCCTTAACATAGTTTTAAAGTCAGATTAAAAGATTTAAATTCTCCAGTGAACTTTCCCTTTAAAAAGCCCCCCAAATCATTTAGCTCTATCTAGAGTTTGATACAAAGCAAAGGTGTGGTGAAGAGCTAAAGATAAACTAAAGGTTTTCTCTTAGAAATAAAAAGTTTAAAGCCTAGAATCTACATACTCAGGTCAGGCTATAATCTGCCTCATGAAAGCAAAATCCTTAAACCTCACATTGCCCTTGGTTCTACCCACCCCCCCCTCCCCCCCGCCCCATCAACATCTGCTTCTGACAGTAAAAGAATGTAAGAAAACCCTAGGATCATAAAGCTGAATCTTCTCTCTTCCCTCACTTTGCAGATGGTGTTTCACACAGCCGATACCCCACTCCCCCAAACCAAACCAACCCCACCCCCAAAAAAAGAGCTGAGACCAGAATAATGATGGAACTAGAGAGTGGGCAACATATAAAATTAAGGAAAAATAAACACAAGCAGTCATTAGACATAAACCACCTGGAGAAAAGGAAACCAGTTCTGCTTTTAAATAATTTTATTTTTTCTAATTTTGTGTTACTTTAATTTCCCGTAGCACCTTGGCAATGTTGAAAACAAAAATACAAATACAAGGATGTACTCATTTTAACATAGTATGCATGAGCATGTGTCACACCATCTTTTTTTTGGGGGGGGGGTTGGGGGGAGGGAGCAGTTTGGACAACAGGAACAAACCTAAGCAATGGACAAAACAGAAGCCGTCTAACTGGTTCTGATCCCTGGCCCCGACATTTGACAGGGGTCACTCAAAAGACATGTAAATCAGGCAAAAAAAAACAAAAACAAAAAAAACCCCAACTTGATATAGATGTTTCCTTATATATACTGATCAGTGTTTTGTGCTGAAAAACTGAAAATAAAACCATTTTATTTTATACACAGCCTGTTGACATAGGAGTTGTACTTTTTTAGGAACAGTCTACTCAACAATTCATAAAAAGTTGTTACTTTTTAAAATAAACTTTAAATTATTTAATAATCAGACGATTCTGAAAGAAAGAGAATTTACTCTCAACTTGAAAACAAATTCTCTTTCAACTTCTTAAAATGTCCTCATTCAATTAATTAAAAACTGAAATGTCTATGTATCTTCTTGGAAGCTCAGACTAGCTAAGTTAGCATACACCAAAAAAGCCTAAAGTTAAATTAATGACCATCAAATCGTAAGGAAATATAAAAAGTTGGGAAAAAACCTCATCATATAATTAAGAATTTATAAAAATCCTCAAAAGGAACACACTGTCCTCTTTGCATTTTATCTTTTCTGTAAAAACAAACAAAGTGGGTATGTTATTTTAAAACAGGGTTAATGTACATGCCCAACACAAATATCAGGAGACCTAACCCCAGTGCTGTTCAACTGTGTCAAAGTAAAACCAGTGGATATTTAAGCCAAGAGACTAAATATTAAGGCTGTAACTAATAAAGCTCAAGAAAGTGTTCAGTAACTTTTAAATACTATTTTCTGCTCCAGCAGATGCTAACACTCCATTATTATTAAGCCTTTTGCAAAGCCAACCTGGTTATTTAAAAAGGAATGTGAAACAATATTCAAGCTACCTTAATTTTAGGAACTGAAAATAAAAATCGGCATGTCATTTGATCACATGCAAATCGAGCACATAACAACAATAAACCCTTATCACTGAAAGATCTTATCTTCTTCCAAAATCCAGTTGAATAAAGTTATAGATGGATCACTCTTTTGAATGCCAGTGTCTATATTTGCAAAACTGATAGAGACAGGCAGGCCCTAGAGATCATGAAAACCTCAATTATCAGCATAGGAAAGAGAGACAGGTTTGCAATATCTCCGTATACCTTCTCTATGAAGTGCAAAGCGATGAACTTGTGTGACTCTTATTCTCTTCATGCAGTAAGAACTATGACAGAAAACCACTGTACTATGCACTCAATATCATCTGTATATACTTTTAGCCTTCAACAGCCCAAGGAAGTGTTAAGTCAGAAGGATGAAGAGAAAAAACTGACATTTAAATTCCTCCTTCTAAAGAACCAAATAAATAATTGAACTACAATAAATGCCCAACCCGCATCAGTTACAGAGAACTGCTGGAAAAAACCCCAAACAAGTTCACACAACTCATAGGCATCATTTAGATACAAACCTTAAATTTGCTGTAATAAAATAAATGCTAAATACTGTGAATATATATATATATCATACACACACACACACACACACACACACACACACACACTCACTCTCTCTCTCTCTCTCTCTCTCTTCCGTATACATCCCACCAAACTGGGAACTATTAGCTGTAATGAGGCAAATTAAATTAAAAACACTATTTTATAAGAAATTTAAAAACAATTATGTCTTTAAATTTCTACTTTCAATAGCATTTTGGGGGGAAAAAAGCAAGAACACAGTTGCTTTCTTCAAGAAGAAGACTCTTCCTTTGTTTCAGTTAGAACATTTAGTTTTGGGAAGCTGGGTGGACTAACAGTAAGTCACACAGCATACAAGCGTATTTCTGTGACACATTGTAAGAAAAGTAAAGTTTCATTTTAAGTGCAATAATTAAGTTTATAATCCTTACCAAGTGATTTTTATAAAATGTTTATTCTCTTAAATCCAAGGCATTCACAGAGTGTTAACACTTTAAATGTTTATCATTTCCACCAACTGCAGCATTATCTAAGTAAACCAAAATAAGCACTTTTATCATAGATGTAGTCAATGATTATTAATACTTTTTTTTTTTTTTCAAGGACCTAAACTTCCCCCAAATTTCAGCACAGGTAGTTTTATTGTATGTTTCATTCTAGTATATGATTTTAAAAAATAGTGTGTAGAAATGAATAGTTTCAAACTGCTTAAATATATTATATACCATGTTATCAATTCACCAAATCAAAAGCAACTGCCAAGCTGAATAATAAGTTACAAAGAAATGATAATTCTGGCTTGTACAGAAATGTGCAGTGTTTAGTTACCTACTAATACAAATCTCCAAAGCTTAACTTAGAGTTGGAAGATGAGTTTCACAGTAATGTAATTTTAACCTCCATTTACATTCATTTTAATATATTACTAAGATGTTTATTCTATGTCACAATGGTGCTTTCCAGTGTTCACAATTTACAGTTTCAATTTGTACATATGTAATTCACTAACATAAGGGACAGTTATTACCATTACAAACTATCCCTAAAAAGAAAACAAAACCCCACCTTACATAGAACTCTAAAAATGGTCTGACTTAAAACAGATTAATGCAACATGGTTTTAATATTTTAGCCATTTTCTAAACACCAGCATGTAAACTTGCCTACTTAATATGACAGCTACAACTTTATTCACTGAGAAAGTATGTATTAATTTTCTTCAACTATCTTTCTCACCTTAACTCAAAAATCTCATGACTTGCTGGTTCTGTTTCTGTGAATTTCAAACTGTATTTCTTTTTTTTTTTTGAGAAAGGGAAGGAAGAAGATGATAAAATATACTGTAAACAGAAAAAAGTTGCCCCCAAATTAAGTTTAAAAAAAAATTTTTTTTACTTCTACACTATTTAATACTTTAAGGATCAGTTACAATGTTTCATCTTTAACACACGAATAAATTACTGCAGGGTCAGTCTGACCTACCATTCTGGGATCTAAAATTCTAAACACGTGAACAGAAGAATAAACTACTTCAATGTTCAATTCGGAAATTTAAAACAGTTATATGATTTGACTAGACTGGTCAAGGCAGTTAGAAACATACAATTCTGTAGAATGGTGGTTATTTTGCTTTTGGGGGTGGGTAGTCAAAGAACAGAGAATAACAAATGAAGTAACAAAAAAACCTGTTTCCTATGGGGGGGGGCAGGAAATCACAAAGCAGTTTAAACCTCTGAAGTCCATTTGACCTATCCACTCAGATCTAAAACATATTTTTGATTTTCTGAATAACCCCCATTCTTTCCTTGAGTATCAAGCTGACTGATAGTCACATCTCTAAGTATAATCAGAGTTTAACAGCTTGTTCAGACTGAATTTCAAAATGGAAAAAAAAATCTACTCCAGTATTACATTCAGTTTGCAAATCATTTACTAACATGACAACAGATTTGGCTTCAATCACTCTTGCACACACTCACACCACAACAGGCACTCCAGCCACTGATCTGCTTTGCAACACAAGGCCATATAGGCAGAGATGGCATTCTCCAAGCCAAACTTTAAATAGATTAAAAAAAGTAATTTCTAATTTTACAGAAATGCTTCTTCAAAAAATATTTTCTCTCACTCCCTCATCTCCTATACTGAAGGATGTGTAATATGTTTTTTTCCCCAAGCTAAATCTGAACCCTCAAAATTGATTCTAGGCAGAAGATCTCTGCAAATTAAAATCAAAAACAAAAATAGAAAAATTATATTTTTATATATGTATACATATATATATATATATATTTATACTGATTGGAATCCTCCAGCATTTTAAAATCACTTTAGAGATGAATTTTGGGATTCTACTGCTCACAACTCCAAAATCCACAATGATTTAAGGACATAGACTTTTCTCCTGCTTCCTTCCTGGCTACCCCTTCCCCTCCAGAACAGTTCAATACAGCCACGGCTCAAGTTTTAATGGGAAGAGAGAGAAGTTTCTGAATAGTTTGTTTGTTTTACTTTGGTGATCTGGGTGGCACATATTGCTCTTTGCCATTACGTCGAGTCACTCCCTGAGGTATAGCCCTATGGCCAAACTGGCGTCTCTGTTCCCTGATTTTTCCAGCTGCTCCCCTGGGAATGGTATTGCCTCGGAAACCAGAATATTCCTTACTAGCCCTTGCTTCTGGCTTCTCATGTGATTTCTCAATGGACTTCTCAGGAGCTCCATTCTCTTCATTTTTGGTGGGAGACACTACATTGGAGCGAAGTTCTCGTAGTGGCTGCACAAGAACTGGAGATGGTTCTTTAGGGGGCTTCTGGCACACTTCAGCATAACTTAGCTTTCGGGGTTCCTTTGAAGTGAAGATAAGAAACAAACTTATGGTACACATTCTCTAAATAATAAGCTACAAAAAGGACAGTGTGAGGGGCACCTGGGTGGTTCAGTCAGTTGAGCGTCCAACTTCAGCTCAGGTCATGATCTCACGGTTTGGGAGTTCGAGCCCTGCATCAGGCTGTTATGACAGCTTGGAGCCTGGAGTCTAGTTTCGGATTCTGTGTTTCCCTCTCTCTCTGCCCTTCCCCTGCTCACGTTCTGTCTCTCTCTCAAAAATAAACATTAAAAAAAAAAAAAAAAAAAAAAAGGATAATGTGACCCATAAGAAAATCAGTAAGTTATTTATTTATTTATTTGTTTATTTTTTCGTAATGTTTATTTATTTATGAGAGGGTGCGTCAGGGGAGGGGCAGAGAGAGATGGAGACAGAGAATCCCAAGCAGGCTCCACACTGCCAGCACAGAGCCCAATGCAGGGCTCAAACTCACAAACTGTGAGATCATGACCTGAGCTGGATGCTTAACCCACTGAACCACCCAGGCACCCCAGTAAGTCATCTTCTAGGGAAGGGCAATAGGCAGTCTCATACACATTGCTATTAAAGTGTATTGGAACAATCTTAAAACAAAAACACAATAACTTCGCTGAAAATAATAAAATGCCTTGGCAATTTATGTAACAATAACTTCACTTGAGGAATTTATCTGAAGGATGTTCATGTCAGCATTGTTTACGGTGATGAAAAAAACTGGAAACAACCCTAAATGTCTAATAAGGAAGGACAGATTAAGTTAATAATGTACATTCATGTGATGAAATGAAATGATTCTATTCTGTCCTCCCTGGCTACAAAGAACCCTAAGATGGATTCCACGAGAATCTTAACAGCATCTGGGAACCAATAATGTATTAATAGAGGACTGATTAAGTCTTAATTACTTCATCGGAAAAAAATGGACAATAGGGGTGTTATGAGAATGGGATAAAGCATGTAAAAAGTCTTTAGCACTGGTCTTGGCATAGAGCAGGCTCTTCAGTAATTGGTAGCTGTCATTCTATTATTATTAAATAACAAAATAAACTCTTCTTAGCCTAGAAAAAAGGAACTATAACCAAACTGCAATTAGTTATATCAATGAATGAAAAGATTATACATAAATTTTGTGTTTTTCTCCTTGCTTTTCTGTATTTCCCTAATTATAAAAACAATTTCTGGAAACTGAATAAAAATAGGAGTGGCCCTCATAAGACTTGTTAATAAGCATTATAAAAAAAGAATTTCAAGGGGCTCAAAGCCTCTTTACACTAGCCCAAAAACAATACACTCATCATAATCTGAGTAAGAAAGAAGCTTCACTTAACTATAGGATGATCAGAAAAAAGCCATTAAAAAAACCCAGAATGAATAGTGACTTCCTCACTATCTCCCAAAGGCTAAAATTTCCTGTTTCTTCACAGTGATTTTAAATTCCTTTAGCTTCATTTGAGGCAGGCAGCCTCAATTTGGGCTATTTCCAATGACCCTACTCTAGCAAAGACTTATGCAGGAAACAAAAAAAAAAATCTCATTATTTAACCTATTATTTTTTTCTCACATACCAAACTCATCAAGTTACCTGTAGGGCCATAGCTACAGCTGCATTTATGTTACTATTACATGGTGAAGCACTATTTGTCCTTGATGGCTTTGTAGTACTTGGGGAAGAAACTGGTACAGTTGTCTGGTTGAGAACATCCTTCTGAACAGTGGAATCCTCTATAGGATCCTTTACTTGCTGAGTTGTGCTAAGGAAAAGAGAGCTTGATATTAGACTTAATACAGCACACAAAAACACCTAAGCAAATGATCAGAAGAAAAAGTAATCTCAATGTGGAAGATCTTCTATACTGAAACTGTACCTTAGTGCAGGAAGCTCAGCAGTACATGGAGGACTGGTACTCATACTGAGTTGCTGGGCAGAGGTGCAGTCTGTCTGTTCATCCTCTGCAGGCACTGGGCAACTAACTCTCAACTCTTCGTTATCCTTAAAGTAAAATCATATTTCAAAATTGATTTATATCGACACTTCTTCAAAGAAGATATACAAGTGGCCAATAAGCACATGAAAAGATGCTCAACTACCATCAGTTATTAGGCAAATGCAAATCAAAACCACAATGAGAAACCAACCATTTCACACTCACTAGGATGGCTATAATCAGTAAGACACACAATAACAAATGTTAGTGATGATATGGAGATAACTGGAACTCTCGTACACTGAGGGTGACAATGTACAATGGTGCGGTCATTTTGGAAAACAGTCTCACAGTTCCTCAAAAAGCTAAACATAGAGTTACCATGTGACCCAGCAGAATATATGTAAGAGAAAATACATGTCTACACAAAAACTTAATACACAAATGTTCATAGTAGCATTATTAGGTTTGGGTACAAACCTGAAAGCTCATCAACTGGTGAATGGATAAACAAATTGAGGTCTATCCCTATAATGGAACATTACAGTGCAATGAAAGGAAGTACGTACTGGTACACACTACCACAATGGATGAACCTTGAGGACATTATGCTATGTGAAATAAGCCAGTCACAAAAAGACAAATATTATATGATTCCACTTATATGAGATACCTCAAGTAGTCACATTCATACTAAGTAGAATGGTGGTTGACAGGGGCTGAGCAAAGGGGACAGAAGCAGGTAATGGGAACTGCTGTGTAAGGGTATAGTATTTTATTTATTATCTACTTCATTCAAATGTTTTTATTTTTAAGTAATCTCTACACCCAACATAGGGCTTGATCTCACAATCCAGAGGCCAAGAGTAGTACACTCTACCAACTGTCCCGGCCAGACACCCCCTACAGCATTTTATATTTACAAGATGAAGAGTCCTGGGGGTACGTGGGTGGCTCAGTTGGTTAAGCCTCTGACTTTGGCTCAGGTTATGATCTCACAGCTCGAGAGTTCGAGCCCCATTCGGGCTCTGTGCTGACAGCTCAGAGCCTGAAGCCTGCTTCTGATTCTGTGTCTCCCTCTACCCCTGCCCCTCCCCTGCTCATGCTCTGTCTCTCTCTCAAAAATAAACAAACATTAAAAAAAAAAAAACAAAAAAAAAAAAACAAGATGAAGAGTCCTAGAGATTAGAAGCACAACAATGCAAATGTACTTAACACAACTGAACAGTACACACTAAACAATGCTGAAGATGGTAAATTTTATATTTTATGTATTTTACTACAATTAAAAAAGAAAAACAGTAAGCCCTAGAAATTAAAATCGATTGATGCAATACAAATTTCAGCAGGTTTAAAGGTAACATTCAGAAAAACTTTGTAGAAAATATAGACAAATACAAAAATAAATATTAGGAAAGCCAAACAACAAAAATTAGAGATTCAACCTACAAGGTGCAATATCAAATTAAAAGTTCAAGAAAGAGAAAAAAAGGTGAAGAATTTATTAAAGACACAACACAGGGTGCTTGGGTGGCTCAGTCAGTTGAGTGTTCAACTTTGGCTCAGGGCATGATCTTGTGGTTCGTGGGTTTGAGACCCTCATCGGGCTTGCTACTGTCAGCACACAGCCTGCTTCGGATCCTCCGTATCCCTCCCTTCTCTCTCTACTCCTCCCCTGTTCATACTCTCTCTCAAAAATAAACAAACATGAAAAAAATACATAATACAGGAAAATTTTCTAGAAGGTAAGGACAAGTTTCCAGATTGAAAGGGTTTCCCAAGTATCCAGAGCAATGAATTAAAAAAAAAAAAAAAAAAAAAAAAAAAAGAGCCACAACAGGGTGCCTGGGTGGCTCAGTCAGTTGAGCATTTTGACTTTTATTTTGGCTCAGGTCATCTTCTCGTAGTTCATGAAATTGAGCCCCGTGATGGGCTTTGCACTGACAGAGTGGAACCTGGCTGGGATTCTCTATCCCTCTCTCTGCCCCTCCCCTGCTCACGCATACGGGTGCATGCTCTCTCCCTCAAAAAGAGAAAAAAAAGGAGCCATAGCAAGATACACCTTCATAAAATTTCATAGAATAGAAGGGTTAAATAAAAGATCCTAAAACCTCTAGAGAGGGAAAAAAGAGGTTACAGAACTATCAGGAATCAGAATGATAGATTTCTAAAAAGAATCTCTGGAAGACAGATCATTTCCTAAGCAAGATATAAAAAGAACAAACCATAAAATAAGATTAAGAACTTGTTTTCACTTACAAATACTAAAGACTGAAAACCATAGGTAGAAAACACACATAACTGACAAAGGATTAGTATACAAAATAAATTTTTTAAATTCCATGAATCTGCAAGATAAGAGATAACCCAACAAAGTACCAAATACTTGACTCTGCAAAAGAAGAAACTCAAACGGCCAAAATATGAAAAATTAAATTTTAAAAGATGCCCTACCACTCAGCAATTCCACTATGTAATACCCTTAAAATAGGGTCATGTATGGTTTGAACATTCATAGCATAATTGCTTATAATGTCAGACAGAAAGACAGCTCAAGTGTCCAATAGCAGAATAATGACATTCTTACAACAGAATACAACAATGCAAAATGAACTAGTCATCTGTATCAGCAGTGATGAATTTCACACAACAGAAGAATACATACAATTCCATTTATATTGTGTTCAAAACAGGCACAACGAACAGTATACTGTATATTAGGGGTTGACAAACCAAGGCTCACTGGCCAAATCTAGTTTATGACTTTTGTTGGTACGGCCTATGAACTAAGAGTGGTTTTTAAGTTTTTAGCATGCGGCCCACAAAGCTTAAAATATTTACTGTCTGGCCCAGCTCTACAGAAAAAATTTCCCAACCTGGAATGGTAAAACTATAAAGAAAAGCAAGAAAATTATTATTGCAAACTCAGGATGTTTATCTCTGATGGGGAGGAAGGGAAGGAATAGGAAGAATTATAAATAAAGGGGGAGACAGATGGCACTGCTAAGATGTTGGTGATGTTTAACGTCCACAATTGTGGGTTGGGATTACAAGGGGAGGCACACTTTATTATTCTTCTTCTTTAAAAATGTGTGTGTGTGAATCACACCTCAACAAATCTGAGAAGCCATCAACTGTAAAATGCACTATTATTTTATGGATTACTAAGAAAAAAACAATGCCACTTAAACTACAATAACTTTTAATTATAGGGCAGCCTGATTTTCAAAGGTGGAAAACATGAAAAAAATGTCTATCTCAAGACTGATTAAATAACTACAATATTGCACATTATTTTTTAAAAGGGAAGACAAAAAAATACCTTCAAAATTCCACAGGAAAATGATTTCTAATACAGAACTCTACACAAATAAGCTACTGATCAAATATGAGAACAGAAAAACATTTTCAGAACGCAAGATCTCAAGAAACATACTAAAACCCATTTATTCAGGAAGCTCAGGAAGATGTGACCCACCATAATACAGGAAGGTAAAACAAGATTAAGAAAAAGAGAGGATGCAACAAAAGAGACTAAGGAAAATTCCCAGGATGATGATGGCAAAAGAAAGCCCTAGCTACAGGATTGTGCATTCTGCAGCCAGCCACTGAGAGTACAAGAAGGAGAAATAATAGCAATTTTCTGAACTGAAGTTCAGTTATGAAAAAAATATGTAATATTGAGATGTGACTTACAAATGATGTCATATCCTAATATAAGTGGCAATGTTTTTACTTTCTTAGTGACACTAAAATAACGGGGCATCTTACAATGGATGGTATCCCAGATATGACGCAGTACAATATACAGGGAAGATGAGAGAAGTATGTTGGTTTAAGAGAACTAAATCCTCAGCTTCTAGAATGGGAAGTTAATAGACATTGAAAATTGGAATGTCAAGAAACAGCAGTATATTGGAATGTCTGGCTGGTTGTCAGGGGAGCATGTGATTCTTAATCTTGGGGTCATGAATTCTAGCCCCACACTGGGTGTAGAGATTACTTAAAAAGAAGAAGGAAAAGAGATATCAGTATATGTTATGTGGGGAAAACAATAGAAGAAAAAGCTAGAGTTGAAGTGGTTGCAGGGAACTACTATCTATTTTTCATTATAAGCCTAGATATACTATGTACGTGCACACTATGAGATAAAAATGAAAATTGAATTAAGAAGAAAAAGGGAAGAAAATGAGAAATCTGTGTGGTGTAAGGATTTTACCATAGGAAGAGGTCTATACTCAAAAATATTTTAGGATGGGGCAGCCCAATCTTTTGACATCAACTCTCCACTATTGGAAAGCCTGAGTTTAGCAAACTAACTTAGGATCCCTTTACATCATTGGCTAATTACAGGCACTTCACACAAACACCACTTTCCATCAGCTTGCATCAATTAGTTCTACCAAGCTGAACTGATACAAAGACATGCAAAAATGAAGCAACATTTTATTGGCCTGTGCAGCTTTATCATAAATCTTTTAATAATACTCAACGTGTGCTGAAAATCCCATGAATAAAAACTGCCAGAAATACATATTAGGTGCAAATAAAATTTTAAATAATAACTCTGGAAACAAAGGCTGACTATGGTCCCATAAGGTAAAAGACTGATGCTTCAGTGTTTACCTTTTCTTTGTAGACACCTTTAACAACATCAGACATCCTACTCTCCAAAACAAGTTCACCTGGAGTTCTTGATGAACTTCCAGGTAAAGGAGGAAAATTTGAGGCTAATAAATCAAACTTTGGCGTTGGAGCCTTTGCTTCAGCTGATGAAGACTGGGGTCTCTAAAAGACACAAATCATAAAACAGGTCACATGCCAATCTCATTCTCTAATCCTGTACCACAGAAGCTAAAAGCTGCAAGGAAACAAAATTCTAAAGCACAGAACTGTTCGTTCTCCTATAAATTCTTGGCTTCTCATTTCAGTTGAGCTCTCGTTTTTCTTTATCAATCCTACTTACCTTTAGTCAACTCCCTCTCTTGTTTCTCTTGCAAACTCTGCTACACTCCATAAGCCTTTTTTTTTAAATTAAAGTTTATGTATTTTGAGAGAGTGTGTGTGCATGTGTGGGGGAAGGGCAGAGAGAGAGAATCCCAAGCAGGCTCCACACTATCAGCACAGAACCCAGCGTGGGGCTAGATCTCACAACCGGGCTAGATCTCACAACCGTGAGATCATGACCTGAACCAAAACCGAGTAGGATGCTTAACCAACTTAGCTACCCAGGCGCCCCACACTCCATAAGCCTTTTAACCAATCTCTGCTATTTGCTTTCTAAATTTGCAGTAACTTCCTTAAAAACAAAAACCTATTTACCTATAGTCTCAAGAGAGAACAATATCCTTTCTTGAAAATCTGATCTGCCCTTCCACCCACCACCCTATATATACCCTCTGGCAAGACTCTCACTTGTACTTCCTCTACTTTCTATTTCCTCACCTTTGTACTCATCACCACTAAGACTGCTTTGACAAATCATCAAAGTCTTCCACAATGCAAAAGCTGACAGATTCCCCCCCCCCCCAACGTAGCACCTGGTATGGTAAATATTCTCTCCTTTGGGAGCTCCTTCATTCCTCCCTTAGTTTCTGTGATACCTCTTCCTCCCAATTCTCAGATCTCACAATCATGTGTTTGTCTCTCTCTACCCACGCCTTTTGACGCTCTTAGTTTCTATGTGGTTACTATTCTTTTCACTTCCATACTCTCCCTGTGGGATAGCAATTATACATGGCTTCAGCTACTACCTATATGCAAACAATCTTTCAAAAATTTTTTTCTCAAATTTTTTTTGACTTTAGTTAACATAACCTATTGGTTTAAGGAGTAGAATTCAGTGAGCCTTACAACAATCTTTTTCACTTTGGGGGACTTTCTGGCTACACACCACTGAAAACTCACCAAAACTCATTGAATTGTACATACACTTTCAATATGTTCAACCTAGACCTTTACCTGAAACCTAAACATCCATTTGTCTACCAGCCATTTCTACTCAGATTTTGGATACTTCAAAGAGCAAAATAAATAATCTCACTCTTTAGCACAAAGCTACTATGTTCTCAAAGTTCCATTCTTGACCATTCCTCTATTTAAATCACTCTCTCTGCAGAGTCCTTTGAATGATATCATCTACCCTTATGATCTCAAATACTTTGTGTAAGCTTACAAATCCTAAATTTTATCTCTAGCTAAAACCTCCTTCCTGCACACAAAGGCACCTCCACTCTGCCTGTCCTACTGGAGAACATGTTTGTCTCCTTTTTCTTCACCCCAAACTTCAGTCCTCAATGTGGGTATTTTCAACATATTAAATGGACTTTGAAACTAATCTCCCTCTCCTCCATTGTTTAGGGTCATCTGAGGATTCATGTGGACTGCTGCAAGTTGTTGCCATTCACGGCTGTTCATGGTATACAGAAAGCTATAACAAAAAACAGTACTGTTTTAAAAGGTGTACAGTTTTCCCTAAGGACTATTCTGTGTTACAATGCAATACATTTTCTTCTTTGAAAATACTTATCTTTTCACTACTTATATATATGTAATATGCTTGTACATATATTACATGTACCCTATAAACTATATATATAAAATTCACTACTTACACATTTAAAATAAGCATCATACCACAAATTTATGATTTATCTGTAAACTCTAGGCAGGGTTTTCTTGAAACCTCTGTGTGTTCCTGTATCATTCCGATTCCTCAACTCCTTTTGCTCCCAGTTAAGAAATGGCAAACATTTCCCATGAACAGATCATAAAAAAATTAAAACATGATTAATTTAAAGCTAGGTAAGTCAAAATTCAAATAAAAACATGTCTAGGGGTGCCTGGTGGCTCTGGTGGTTAAGTGTCTGACTCTTGGTTTTGACTCAGGTCATGATCTCACGGTTGTGGGATCGAGCCCTGTGTCAGGCTCCGTACTAGGCCTGGAGTCTGCTCTCTCTCCCACTCCCTCTGCTCCTCCATTGCTCAGGCTCTCTCTCAAAAAATAACAAAACATGTCTACAACTATAAAAACTTTTCAGATTTGTAAGTAGTTTAGAAGATTAGTGGATAGAAGAATAAGCAGAAGGTAGAAAATTGCCCCCAAGTGACAATAAACAGTTTAAGTTTCCAACACCATCCAGAGACCTTTAAAGGTGAAGGATGTACTTTATCAAAAAAAAAAGTTGGCAAAAAATCATATATTTGTAGGGCTATCGATAAATAAAACTTTTTTTTCAGTTTCTGTCCGAGTGAAAATTGGCACAACCCCTAAAGAAAGCTGTAAGTTGGCAGCAACTAACTGAATTGTGACCCAGAAATCTCTAGAAAGGGATTCTCCTTCGTATGTTATTGAACACACAGGAAATGATGGCTGTAAACTACTTAAATGTCCATTAATAAACTAATAAAGTTTCCATTGATTATTTTCATTTTTTGATTTTTAAACCATGTGAATATATTAGGGATTCAAGTAGTTTTTAAAACACATGAGCAACATAGACCAAATCCCTAGCTATACATGTGCTTTAAGGTCAGGGAGTGGCAGTCATAGTAGGTATTTTAGGGTCAAAGCACAGGTTCTATTTACCTTTGCCTAATAAATACTATATTCAAAAAAACAAAAACCTGGAAAGGAAAGACCACAAACCAATGCCATACTAAATCAGAAAAGAAAAAATAAATGAACAAATGTATAAAGGTAAAAAAGAAAAAAATACTTACTGGGACTCTTTCATCTTCTCGTCGTCTTCGACCTCTGAAAAGAGTTCTCCTTTTAGCAACGACAAAAAAAGGTGGGGATGATGGGAGGGGCAACTCATACGTTTTGTCAAATACATATATATATATATATATATATATATATATATATATATATATATATATATACATACACACACATACATACACACACACACACACACACACACTACTGAAGATGGGTTAACTTTTAGTTTAAGTAATTCTACTTTCTGTATCTCCACTATTATGAAGAGATGAATATATATTCTTCTGAATGGATCCTAAACTAATCTACCAAAAACTTCATCTACTACCACCAACACGACTAAATAAGATGGGCCCATTTTTATTAGGTAGTGCTCCTTCCATACCAGAAGCATATCATTATTCAGTTTTTTTGGTTTCATTCAGGCAGACTGGGCAATAATGTATAACCCCATTCCCACAGTTTAGAATTTGTAAGAGATTAAAACTAGAATGCAGATAGGATCTTATCTTTCTAAGCTATTCTTTCTTCAGTGAACCATACAGAACTTCAGAGTAACTTTATAAAACCTCTGACTCAGAGCTATATTCTATACGGGCACTATAAATTTCGTAATATTTATGAAAAACCATTAACCGGTATTATGTGAACACTGTATTCATTTAACATAAACATACACCAATAGTTAAAACAAAAAAAATCACTAGATCATGTTCTTCAAATACTCATATTATGAGCAAAGAATTTTCATATACCATATCCGTATTTATTCTGTATTTCCTTACCTGCCCCTACCATAGTCCCCATTCTGTTCCATCTGTAAAGGGGGAGTTTCTTTTGGAAGATAGCTTTGCTCCTGATGCCCTGTTACTGTAGGGTTATGCCGTTCAGTTGGAAAGTTCCTTGAACCAGATCTGTTTAATTGTCCATCCCCCAATGATACAGAGCCCTCTGTTGAGTGCTCTGAACCACTCGATGACCTAAAATGAGGCTTCACACTATAAGAAACATAAGATCACATACATGAGAGGATAAATCAAAACAGAAAATCTTTCCTCTTAATGGCAAAAACTCTTATTTGATAGGCTAAGTTAAAAACTGCCTTCTACTGTATTCTGATTTTCTATAAATTAAACATAAAAGTGTCACATTATAAAAATGTAAACTTATGTCCCAGATGTATTATTTTTAAAAGGCAAAGAATTTTTACATTTAAAAAAAGTTGTTTGGAGAGATTTGGGTTAAGATCCAAAGTTCTTCAAAATATAGGTACTTCCACCTCAATACTCAAAATACAAGTAGGATTTTACCTAATTTAACACCAGCTGCAGTCGTGACACATATAAATCAGTCAGGCTTTAAGCTCATTGGTAAGTCTATGCCATACATTCTCAATGGGGCAACATCACCCCAAGTGGGAGTAAAAAAGGTTCTGGGATGGGGAGATGGACAAAAAGAAAAAACAAAAAACCTCATCTTACTCTTTTTATGCATAAAGTATAGATATTCATACATTACATAAATACATATACAATAATCTCCAGCACTAAATTTTCATAGGGAAAAATTAGGGGGTGAAAAAAATCTAAAAAGGCTCTTTAGGGGAGTGCCAATGAAAACAAGAGAAAAAGTGCAATGTATTAAAATTCTAGCTTCTTAATAAGTTCATTGCTCAAAGATCCTTATGGGCGGGGGGGGGGGGGGGGGGGGAGGACGGGACAACAGCTAGGAAATATAATGCAAGTAATAGCCTAGCGTGATTTCATGAATTAGGTAGGGAATTTGGTAAAAACAAACAAAAACCTAAATAACTGTGAACAAAAGTAGCTTTTATCTTGGATGATGGGTGTAAGCACCCAAATCTCCTAGTAATTTGTAAGAGGATAAAGCTAGGGGTCAGGTAAAGGAGAGGCTACAGTTTAATCAAGAGCGAAAACACCTAAAGTAAGCCCAGGCAACTGAGGATCTTGGCTCAATAGATTTTACAAGGAAGTATGAGATTTATATTCGGCCCCTTACTCGTAGTTTATATATTCAATTTTTACAGTCTATTTTCACAGTTATAAATTTATATTAATAATACACTGTCGATTCCTGGTTCTCTGAATAGAGATTTAAAATCTCAAAATAATTATAAACCCAGCAATTAAGCATTAATTCAAACAACATCTCTAGTTATCCTACTTTACTCTTTACAGAAAATAAAAAATTAGATTACTATTAAACTTAAATGTAAAAATCAGGCTACAAAGTTGGGCTGTTTCATGTAAGATGTTACTTTTCAAAATAATTACTTTATGTCAAAATAGATTTTTAAAAAATTTTATTTATTTTTTTAAAGTAATCTCTACACCCAACATGGGGCTCAAACAATCAACCCTGAGATCCAGAGTCACATGCTCTACCGAGTCAGCCAGGCAATCCTCAAAATAGATTTTTAACAGCAATGAAAATGATAGTATGTCAAGAAACACAAAGTAATTTTCAAAATATTTATATTATCCATTGTATCTAAAAATGACCTCATGAGGTAGATATGCCGTTTATGTAGCTGTTCAGAAACTATTATTCACTTAAATTTGCTCACTGTATTTCAGTATAACTAACAGATTAGTTATTAGGTTTACACAGCCCTCAGATCTCATAATCTTACCCTTCACTGAGAGGGACTTACAATCTCAGTCTAGGCAAAAGATAAAAAGAAAGATAAAAGAAGTAAGTGATAAAAGATGGAAAGGAAGAAGTGATGTGATAGAAAGACAAAGAATGAAAGGTAGAAAAATGCCCAGACTTCTGAAAGTTAGTCCTAGTCTCTCCAAGTAGGTCTAGTGATCATCACTGGGCTGTTACAAGGATCATATAATAAACTGCAAAGGGGCTTTCTAAAAGTTACTTTCTCTTTGACTGATAACTTTAAACAAACAAACACAGTGGTCTTGTGTTGGTCAAAAAGTTCTTTTAGTTTCATCTGTAATATCTGCATTTTATAAGAAGAAAGTATTTGTGTATAATTTTTGTAACTAAAAATTAACAACCTGTACTGGTCACAGGTATGAAAAGGAATTGTGCGTGAATGGTTTTGAAAAACAAGCAAAACCTGTCCTGTACCTTTAAAAGCACATATCCTTACAAGCAAGGATAACTAGACTGTCATTCTTGGCTTTCTTATCGTAATTTCACCCTTTTTATCAAGAAAGCACAGCAAATAAAAACAAGTGACGGTAAAGGAACACCATGAACCTATTTAATACATTTTTTAGTTAAAAATATGCAAACCACCAGTACTTTTAGCTAATACTGAAATACTGCTTTTAGTCTACAAGAAAGATGTCTATTCTACTTCACTGTCTATAGCAAAATTCACTCCTTAAAAAAAAAAGTGAAATCAATAGATAACCTATTTCTACAAAGCTACCATTTCTAATCAGGAGAAATCTGTATTTTCTAACAAGTGAAGTTGTAAGCTGTTATTTGCTCTACTTAAATTACTTTTAAGAAAAACTTTACCGTCTACGGCCATACCACCCTGAACGCGCCCAATCTCGTCTGATCTCGGAAGCTAAGCAGGGTCGGGCCTGGTTAGTACTTGGATGGGAGAAAAACTTTACCAACTATAGTAGAGGAAAGGAAATGTTCTAATCTCAAGTCTGCTGATAATAACCAGCCAATGTAACCCTAGCAAGATTTTTGTCTTCTTCAGCTTTTACTTTCTTCATCTGTAAAACTATATCATAACATAGGTCTTCCCAGATTTAAACATCATTATCTCTATGTGTTCATGGAAATTAGTCGTTTTGAAAGCAGGATTGGGATTAAAGGACAATGTGTGAGGCTCCCTATACCTTTCTACTCATATGTCCTAGCAATACTTGAATTTTGCGGGTGTTACTTTATTACCAAACCAAAAACCATCTTTAAGAGCACAATAATCCTTTGAATTATAAAGAACCATCCATCCTTGTTAACAGAAAGAGATCTCAATTGAAACTTCATAAAGCAGTAAGAATAGGTATATGTAGTAAAGTTTTCCTAATGCTCATAAACGATCTTCAAATGCTTTAACCAATTGTCAGTGAGTACAAACTGTGTGAGTACAAAAAACTGATTATGAGAGGATGATACATTATGAATGCTTCCAGAAACCACTAAGAAGAACACTTAATACTGTGAGTCTTCTTTCTCAGTGAAGCATGTTCCAGGAAAACCTTACAAAAAAGAATTAAGTTCCCAGAAGTCATCTTAGAAGAACATACCCCATGTGGTCTCCTTGCCAAAAAGAACCAACTGGGAGAATGAGATCTAGCAAGAGAAAATCCCTGAAAAGAAATAATTAAAAAAACAAAAACCCAAACCTAGGAGGCTCACAAAATAAGCAAACAAGGAACAATAAATATGAAACTATTAAATAAATCTAAGCCACCACATAAGCCCATTTTTCTTTGGCTACTCATACTCTATCAAAAATCATAATATATACCAAATTATTGAGATTATCAGTTGACATTTACACAAAAATAATTAACACTTAACAGACTTATTAATCTTTTATATGATAGCAAATAATTTCCAGAGTTCTCAATAATTTATCTAGAACACTTTTTAAAGTGTAGGCTTTACATAAGAGATTCTTAAAAACTGAGAACAAACTGAGGGTTGATGGGGGGTGGGAGGGTGGGGAGAGTAGGTGATGGGCACTGAAGAGGGCATCTTTTGGGATGAGCATTGGGTGTTGTATGGAAACCAATTTGACAATAAATTTCATATACTAAAAAATAAAAAAAAAATAAAATAAATAAAAAAATAAAGTGTAGGCTTTGAAGTCAAATTGCCTGGGCTCAAATTTTGGCTCTGCCAATTACTAGCCACATGCTCATAGACATGATATTTAACCCTTTTGTTTCAATGTCCTCATCTTAAATAGACATAACTGTATATATCTTATCGGGTTATGAAAACTATGATAAAATATGTAAAGCCCTTAAGACAAACCCTTAGACACTAAATGTTCAATCATGTTAGCTGCTGCTATAGTTCATGGAAATCATTTCAAAAGTAAATTCTTAAAAATCTTAAGTAACTCATTTTCCCAACATTCAACACTCAAATAAGCTAATATTTCTATCCTCAAAAAACCCATTCTCCAAAATGTTACATATTAAACTACTAATTAGACTACTAATTTAGACACCAGATTTTGCTACTATCTTAAAATAATTTTCTATTATCTTTATTATTTAAAAAACAACAGTATGTATCATTTACAATCCCAGTTCCAAGTCTTTTTCTATACAAATTATCAACTCTTGAGATCAAAGTGTATTTATTAATTCTAGAGTAAAATTGTTTAAGCTTTTGGTTAAAAAGTCTGTAAATAGCATTGCTATTAACACAGTATTCTTTAAGAACTACTGGGAGTTGTGTACAATAAATTCCACTATGATTTTCATCTTACCGATTTTTTTGGAATGGTCGAGCCATATTCACAGCAGCAGCATTTGTTTTATAAGATCCTGGTGCATTAAAGCCATTCACAAAACTACCATTGGGAAAAGGAGCCTAAAAGAAAATTTGATGTGTAAAACCAATTAATGTAAAGAGCAAAATATAGTGTAAAGGCTGTAAGAAACTCCTGATGAACTAACAACTTAGCATCAATTTTTCTTTTTCTTTCTTTTTTTTGTTGCTTTACAGTGTGTGTGTGTGTGTGTGTGTATGCGCGCGCGTATGAGTAGGGGAGAGGGGTAGAGGGAGAAAGGGAGAGAGAGAGAGACAGAGACAGACAGACAGAGAGAGAGGCAGAGAGAGAGAGAAAGAGAGAGAGAAAGAATCCCAAGCAGGCTCCACTGTGCCACCCAATGAACCCCGCTTTTTTTTTTTTTTTTTTTTTTTTTTTTTAAGATTTTTCATTTTTAAGTAATCTCTGCACCCAGAGTGCGGCTTGAAGTCACGACCTTGAAATCAAGAGTTGCATGCTCTACGGAACAAGCTAGGCAGGCACTCCTTCAATTTCTTTTATAAGGCAAAAATATTTATAAGCATTTTACCTATTTGCTTTTTGCAATACTCCAAGTATTACTTGATTTACAGAAAAAGGAATCATTAGGCTATTACTTAATAAAGTACATTTTTCTCTGAAAAAGTTTACCAAAACTAAAAGCATTTTAAACTACTCAGGATTGATCCAGTCTCTTATTTTAATTCACTCAGCAAACAGGAACAAATAGCTTAACCCTTAGTCACGTGCATATATTTGGTATAGGGGATTAGATATTATCACTACTTAAAAGTCAGAAAATAACCAATATCAACACAAAACAAAAAATAAACTACTCTAGCTGATTTCTTCAAATTTCAGCTTAAGTGAAATATTTTATGATTCTGTAAGGATTTCACTTACCAGTGGCGTTTCAAAGTAAGGTGCAGGATTTGGTGACCAAGACTGAGGCACAATACTGTAGACCGAGTACTGTTGGTGAGGATTATATACAGGCTGCATAAAAACTGGTGAGGCATACTGTGCTTGAGTTTGAATGGGCTGACTATACATACTAGAATCCATTAATCGATAACCATTCTTTGCAAAAAATGTATTGATGGCTTTTATCCTTGCCTAGAAGAGGAACATATTATAATAAAGTGTATATTCTCACAAATATATTTAATTTACTTTTTAAACATATTTTACACAACTATGTTATTTCTGACTACTGTAGAGTCAGCAGAGCAAAAGGAAATGATTGATAGCTTTAAATTACTTTAAAAACTTTTGCATGGCAAATACAACAATGAACAAGGTAAAGCTACAAAAGTCAAAATATCAAAATAATAAAACTAACTGCAAATTATCACAGATAAAGGGGCTAATATATTTCTAACATACAAATTCTAAAAAGATAAAAAATGTTAGAGAAATGAACAGTTTACAGAAAAAAGGAAGGCAAATGGCTCTTAAACATATGAAAAGATGCTAAACCTTACTTGTAAGAGAAATGCAATTAAAATGGAATTAACATTGCTCACTTATAGGATTGGCAAAAATCCAAAAATTTGACAACATACTGTTGATAAGATTGTGGCAAAATAGGCACTCTGATACACTGATGATGGACACGCAAAATAGCATAACACTTATAAAGGAAAATTTAGCAGTTATCTTCTGAAGTCATATATGCATTTTCCATATTCTCACCCATCCCACTTCTAGGAATCTTTTCCAAATATACACTGAACAAAAAGAAGTTTAAAAAGGGATATACATGGCTGTTCAAAAACACTAACTATAATAGGGATGGAGAAAAAGAACTATCTTCAATACACACACACACACACACGCACAAAACAACAGAACAATCAGTCCGTCGATGGCTGAATACACCAGAGTACATCCACACAACTGAGTATCAAACAGAAATAAAAAGAACTAATGAATTGCTCTAAATACTATTATGGAGTGAATTCAAGAATATACTATTGTTTAAAAAAAAAAAAAAAAAAAAAAAAGGTAGGGGCGCCTGGGTGGCTCAGTCGGTTAGGCGGCCGACTTTGGCTCAGGTCATGATCTTGTGGTCCGTAAGTTCTAGCCCCACGTCGGGCTCTGTGCTGATAGCTTAGAGCCTGGAGCCTACTTCATATTCTGTGTCTCCCTCTCTCTGACCCTCCCCTGGTTCATGCTCTGTCTCTCCCTGTCTCAAAAATAAATAAACGTTAAAAAAAAAAAAAAAAAGGTAAAGCAAGGAGGATAAAGGAGTATGTATAGTAAGCTACTGTTTAGCTAAGTCACATAGGAATATAAAGATATACTTGCATATATACATATATATGTGTGAATATGTATTTAATATACCATGTTTTAGATATTTTACTTTTAAACCATGCACACATTGAAAATAAATCAATTATAAAAATAAATAAATAGGGGCGCCTGGGTGGCTTGGTCGGTTAAGCGTCCGACTTCGGCTCAGGTCATGATCTCACGGTCTGTGAGTTGAGCCCCGCGTCGGGCTCTGTGCTGACAGCTCGGAGCCTGGAGCCTGCTTCCGATTCTGTGTCTCCCTCTCTCTCTGACCCTCCCCCATTCATGCTCTGTCTCTCTCTGTCTTAAAAATAAATAAACGTTAAAAAAAAAAAATTTAAAAAAATAAATAAATAAATAATATTCAGTAGCATCCAGCAAAATTAACTTAAATGTGCATTCAATTGGTAATACAACACATAGAAATCCTAAGTGACTTTCAGCCATAACAAAACCAACTGTTAGCCTCAGGAATAAACTACAAGGCAAAGTATAGCAAAAAAATTCTTAATTTATTGTCAGACTTATATTGCTTTTGGTATTGCTATTCTGATACTTTTGTGTGTGACTATGGGATACAAAAAAAATCAGTAATTATACTGGAGTCAAAGAGATCTGAGATTTTCACATGGGAGAAAGGAGACACAAACGTAAGACTAAAGAAGTAAAAAACCATATATCCTGAATTTAAATCAAAAGCATCAGTATAAACTCACTTTTGTTAAAAAAAAAGTAACAATCCATATTTCATATTTCTGTCCAATGAAAAAGCTTTCAAACAATGACCATACCAGTAACCACAAGAACTCCTTGTGCCTAGCCAGTAGGCTAAAAATTATCACCTCCCCATAAAAATAAAGTGGGGACTCTGGAGACTTGACCTGACCCCAGGCCTTTGACATCAAATATACAAGAAGATTCAAGCAAATCACTGAAAATTACTAGGACCATGACAAAAGGACTGATAAGTTAACTCAAAGAGGACACAATTCATCGATAAGGACAACAAACACATCAAGTATGTTTAAATACTCAACAACAAAAAACACCTGAATGGTCAGTTTTGAAGGTTCATTATTTTCTAAAACTGGCTAAGAAAAGCTAGAACCAAGCATTTCTCATATGTTCCATATATGAGTTGTACACCTCACAATAATGAAGATAATGGAAAGCTTCTCTTTATAGAAGTGCTTCAACTGACAAATGGAAAAAAGAAAAAAGAAAGCCTAAAAATAGCACCTCTTTGCAGCTTTAATTTATAGATTTAGTCAATGATCAGTGGCATCCAGCATAAGAGACAGACACAAAAACATACAGGCTTTTTGTTCTCTCTCTGCTGCTCCCAAGTCAAGCCAAATTTTGATCAAGCCTCTAAATCTGGCTATCAATCTGCATGAAGTACAGGGACAGAGAACCATGTTTAACTACATTAAAAAATCTAACTAGCCAATTCAAAAAGGGGCAGAGGACTTCAACAGACACTTATCCAAAGACAATATACAAATGGTCAATAAACACATGAAAGGATGTTCACTACCACTAATCATTAGGGAAATGCAAATCAAAACTACAATGAAATACCACCTCACATTAAGATGGTTACTATTTAAAAAAAAAAAAAAAGAAACAAACAAACAGAAAAGAACAAGTGTTGGAGAGGATGTGGTGAAATTTGAACTTTTGTGCACTGTTGGTAGGAATGTAAAATGGTGCTGTGGAAACCAGTATGGAGATACCTCAAAGAATTAAAAACAATCACTGTATGACTCAGCAATTCTACTTGTGGGTATTACCCAAAATAACTGAAAGCAGGGTCTCAAAGAGATACCTGTATACCCCTGTTCATAGCAGCATTATTCACAATAGCTAAAATGCAAAAGCAATCCACGTGTCCATCAACAGATTACTGTATAAGTAAAATGTGGTATATACATTCAGCAGAATGTTATTCAGCTTTAAAAAGGAAGGACATTTTGCAATATGCTACATGGATAAACCTTGAAAACATTTTGCTGAGTGAAATAAACCAGTCAAAAAGAAACAAATACTATATGATTTCATACGTTTAAAGTATAATAGTGGTTTTCGGAGCTGGATGGAGGGGAGAATGGGGAGTTGTTATTATTTAATAGGTACAGAATGTGAGTTTTACAAGATGAAAAGAATTATGAGAAAGGATGGTGGTGAATGTGTTTAATAAACTGCATTATATAAAGACGGTAAATTTTATGTATGTGTATTTTAACACAATAAAATATAACTAGCAAAATGTATGAGGAACTCTGTAAAACCAATTAACATGGTTATTTCAACAACACACTTCCAAAAGAAAAGATAAGTAAGTAGAGGATGAAACTATAGATTTAAAAAGAGAAAAAAAATGAGAATCAGGAAAATATGAACAGCAACTGATGTTCAAGAAGCTAATGTTCATTTTTTTTAAAGTGTAATGATATTGTAAGTATAATTTTTAAAAAATCCCTACCTTTCAGAGCTACTAATACTAGTTTATTTACAGATAAAATTAAGTTTCAAATTTGCTTCAAAATAATTGGGGGCATGGAAAAATAGGTGGGAATGGATGAAGCAAGAATGACAATGCTCTACAAATTGTTACAACTGGCTAATGGGATCTCAGTGATTGATTTTACTGTTTTCTCCACTTTTATATGTTTGCAATTTCCTGTACTAAATTGAAAAAAAGGTGGGGGGAGAAACAAATGCTCTAAAACTGAGTAAAATAAATCAGACCACTTGTTTACATATTGCCTGTGTTTTGTGCCTCAATGGCAGAGTTGAATAGTTACAGCAGACTTCATGATTGGCAAAACCTACACTGTCTACTATCTGGTCCTTTAAAGAAAAAGTTTGCTGACTTTTGCAACAGAGCTAAAACAGATGTGAGAGAATTAGATTAGGAATCATAAGCCTCACCAACTTGTTGGAAATTATCAAGTGAAATAATGCATATTTAAGCAAAACTACAATTTTAATAAATCAATGAAAGGTATGTTTTATGATCCTTATAGATACAGGCCAGGAAATCCCCTCTCCCAAAATTGCAACCAAACAATAAGAAATCAATAATGGCCAATCTTGAAAAATCTGTAAAATATCAAATTGATTTTAGTATGCCCTAAAAAAATTTATAGCTACTGCTTTTACTAAAGTAATATCATACACTGTAGTTTACTTAAATCTTAAAATATCTGATAAGACACTAAAACCAAGTGAATAACATTTTTTTAATGTGGTCCATTATTAAAATGGTAGCCCAGGGGCAACCTGGGTGGCTTAGTCAGTTAAGCATCTGACTCTTGATTTTGGCTCAGGTCATGATCTCATAGTTTGTGAGTTCAAACCCTGAATTGGGCTCTGTGTTGACAATGCAGAGCCTGCTTGGGATTCTCTCTGCCCCTCTCCTGCTTGAGCTCTTTCTCTCTCTCTCAAAATAGATAAATAAACATGAAAGAAAGCAAGAAAGAAGAAAAGAAGAGAAAAGAAAAGAAAAAAGAAAATGGCAGCCCAAAGAAACAGACTCCAAGATAACCTAGGAAACAGCAGACTAAGATTTTAACCCAGCCATTAGGAATATGTATGGGTTAAAAGGAAACTGTGTTCTTAAAGAATTGAAGAAAAGGGAAATCTCAGCAGAAACATATATATGTGTGTGTATATATATACACACACACACACACACTCGGCTGAGATTATATATATATAGAGAGAGAGAGAGATTGAAAATATATATGTGTGTGTGTGTGTGTGTGCATGTGTATATTTATTTAAGTAGGCTTCATGCGCAGCATGGAGCCCAATGTGGGGCTTCAACTCACAACCCTGAGATCAAGACCTGAGCTGTGATCGAGAGTCAAATGCCTAACCGGCACTGAGCCACCCATGTACCCCATGATCTTATAATGCTAGAACCAATAAACACACATTTAAAAAAGAACCCTGACTCTTACTTTGCAACACACAAAAGAAACTTGAAGTAGATCATAAAACCTAAATGTGAGTAATGAAAGCATAGTACTTCTAAAATCATAAAAGAAAATATTCATGACCCAAAAGACACTGATTTCAGACAAAAAAAAAAAAAAGAAAGAAAAGAAAAGTGAGATAAAAAAAGACCTTATTAAAATTAAAGGCTTCTAAAAAATTTTTTTTGAACTTCTGCTCTTTGTTCAATTAATTTCTGACAAAGGAGGCAAGAATATACAATGGGGAAAAGATGGTCTCTTCAATAAATGGTGTTGGGAAAACTAACAACTACATGCAAAAGCATGAAACTGGTCCACTTTTTACATCATATACAAAAATAAACCAAAAAATGGTTTAAGACCAGAAACCATAAAACTCCTAGGAGAAAAGCATAGGCAGTAAGCTCTCTGACACCAGAATTAGCAATATTTTTATAGATGTGTCTCCTCAGGCAAGGGAAAACAAAAGCAAAAAATAAACAAATGGGACTATATCAAACTAGAAAGTTTTTTTTTTTTTTTAATTTTTTTTTTTTCAACGTTTTTTATTTATTTTGGGGACAGAGAGAGACAGAGCATGAACGGGGGAGGGGCAGAGAGAGAGGGAGACACAGAATCGGAAACAGGCTCCAGGCTCCGAGCCATCAGCCCAGAGCCTGACGCGGGGCTCGAACTCACGGACCGCGAGATCGTGACCTGGCTGAAGTCGGACGCTTAACCGACTGCGCCACCCAGGCGCCCCCAAACTAGAAAGTTTTTGCACAGCAAAGGAAATTGTCAACCAAATGAAAAGACAATATACTGAATAGGAGAAGATATCTGCAAATAATAAAATAAGGGCTTAATATCCAAAATATTATCCAACTATATATCCAAAATATATCCAAAATACACAACTCAGTATCAAAAAACCCGAAATAATCCAATTAAAAATGGGCAGAGAACCTGAATAGACATTTCTCTAGAGAAGACATATATATGGCCAAAAGCCACATGAAAGGATGCTCAACATCACTATCAGGGAAATGCAAATCAAAATCACAAAGAGGCACCTCCTTACTCCTGTTACAAGGCTCTACCTCTGTGCACTGATTTCTGGGTAGTTATCCAAAGAAAACAAAAACGTTAACTTGAAAAGACATTTGCGCCCCTATGTCCACTGTAGCCCTATTTACAATAGCCAATATATGAAAGCAACTTAAGTGTCCACTGATAGATGAATGGATAAAGACGATGTGGTATACAGGCACACAGGAATATTATTCAGCTATAAAAAAGAACAAAATCTTGCTATCTGCCATAACATTGACATTATGCTAAGTGAAATAAGTCAGACAGGGAGAGACAAATACTGGGTGATTTCACTTATATGCAGCTATCTAAAAAACAAAACAAAACAAAACAGAAACAAACACATATACAGAGAAAAGTCTGGTGGTTGCCCGGGGGTAACAGAATAGAGGGATGGATGAAATAGGGGAAAACAATTAAAAGGTACAAATTTCTAGTTACAAAATAAATAAATAGGTCATGGGAATGTAGTAAGTATATAGTTAATAATATTGTAACAACTTCGTATGGGGACAGATATTAGCTAAATTTCTCATGGTGATCATTTCATATGTATAGAAGTGTTGAATCACTACGTTCAGACACCTGAAACTAATATAATATTGTACATCAAGTACATTTCAATTAAAATGACAACAACAACAAATTCCAAAACTTCTGCTCTTCAAATATACGCTATTAAGAAAACAAGAAGGAAGTCACAAGTTAGGGGAAATAGATTTGCAACACACACATACATAACTGACAAAGAACTTATATTCAAAATATATAAAGGACTCTTTCTTCTAATTCAATACTAAGATCAACAATCAATTTTTTTTTAAGTAAAGAGAAGATTGAAAAAGTGACTAGATAATCAAATTGCAGTACATTCCTACTACTTGGCAATAAAAAAAGAATGAACTATCAATACATGCAACAATGTGGTTGTTAAGGGAGAGGCTACTGATCTTTCCTAAGTGAGCAGCATGCAAATAGTAGCTACTAATCCCATTCCTCAATGGCTTGTGTTCCTGGAGTGGCTGGCTGGTACAAGGCAGGTAGTAGAGACTCTGTCCTCCAAAAATACAGGGTGTTATTGTGGTTCGGTAGATCCCTGAGGATTCAGTGCTGATGCCTTAGTTTCATTCCTCTCTGCAGCAGCAGATTCCCTTGGCAATATCTATCAGAATACTTCAGTAATACCAGGAATGGGAGGATCATATTTCAGTGTTAATATTGTAGAATACTCAGAATATCTAGTTCTCAAAAAAGAATTAAAAAACAAAAACACAGGAAACCTATGGTCCATTCACAGGAAGAAAAAAAGAATTCGATAGAAACCATCCTAAGGAAGCACAGACATTGGAATTACTGGCCAAAGATGCTAAATCAACTTGCCTTTTTTTAAAAAATATTTTTCTATTTATTTTTTATATTTTTAATATTTATTGTTGAGAGAGGGAGAGAGCAAGCGAGCGAGCGCTGGGGAGAGCAGAGAGAAAGGGAGACACAGAGTCTGAAGCAGGCTCCAGGCTCTGAGCTGTCCATACAGAGCCCGACACAGGGCTCGAACTCATGAACCATGAGAATGATGACCTGAGTGGAAGTTGGACGCTTAACTGACTTGAGCACCCAGGCACTCCAAATCAACTATCTTAAAAGTGTTCAATGAGCTAATGGAAACCATGGACAAACCTAAGAGTATCAGGAAAAAGATGTTATGAACAAAACAATTTGAAGGAAATCAACAGGCCTATCCTACAAGAAATGCTAATGGGAGTTATTCAGGGTGAGATAAAGATATTAGAGAGTAACTCAAAGCTATAAGAAGAAATAAAGAACACTGGTAAGGATAATTACACAGGTAAATACAAAAGAAAATATTATTATACTTTTTTATCAGATTTAAAAGAAAACGAATACAACAGAGTTTATATACAGCAGAATATTTGTACACTACTGAAACCAAGTTGATATTATTCAAATGAGGTGGTTATAAATTTAATTTTAACCTCTAAGAAAACCATGGATCAGGTCATGATCTCACAGCTCGTGAGTTTGAACCCCGCGTCAGGCTCTGTGCTGACAGCGCGGAGCCTGGAGCCTGCTTCAGATTCTTTGTGCCTCCCTCTTTCTCTGCCCCAACCCACTTGCATTCTGTCTCTCTCAAAATTAAATAAACATTAAAAAAAATTATAAAAAACATTATACTAAGGGAAATAAGCCAAATACAGAGACTGATATTGCATGATTCCACTTATATGCTATATCTAAAATAGGAATCATAAAGACAGAGACTAGACGAAAGGTTACTAAAGGGTAGAAGAATGGGCAGTTATTGTTTCATAGAGTTTATGTTTGGAATGATGCAGAAGTTCTAGATAAATACTGGTTATGGTTGCACAGCAATGTGAATGTATTAAATGCCACTAAGTTGTGTACTTAAAAATGGTAAATTATATATATGTATATTCCACACACAAAAAAAGAAACTTCCAAACAAAGCTTAAGAAATAATGTTCATTACATTATTTGTAAACAAGAGAAACAAGTTAATGCTTGTCCACGGAGAAAAATGGATAGGATAATTAAATTGTGATATACATGAACAATACTGGATGCATACTTGAAACAACAGTGAATGAAAAGATCTTAAAGATCTATTAAGTGAAAAGAGCAGCTGAGTGTCTACTGTACATTCTTATTCACGTAAAGAAAGAAAGAGGGCGCCTGGGTGGCTCAGTAGGTTAAGTGGCAGACTTCAGCTCAGGTCATGATCTCATGGTTTGTGGGTTTGAGCCCCACATCAGGCTCTGTGCTGACAGCTCAGAACCTGGAGCCTGCTTCAGATTCTGTGTCTCCCTCTCTCTCTGCCCTTCCCCTGCTTGCACTCTCTCTCTCTAAAATAAACATTTAAAAAAAAAAAAAGAAAGAAAATTCCTAGATGGACACAGAAAAAAACTCTTATCACCTCTGGGGGAAACAACTAGAAGAATCTGGTAAAGAGAATTTGAATTAATTAATTAATCATTAATTATTTAATATTGTTTGACTTTCTTATGCAAGTATTTTTACTCTTTAAATTCTGCAAAAAACATATATAAAAGGAACATATAAACATATATTCCATATGACATTCTATGATATATATATATATATATATATATATATATATATATATATAATGTTTATGAAACCCAGATAAAACTTAATATTCTCAGTCTTAAAGTCAATTAAAACAGGATGAAACACTGCCTCCTAATGAAATTATCAAAGGTGGACATTCTTCCCTTAATCCCTTTGTCCTCCAAGATCACTGCTTATGAATCACAGGATTTCCAAAATGAAAACCATGTACACTTCAAAGAAACAAACCAGGACCTTAGAGGTAACTTGACATGCCTAAGATCAAAGAGTATGTGGCTGAAAGCAGCATCAAGGGTTGGAATATAGGATTTCTGGTTCCTGCACCTGTCTTTCTGGGTGCCAGGACATTTGGTTTTAATGAATGCTACAAAAATTAATGTGAATCTCCTAGCAAGAACTAGGCTATATGCTATGTGATGACTAAAGGAACTATAGACAAAACCCAAAACAGCTGATAAATATTACTACTTATATATAATTTTAACACTATATCTAAGATCTCAGAAAATGTAATCAGCTGTAAGAAACGGGAGGTATAGGGGTGCCTGGGTGGCTCAGTCAGTTAGGCATCCGACTGATGCTCAGGTCATGATCTCACGGTTCGGGAGTTTGAACCCCATGTCGGGCTCTGTGCGGACAGCTCAGAGCCTGGAGCCTACTTTGGATTGTTTGTCTCCCTCTCTCTCTGCCCCTGCCCTGCTCGTGCTCTATCTCTGTCACTCAACAATAAATAAATGTTAAATAAATAAATAAATAAGAAAGAAATGAGAGGTATAAGGAATAATCAAAACAGTGATTATTTGTAGATGATATCCTCTCTCAGACACATAACCTCCATTAGATATGATAAAGGAATTCAGCAAGGTTCCTGCAGACAGTAACATTTAAAAAAAATTTTTTTTAAGTTTACTTTGAGAGAGAGCGAGCGAGTGAGCATGCAAGGCTGAGCAGGGAAGGGGCAGAGAGAGAGAGGAAGAGACAGAATCCCAAGCAGGCTCCGTGCTGTCAGTGCAGAGCTCAAACCCACCAACCTTTAGATCATGACCTGAGCTGAAATCAAAAGCTGGACGTTTAACTGACTAAGCCACTCAAGCACTCCAGGCAGTAACATTTAAAAAAAAGTCACTAAGATACCATGGAGAGGGGAAAGCAACAAAAATTACTTTAAGGAAGTAATTACAAAATACAATAGACCTGAGTTAACAGAAAAATGTATCATAATAATGTTACCACAATATTGAATACTGCAGGGTAAAACTGCCAACTGTTCCCAGTAAATGAAACACAATCCCATTAATTCCAATATAGTTTTTCTTTGGTTGGTTATTAGTATTAGTCAAACACTCTAAAATTCATATGGAAAACTAAGGGTTTAAGAGTAACCAAGACAATCTTAAAAAAAAAAAAAATGAATAAGGGAGGCTTTGCATAAGGGCATAAGGATATTCTAAAACTATAGTAATTAAAACAGTAATGTTGGTTCAATAAAGAAAAGACTAATAGACAATGTAAAGCAGAGCTGACAGATTCAACATTACACACAAGTTGTGGAAGGAAAAGACCACTGAACAAATATATGTTGAGACAACTGCCTTTCCATACATGGAAAAAAATTAAATTCCTATTGTATCCTGTACATCAAATTAATTCCAGATGTATTAAAGACCTAAATCTGACATATAAAACTTTAAAGCTATTAGAAGACCTAGAAGAGTATCTCTATAGTCTCAAGTAGGAAAGGGAGATAACAGGGAGAAGCAGAGGAAACAGAATGACAAATAGCAGACATCTTCATCTCTAATATGGAAAAGTAGTAATACTAGCTACCACACACCAATAATGAGATTTAAATAAGTCCTTAGAACAGTGCCTGACATATAATCTCTTAATAAAGGTAAGCCTCCTCTCATCCTGGTTCTTCTACTTACCAGGTGCGTGAAACTGGGTAGGTAACTTCTCACACCTCACTTTTCCTTGCCATAAAATGGAGAAAACAAGAGTACCTGCCTCATTAAGTTCTTGTAAGAATTAAATGACTCTATACAAATAAAGTGCTTAGAACAGAAACTGATACACATTAAGAGCTCACAAAGAGTTAAAGACAATGTACTGCAATAACAAATAATAGTAAGAATATTACATAGGGAATGAGTACCATCTCAAAGTAAAGGCATGCTTAGGATTCTGTTTTAGATGGTAGCTATAGTAGCAACTGGAGAATGGAAAAGTAGGGGGAAAGCTGAAGGCATAACATTTAAAAGGCTAAACAATGTTTCAAGCCTAAACAATGGCAGTAATGATTGAAAGAAGTTTTGAAGGTAGATTTCATGGGATCTGAGAAAAGATTAGACCTGTAAAGACAGTGGACAAGTGCCATCAATGACAGATCCCAAGGACAAATGTTAATGTGGTGATGCAGTTACTTTTGAGATGAGGATGACAGTATTGAAAATGTTTTCCATCTTTACTAAAAAATCATTCCTGCTTCTCATTTTGAGAGTTGAGATGATCTGCCACGTTAGCAATCGGCATCTAACTAAAACTTCATGCTGTCTGAAGTTACATCTTTGGAAAGAATTGCCATCCTATCAACTAATTTTCTAGCACATCATATGAGACAGAAATTTCTTTAAAATCATTACGGGTTTAATAAAACATCCATCTGTGTTTTTTAAATTCTCAGACAAGCAACAAAAACTTTTTGGCTTTACACGAGCCTCTATTTACAAAATGTTTCTTACCATGATTGGCTTGCCCTGAAATGTTTTAACTTCTTCTCTTAAGTATTTAAAAGCCTGTTAACAAGGCAGAAAGGAACTTTCATTAGTATTCAGACATTTTCTTAAAGCCATCTTTATTCTATCAAAAGTATGGTACTAGCAACTATCTCCAAAATAAACAATAAAAAATTCTAAAGTCAATTTCATTATCCAGGTGATAAGGAATGAAAAAAATAATTAACACCTCAGCTAACATTCACATTTACTGTAGATTGGCTACTATGGATTACTACAAAAAAAAAAAAAAAAGCACAACGTTCAAAATAGATCCAAAATACCACCACATACACATTTAAAAATGGTTCAGACAGCCTTACAAGATGAAGAATTTAAAAAAAAGAAAAAGTCAGTGGGGCGTCTGGCTGGCTCAGTTGGTGGTGCATGCAACTCTTGATCTAACATGAGCTGGAACCCCAAGCTGGGTGTAGTGTTTACTTAAAACTCAATCAATCAGTGAGTGGTTTTAAAATGCTATCAGATATATTTTTGGTTTTTTGTTTCAGTGGAATAGTACTTCCCCTTAAGTTGGACACGACAAGTAAGAGCAGTATCATTAATGTCAAAATTTCAAGAATCATAATGGAAGTTGCAGATTTACTGGCCTAGTATGTACACACTGGAACTACTGAGTACATGGTTCCCAATCCCCATGTTAATTTTAAAATTGTGTGTTAATCTTTTTGATAGGAAACAAACTGCTCTTAAATTGAAAAAGCTTTAGGAAAATGATCAAAAAGGAAACCAATTAATAAGCACAACCACAAAGGTGAACAAGGTACTTAATATAGCCTTTACAAATATTACTGTGAGCACATATTTTCTCAATTAAAACATACTACTACTTCTTTTACCACCAGGACTTCAAATCAGAAGAAAAGTTTTCTTCTTACCTGTTGTGCATCGGTATCTGACTGGAAAGTGATATACCAGTTGCTATTGTGTGCAAACTCACAGCTTATCACCTTGGGGCAGTTTTCATTTTTGAACAAGGCTTTAACTTCCTAAAAAAGAAAAACTTTAGTTAACTCTAAAAAGTATATCAACGATAGTCATTTTTTCCCCTTCATGTCTTCTGGTCCTTTCTGTTTCTTTTTATTAACTGTCACGCCTTCTGCCCACTCTTCTACTGAGAGTAGATTATCTTCTGACACAAAAATATGCATACTTAAAGCATACATTCTGTATATGATTTAGAGATAGTATCTTACCTTAAAATCAGCAAAACTGCCACAAAAAATTAAAAATATAGATACCTTACCCAGAAATTGCACTGTTTATCCAAAGGATACAAAAATGCTCATTCGAAGGAACACATGCACCTCAATGTTTACAGCGGCACTATCAACAATAGCCAAATTATGGAGAGAGCCCAAATGTCCACCCACTGACGAATGAATAAAGATGTGGTAAATATATATAATGGAATATTACTTGGTTACCAAAAAGAGTGAAATCTTGCCATATGCAACAACGTGGATGGAACTAGAATGTATTATGCTAGGTAAAGTCAGTCAGAGAAAGACAAGTATATGATTTCGTTTGTACGTGAAATTTAAGAAACAAAACAGATGAACATAGGAGGGGGGGGGGAAGAAAAAATAAGATAAAAACAGAGAAGGAGGCAAACTATAAGAGACTCTTAAATACAAAGAACTGGGGGTTGCTGGAGAGGTGTTGGGTGGGGGATGGGCTAAACAGGGGATGGGCATTAAGGAGGGTACTTGTCGGGATGAGCACTGGGTGTTATATGTAAGTGATGAATCACTAAATTCTACTCAAACCATTGTTAGAGAATATGTTAACTAACCTGGATTTAAATTAAAAAATAAAAATAATCTAAGCAAAACAAGCATTTTACTCTTAGTGGCAAGCTAAACTTTCCCTAACAGTAAAATCTCTCTAGACCTCCATTTAAAAAAAAAACAAAAACAAAAAGTATATCCTCCATTAACATTTTCTAGGTGCTCAGTGTTTATTTTCATGCATTCTCAATTAAATCCAGATGCTCTATCTGTATCAGTCACAGACATGAACTCTGTGCAAAGATATCTTCACTTTTCCTTAACTGAATCTGAAATTTCAGTGACTGAAAACTAAAACAAATCTATGGATTTCAAAAAAGATGATTACCAAAACTCAGAACTGTGTTAACAATTAACAGCTTGAAAGAAGTTTATAAAAAGAAAACAACTGGAAGTCAACATTAAGTAACTCTTGAGTTATAGAGGGAAAGGGAACATCTACTGAAATACCATGCTCAGTAAGACACAGATTTATCCTGAAAACAACCCTGTTAAAGATTTTTATCATCTCTATTGTACAGTTGAGGAAATGGTAGCTCAAACTGTTTAATCTACACACATTATCATAAAGAAGAATTCAATCCCAGATTTGTATGCTTCCAAACTCCATTTGGTCTAATAGCTACTGGAGTTCAAGGAGAAATTCAGTAGTAACCAATAACTCCCAAACAGAAAGAATCAGACATGTTAAAATGCCCTGCGAAATAACAAAATATCATGAGAAATCAATTTTTAAAAAGATAATTACTAAGCTGATGGGACAATAAACATAGTATAACAGTGAAGTCTAACCTGTCTCCTAACTCCCTCAAATTTTTACTACACTGAATTAAAAAAAAAAAAAAAAAGTCTCTACTTATGATGAAATTTTCTTGGGCCAATACTACTCAAAAACAAGTAAGTGTGCAACCAACTGAGTTTTGTGACATTTGTGAAAGTGGTGAAATACTACCAAGTTCAGTTAGTAAAATTCTCATCCAGTCCATAATTTACATTTTTGTAAAACTGCCTATGGAACTATTAGACTGCCACCCACTGATGTCTATCTTCAAAATTCATAATCTCCAAATATTTCTAATCCCCTTCAATGCATAAAAAATTGATTCGTTTATTTAAATATCAATAAAATTTCTTTATTTCCAACCTTTATTATTCTTTAGGAAGAGTGAAGTTCATAGATTTACTTTCCCAAGTATAAAAACAGCAGTCTGGGTCACAAGTAGAAAAAAAAAAAAAAAAAATTTGTTCTACCTGACAGGAACCTTTACGGTCACCACCCCAAATCCCTCATTTTAATCTGAATTTTCATGATTATTGACCAGGCTGACTTTCTCTATTTTAGTCATCTTCACTTCCTTTACTTTCTTTTTTTTTAATGAATAGTATGTCACTGCCTTTTTCCTTTCACTATTTTTTGTATGTGTGATTTACGTATTCAGAATATAAATTACAGTAACTATAAAAAATGATAATAATGTCTAATCTTAGATTTGTTGTGCATGCCAAGTACTGCTCTGAGCTCTCTATATACTAACCCAATTCTCACAACAATCCAAGGTCATAGAGTTAGCAAGTAAAAAGCTGAAATATATGAGCCTGTACTCTAGAGCCAAGCTGCCTCAAATCCAGGCAGCTTGGTTCTAGAGTACAGGCTCATATATTCTACATTGTTTCTAAATAATGCAAATATTCTTCCCATTCTGCAATTTTCCTTTCAATTTGTTATTTTTGACATATAGTTCATACTTTTAAATAGAAGTTCTATCTAGTGACAGTTTCTTTTCTAATTTCACTGTTTCTAAATTTAGGAAGTCTTCATTCTGGACAGTTAATAGTGAATGACTCTGGGCAAAAAGATTACTAATATGCGAAATTTGTTAGGTGACAAGAATCTAAAACTGTTTTAAATGGCCAGTAAATACCACATAACAGTTACTAATTAATTCTCCCCATCTCTAACTTATTAACTTGGCAATTTAGTGTGTAGCTCTGTGGTTTAGTGGTTTTGAAACAGGGGCTCTGAAATCAGAGTGAGATCAAATCAGATACGGTCATTTAAAGAGCCCACATGTCCTTAGGCAACTTATTTCACCATACTAAGGCTCAGTTACTTTATCTATAAAACAGAGATAACAAAACCTTAGGCTTTAAGTAACCATAAAGTACACTGCACAGCACGTGGTAAAACCTAATTATTAAATAAATGCTATTATACATACATTACTATTTTATCAAAGGGTCTATTTCTGGATATACTGTTTCATTCAAAACTTATTTTATTATTGTACCTATTTTATTATTATACTACACCATCTTTACAGTTACAACTTTGTTTTATGTTTGTTAGCTACTCCGAGTAGTCTTGACTCCTATTTTTCTTCTTCATTCCTAAATTTATTCTTTCAGATGAATCAAGTTCCCAAAAGAGCCTATTTATACTTTAACTTTGAAAATACACCATTCTTCCAGTGTTTCAGAATTTACATAACAAAAATTTAACGTATACACAGTGATTGATATGAGGCCAATGACTTATACTTTGCTTGTTTACCTCCTCCACTTTAAACAGTTAAAGAACACTTAGCTTTAACAATGCTTAATAATACCTCTATAGGTGTTGTTTCAGGAATCTCTCTAAGAATCACAATACAACGCTTATGACTTGGTCTCACTTTCTCGCCCTTCTCATCAACTTGTACCATGGGAGAAGCTGCAATTTAAAAAAATATTTCATTCAAAAATGACAAGAAGAGATATTAAGAATGTCATTAAAAACTATTTATTTCTATTTCCAAGTGAATAAATTAGCAGAGGTTAAGAAATTATGTTGTAGAACCAAAGATTACAGTTAACAAAGATTACAAAAAACACTGTCAAGTGTTATTCTTTCAACAAATACAGAGTACTTACTTTGTGTCTTGGCACTGCATTGGGGTTGAAAAACTTTCAGGAGCATACAATACATAGCTACACGGTAATTACCCTGTGTACAGTTACCAAATTCTGTATTTCTGGAGATAATGAAATCAGTGTATTTGCATTCCACTCTTGTAATCAGATTATAGTACTGCATTCTGATGTGAAGAAATTCTTCTTAAAATCTAAGAAGCACTTAAACCAAGAATTATACTCAAATAATTGTAACTTTTCCTTGATGTTAACATACTTATTCTTACATACTATTACAGACACTTAGAAGCCATCTCTTAGATGCTGATTTTGAGGAAATATTTAATGAAGACAATACCACATAGCCCAAACTTTTATTTGTAGTCTCTTCAGAGAGATAATATGCCATATTTCTCTGAACAGGTAAGCAGTCAGTATAAAACAGAACAGGGAAGAAGTGTTGGGTGGAAGTACTAGGTTCCCTTAGAGGTGGAGGATTCTGCTGGTCTCTCAGCTGACTTTCTTCGGATGAGAAGACTGGCTCATCTTAAGAAACCATCGCACAAACCAATCAGAGATTTCATAAATGTATTTAGCCCTCTGAGAATGGAAATCCTCTATTCCGATATAAGTCTACTATTGGACTTGGTATATTTAACTTTTAAACATTTTTAACAATATATTTCATATAAAAGTGAAGACCTGCCTTTATTCAGGCAAGTAGTTAAAACTTTGGTAAGAGAGGTTACCAAGAAATACTGATAGAAGACACAAACACTATTAAAAATGCTTATAACCTGGGGCGCCTATGTGGCTCAGTTGGTTAGGCGACTGACTTCGGCTCAGGTCATGATCTCACAGTTTGTGAGTTCAAGCCCCGTGTCGAGCTCTGTATTGACAGCTCAGAGCCTGGAGACTGCTTCAGATTCTGTGTCTCCCCCTCTCTCTACCCCTCCCCTGCTCATGCTCTGTGTCTCTCAATAATAAATAAATGTTAAAAAAAATTAAAAATAAATAAAAATAAAAATGCTTAGAACCTGAAATTCTTTATTAAACTTTAGAGTACTATTTATCAAACTATAATTTTTAGTTTAGTTTAGCAATTCTTTTAACAGCCTGTGAAATCAATTTAGAAAAAAAAAGGGGGTTAACTACAAGCATTTAGTATTAATCTGCATAATTAACATTTCAGTTGCGTATGGGTATGTGGTGTGTGTACTGGGCTCTAATGTAAAATGTACTACTTGGGTTCAAAAGTTTGAAACAGATTGTTTAGAAGGTGTGACAATGATACAAATAACTTTCTGATAGCCCAGAAAAATGAGATATAATTGCTTACATAGAAAACCTTGGATTGCAAGTAACTTGTTCTGCAAGTGTTCCACAAGGCGAGTAAACATTTCTAATAAATTTTAACTTGATAAACAAGCGACGCCTTGCAATACAAGTAGTACGTGACGCCAAATGTCACATGATCACAACTGAGGCAATAGTTCTTGAAATTCGCTTTTATATACAAGTGCTTTGGATTACAAACATGGTTCTGGAATGAATTATGCTCGCAAACCAACGTGTAAGTGGGTATTAAGACAAACAACCAAGGTATAGAAATGATATAGAAGCTAAATACCAAGTCAGTAAAAATAAATTATTGGAACAGAATAACAAAAAATAAGGAGTTAACAATTCCCTGCCTGATGAGCAGAGCTTACTGTATGGAATTGTCAAATCATGATGCTGTATACCTGAAACTAATATAACATTGTATGTCAATTACAATTAAAAAAAATAAAAATAAATGGCAAATGGGCGCCTCGGTGGCTCAGTCAGTTAAGTGTCCAAATCTTGGTTTTGGCTCAGGTCATGATCTCACAGTTTGAGTTTGAGGGGCATCTGGGTGGCTCATTTGGCTAAGGGTCCGACTTTGGCTCAGGTCATGATCTCGTGGTTTGTGGGTTTAAGCCACATATCAGGCTCTGTGCAGACAGCTCAGAGCCTGGAGCCTGCTTCAGATTCTGTGTCTCCCTCTCTCTCAGCCCCTCCCCACTCTCTCACTTTCTGTCAAAAAAATAAAATAAAAAACGTTAGAAAAAAAAAGAATAGTTCATGAATTTGAGCCCCATGTCGGCCTCTGCACTGACGGTGTGGAGCCTGCTTGGGATTCTTTGTCTCCCTCTCTCTGTGCCTTTCCTCGGCTTATACACTTTTTATCTCAAAAATAAACAAACATTAAAATAAAGTAAGTAGGGGCGCCTGGGTGGCGCAGTCGGTTAAGCGTCCGACTTCAGCCAGGTCACAATCTCGCGGTCCGTGAGTTCGAGCCCCGCGTCGGGCTCTGGGCTGATGGTTCGGAGCCTGGAGCCTGTTTCCGATTCTGTGTCTCCCTCTCTCTCTGCCCCTCCCCTGTTCATGCTCTGTCTCTCTCTGTCCCAAAAAAAATAAATTAAAAAAAAAAAATTTTAAATAAATAAATAAATAAATAAATAAAGTAAGTAAATAAATGGCAAACAAACACAAAACCAAAAAACCCTGCATAACCAGAAATCAAAAGAATATTCAGCCTTTTGACTTTAAAAATTAAGCTAAAAGGTATGATTTACATACATCTCAACACTTCAAGAATTAGATCAGGGTCTGTGGTCAGCTTTTTTATTTCTTCCATGTTGGCAACTGTCCAAATTGGGATGAACTGATCACTGTCCATTTGAGATATCAGGTAAAGATCCTTTGATAAATTTTCTCTGAAAGAAATAAACAGAAGAGTCCTATAAAACAATTCTTAAAAGGCACCTGAAGAGGTGCCTTATTCATTTTTGTCACTTAGTCTAGGAAAACAAAATCATGCCATCAGAAACAATACAGTGAACTATAAAAACACATAATATACAACAGGATACTCTAACAACTTCCAGAAAGTTTCTGAATCCCCAAATACATCAGGCCAATAGTTCTGAAAAAGTTTTGAACTTTATAGAATTATATTGACATGGAAAGAGGCTTAATATTAAATTGAAAAGTATATTACAAAATATTACATACAGTGTAGTTCCATCTTATAAACACTTTATCACTGATGTTAAAATATTCATATGAGAAAAATTATAGCTTTAACCATGGGTTGGACTGTAAAGGATTTAAAATTTCTAAATGTTCCCATTTTTTATGTTTGATTTTTTTAATTTAAATTTCAGTAATAAATTTAAAACTAAAACATTTAAAAGATTCTTTAAAATACGTTTAAAAAGATATAAACACTCCTATCTTAGACATAAAACCTTATGTAACAAAATGAAGTAAAATCAAACTCATGCTGTCTTCTTCACATCAGATCTTTGAAGTAGTTTGGTTATAAATAGATAGAAGTCTCTACTTAAAAGCCACCTTTTCTCAATGACCCTATTTAAAACAGAAATCATCCAAGCACTCGATTCCCCTTCCCTTACTTACAGTGCTCTAATTTTCTTCCATAGCACTTATCACTTAACATACTTCTAAGCTGTTTATTTATTATGGTTTATTATGTTTGTCTCCTCCAGCCAGAATACAGGTTCCATGAAGGATCTCTGTCATTCAAAATGTTTTTTTTTTTAAAGATTTTATTTTTAAGCAACCTCTACACCCAATACAGGGCTAGAACTCACAACCCAAGGTCAAGAGTCACATGTCTACTGATCACCAGCCAGGTGCTCCCAAATGTATTTCAATGCTCTACTGCCTGGCAAAGAGTAGGATCAAACGCCTTTATCTTCAAGTTTTATTAAAATAAAGTAGTAATTACTACTACTGGTTAATAGGTTATTTGGGGGGCAAAAAAGAATAGAGAAGATATCAGTAAAGGTTAAACTCACTTTAGCATAAAAGGAGAAACACAGTAATAGCACCTTCATCAAGATATTCTTTAAGAACTTAAAAATAAGACAACTATAAACAGAATATTTATACAACTAAGGCGTTGTATCCTAAATCAATTCTGAACTTCAGCATGTCTGTTCTTAATAAATCTTGTGTCAAACTCTTAAAGAAACTCTATCTTGTCAAAAGTCAAATTAATAGATATAAATCCCATATATGATTTGACTACTCATGAGTAGTAATACCCAATATGTATTAATAACAATTCTGCTGAGCTACAAATGTCAATCGCACAGCTGGTTTGAATGGTATCAGAGTTCTGAGTAGGACGTGGTAGATCATGCCAAGCCAGAGCTCCTACTGCAGCAACTAAAAAAGACTAGCTAAATTATAAAACCATGCTTTTGGAGATAAGAGAGAGAAGCTACAATGACAAAATGATATTCCAGAAAGATGTTCTTTCGTTCCTGAGGGAATTTGCAGATCTGGGACCAGGGGGAAACCAACAGAGCTTTAGGCAGTTGCACAGGACTGGCACTATGAATTGGAAACTAAAGGAGCTCCTAACATGCAGCAGATTTCCCTCCATATGATGTTTTCGAGTTCTAAGGAGGAAGATGGGAGACTGGGAGTCCGGCTGAAAAGGCACTGTAATATCTCTGTGGTTTTGTGCAAGTTCCAGTGGAAGGAGGAACTTGCATCAAACAAGACAGGTCTCCCCCATAAGACATTTGCCAGGTTTGGAAGCTTACGGGATAAGAGACTAAAGAGCTAATCTCAAACCTCTCAAGAACAGACTGAATCTTCCTTGGTGTTTTAGGACTGAAGGTAACAGGAAAACGACAACTTCTGAATCAAAAGGCTGAAAAGGTCATGCCTAAGGAACAGAGATAAATCAGAGGTAGACGGAGTCTAATTAAAGCGGCTGAGAGACACCTGGGTGTCGGCTGGACAGCTGACTCTTGATTTCAGCTCAGATCAAGATCTCATGGTCGTCAAGATGGAGCCCCACAGTGCACTCTGTGCTGACAAGGTGGAGCCTGCTTGGGATTCTCTGCCCCTCTCTCTCTGTCCCTCTTCTGCTTGTGCAATACATTAAAAAAAAAAAAAAAAAAAAGTGGCTGCTCAGCACTAACCTAGCTCAACTCCTGACTGGATTGAAGCTATCAATCTGCTTCTGCCTACCTGAAGAAAAACTCAAGTCTTGTCTAGAGGGGAAAATTACGTAACTTACAACTCCTAGCTTTTTTAATATGTCCAGTATATAATCAAAATTTACAAGACATGCAAAAAGGCAGGGAATTATGACAGGGAAGCATGAGAAAAACTCAGAAACATAAGCAGATACACAAACTATCCAGTTAGTAGGTGAAGATGTTTAAATAACTATTACAGGGGCGCCTGGGTGGCTCAGTCGGTTAAGCATCCGACTTCGGCTCAGGTCACGATCTCACAGTTTGTGAGTTCGAGCCCCTCGTTGGGCTCTGTGTTGACAGCTCAGAGCCTGGAGCTGGCTTTAGATTCTATGTCTCCTTCTCTCTCTGCCCCTCCCCAATTTGTGCTCTGTCTCTCTATGTCTCTCAAAAAACAAATAAATGTTAAATAAATAAATAAATAATACAAGTATATTACAGAAAATGAATTGTAAGCACAAATGACTAGAGAAAAGACAGAAGGCTCTTGCTTTTATTCTTTTATCCTGTACTAGACTATAAAGGCAAAGAGTAAAAAGGAGGGGAAAAGAAAGGAGCTATTTAGGATAAAGAATCAATTAAACGTGAGTCAAGAGTATAAAAAAGTCTATGATAAAATCCAGGTTTCTAGCTTGAAAAACTGGTTTACTTGGTCCTACCTCTCACGATATACAGGATAAATAGAAAACATTACATTTGCATGCATAGCCAAACTTCTGTTTATTTTGAAAGGGGCAGTTTTACATACTAAAGTTTGATGACATCTAAGCTGTAGATATACCTACATAATTATCTGTAAATAAGACATCTTGAAACGTCTGCCTGAAAGAACTCCTTATCTAATAGAAGGTACTGGTAACATAAATTCTATGCCCATCCACCTATCTTGCTAAAAGTAACTCTATGATCAAAGGTTACAAGAGCCAACTACTAAAAAATATAAATTAAGAGATAACCCACTTTTTTGAGAACCCTAAACCTGAATATGTTCATAGGAAAAGTATCTAATATCCTACCCAAAAGTAATCCAATCCAGTAATTTAATTATCTTCCTACTAAGACTAGATCCTTTTTGCATATCCAATTAGAGATTACATCTTTAAACCTAGTTAAGAAATATATTAAAGAATAATACCAAAATACATCACTGAAGGGAATTAAAACCACCATTCTTCCACTCTATTTCATGGGTATTTTACATCTACTAACCGAACAATGCAAAAAGTGAGAAATATCAATTAAAAACAAATGAATACTGTACCGGGAGAAACAGAATTCTAATTGTTTCTTCAGACATTCTTTTAGGTCTTCTGTAGAAATTGCTGAACTGCTTTCTCCTGAAGGTAGAAAACAGAGGAAAAAAGTTAATATCAAATTACCGTAGGTGGTAAATATTACAAATTGTTGACTCAGAATAAGTTACAAAGTATGTACAAATTAAAATTCATGACAAAACTATTATTTTTAAAATTCAATTAGCACAAGGTCTAATTTCTTTCCACCTATCTATTCTATCTTTAGATAAATTTCAGATCAGTTTAAAATTTTATCAAGAAATGAACAAAGCACCATGAATACTAAAAATACTTGGCTTTCTGTAAAATACTACCCTAAATACTTTTAAAATGTGATAACTACTTATTCCTTTAATGAAAGCTCAAAGAACAAAAGTAACAGTAATCTAAATTTGAAGGAACTAGATAAATAAATTGAAATATATGTATATATCTCTCCACATCTGTATTATTGATATTAAATCTGATGTTATTTATACTTCTTAAACTTCTATCTCTTAATACTCTTTTCTTTTCATTTCTTAATTTTAGAGCACTTTATCTTCCTAGGAATATTTAACGTTTATTTATTTTTGAGACAGAGAGAGACAAAGCATGAACGGGGGAGGGTCAGAGAGAGGGAGACACAGAATCTGAAACAGGCTCCAGGCTCTGAGCTGTCAGCACAGAGCCCGACGCGAGGCTCGAACTCACGGACTGTGAGATCATGACCTGAGCCAAAGTCAACGCTTAACCGACCAAGCCACCCAGGCGCCCCCTAGGAATATTTAAAACACTCAAACAGCCAAAGTTTCAGATCAACTCTAACAGCCTTCTATGATTATATTATTTAAACCCAGAACAAGACTCTTCTTTCCCCCCCCAGGACTCAAGCCTGGAAAACCATCACTCTTTCATTAGAATCTTAAACAAAACATTACACACTCAAAGCATGTAATTTGTCCTCTTCTTAAAAAGCATTAGTGATTAGGCTAATTTCCTTTAAATGTACAGACAACAGAATGTGCATAAAGATAAATAAATTCTGTGCATGATTTTACCACTACCTTGTCTTATTACTCAAAATTCAAAGTAGTATTAGATATTAGATTAACGTCATTAAAGATGAATATAAGGGGCACTTGGGTGGCTCAGTCAGTTAAGCGTCCGACACTTCATCTCTGCTCAGGTCGTGATCTCACAGTTCCTTATTTCGAGCCCCACATCGGGCTCCACAATGAAAGCCTGAGGCCTGCTTGGGATTCTCTCTCTCTCTCTGCTCCTCCCCTGCTCATACTCTGTCTCTCTCGCAAAAGTAAATAAGACATTAAAAAAAATTAAAAAAAAAAGAAGCATTCTATTTCCATGTATATGCAATCTAATACAAAATCCAACCACCCAAGTGTGCTAAATAAGCAAGAACTTCATTTAACTTTTCAATGTCATTACAGCAAACCTATTAAAATACCAACTGGTTGCCACATTACTTAAACCAACTCTATGTTTAAAGTACCCAGTGGTTAAGTATATTATGACCACAAGTAGGGAGGAGAACCTACCACCTTAAATAATTATATGGAAATACCACCCATGCTACTTCAGGAATCAACTTACAAGCTGACAAAACTTAGAAATCTAGTCCAAATGTTTACAATAAATAAGGAAATTGAGGACAAAGGTTTGTACACCTTGACTGAAGTCAAAGAACTAAAGCAGCAATAGAAGAGAGTATTCCCTATTACATGTATTTTCCAAAGAGATCCTTTAAGTCAGAAAGATTAAGTTAGGTAGTTGGGGTCTATGGTCCATTTTTAGTTTCTTTTAAATCTCATCCATTTTAAATTCAGGCAACTACTAACCCATGCTAGTTTTATAAATGTGAAAAAACATGTTTCACAAGTTGAATTGCAGAAGAACCATGTTTTTAATACTGTGATTTTCTCAAAATTAATCCCTGCAATTTCACATTTATAAATGCATTTCACACTGACAGAAGTAATGGGAAAATTGACAGAACTTGCACTGATCCCAACTAATAGATCAAGAAACTTGGGACTCTGAAAAATTATAATTAGGGTCTATTTTCACTATATTGACTATTTTTCCCTTTTATCTTTAATTTCACACTCTCCTAAACAGGATCTTTTCTCTAAACATTCTTTTGAATTACAATTTTCAGGACACCTGGGTGGCTCAGCTACTTAAGTATCTGACTTCCCCTCAGGTCATGATCTCACGGCTTCTGAGTTCAAGCTTCACTTCGGACTCTGCGCTGACAGCTCAGAGCCTGGAGCTTGCTTCTGATCGTGTCTCCCTCTCTCTCTGCCCCTCCCCAGTTCATGCTCTCTCTCTCTCCTCAAAAAAACAAACTTTAAAAAATAAATAAATTACAATCTTCATGTTTGCCCTTTTGAAAACAGTATTTATAAAAATCATCTAACATTTTATTACCATACAGTTCTTTTCAAATAAAGCAGACTGATCCATGCCATAGGTTTATTAGAACAATAATAAAGAAACTGTAAGGGGAAAAAACACTAGTTTACCAAATGCTCATTTTACCAATACAAGCATAAAGTTTACCAGGAACGTCATATATTTGGTAACTCAGATCTTCTGGCCCTAAAATCATTCCATCAGTTGATTCTTCAATGCCTATAGTATTTCTGGTGGTTTCACAAGATGAATACATTACTTCGTATTCCTTACACATATCATCTGAAAGCTCTGTATTACCTGTATTAAAAAATATATAATGAAAGTAAATAGAAATTCAATAAATCCTATCTTTAGGAACTCTGGGCACTATGTCTTTTATAGTAAGATTTTAAAGAATTCTACCAGTTGGGCAATGTCCGCATGGTTTTAGTAAGAATTCTCTTCCCAAGGGAGATAAGTTTTGACCCTTATGGATAAGCTAAAATGATTAACAATAGTTTAAACTCATATAGTACTATTTATGTATCAGACAGCTACATGCATTTAATTCATTTAATTCTCAGAAAATCCTATGCCAAAAGTAATTATTATTACTGTTTTACAGATGAAGGAAACAAGCACAGAGAAGTCATTTACCCAAAGTCAAACAGTGAGTAAATAGCATTGCCAATGATGGTATATCAAAATTAATTTATAAATACCATACTATAAGTGGGTTAAATGTTAGACCCAAAGACACAGCTACTATTTGAAACTAGTGATAACCCATTCATACTAAAAATAAGAACTGTGTACAAACTGCCTATTAAACATTTATAAATATATTTAATCAAATAATCAAAAGATGTACCCCAAAGTTCTATAAACTGGTTTGACCATATATTTAACCAAAATGTGATTTGTTCTGATGAAATATTTAGGACTTACCCTCAGGATGAGACCCTGATGTTGCTGCTGTTTCATGCCAAGAGCTTTCAGTTCCATGAGTTACTGGAGTGGCATCAGTATTTCCAGAAGGAATTTCTTGCCATACTTTGGCATTAGGATTTAAACCGGTTCCTTTAGATGTTACCTGCTAAATAATCAAAAGATCTATTTGTAAATTTTAAAAGTCAGTGTATTAAAATTACAATTTTAGATAATGGACTTGTCTATTTTTAATCTTTATTTTTGAGAGAGAGAAAGACAAGAGTGTGGGTGGGGGAGGGGCAGAGAGAGAGAGAGACACAGAATCTGAAGCAGGCTCTAGGCTCTGAGCTGTCAGCACAGAGACCGATGCGGGGCTCAAACTCAAGACCTATGAGATCATGACCTGAGCCGAAGTCAGATGCTTAACCGACTGAGCCACACAGTCACCTCTTTAATGGACTTTTCTATTACTTAAATGTGAAGGAAATCCCAATCATATTAAGTAATTTAATAATAAATATTAAATAATACTTTAAAGTATTGGGCTCAACTTGACAATAAATCTTTTTAAGTAGATTAACTTGAATGTGTATGTATAAAATTTAGCTACCTATACAATAAAAAATATATCTCTATAAACAATTAATACAGAAATGCTGCTTTACCCCAATCTACTTGCATTTGTCATAAAATTTATTCAAACTATTCACCTATCTTTGGCTTATTTTTATGTATTTAGAGCAAATATTTTAGGTACCTAGAAGGATTTTCCAAAGTATATAATTCTTATTGCCATCTACACTGTGATACAGACCTTTGACTCTAAACAATTCTAACATTTAGAAATTTTTCCCACGTCAAAAACAGCAATGTGCGGTGTCTGGCTGGCTGAGTCAGTAGAGCATGCAATTCTTGATCCTGAAGTTGTGTGTTTGAGCCTGCACACTGGGTGCAGACATTACTTAAAATCTTGGGGCTGTGAGTGGCTCAGTTGGTTAACTGTCAGACTCTTGATTTTGCCTCAGGTCAAGATCTCACATTTCATGACAAAATTGCAACAACAAAAAACTAAAAATAGAGGAGCCTGGGTGGTTCAGTGAGTTGAGTGTCCAACTTTGACTTGGATCATGATCTCTCAGTTTGTGAGTTTGAGCCCCGCATTGGACTCTTTGCTATCAGCACGGGGCCTGCTTTGGATCCTCTCCCCTTCCCCCTTTCTGCCCCTTCTTCACTCATGCTCTTTCTCAAAACTAATGATTAAAAACAAAAAAGACTAAGAAAATTCTAGAAAAGATATACATATATACCCACAAGTAGGAAAATAAAGTACCACTTAACACCTATTAGATTAGCAAAGTACTTAAAAATAATTCCCACATTAGCATAAAATTTGCAAACTCATTCTTTACTGGAGACTATATAAGACTATATAAAATGGTGCACTCATATTCTATTAGCATTATTTGTAAGAGCCAACAAACAGAAATAACCCAGTCAAAAAAACCAGGAACAAGGGAAATTATGATACACTTTCTAGGTAAAGTATTGCACAGCCATTCAAAATTATAAAGATACACGACCATATTTTATAAAATCTAAAGGGGTACTACTAAATCAAAGAAAAAATTGCTGTATATTAAAACTGTGACATCAAATACTATTAAGATGTATCCCATTTGCCAGAGAAGTTTACAGTGTGCAACAATGTGCATCCTAGGGTTGACCAAATATGACAATGTCAAAATGGAAAATGCATTCACAAAATGAAGTGAAAAAAACCCACAACCACAATAACAAAAGCAAACATGTTAAGCAATTCTGGAGGAATTAGTACTTATGTCAGTGTCTCCCTTTTACAGATAACCTATTAAATGAGAAATCATATATCCAACTAAAGACATACAGAGACTAAGTATGAAGTTAATATTAACAACAAATGATTACAACTCACAGATTATTACAACTGCAAAAAGTGCATAAACATAGACGTGGCCTAGAGAGGAACACAATCTGCTACAATACTCTGATCAAGGGTTTTTTTTTCCCTTATAAAGCATTCCATTAAAATATTACCTTAAATTCAAATCATAAAAAATATAAAACTTAAAAAACATTTTTTCAAATCAGAGCATAAATGTTATAGTGCCTAGTACATTAACATCAAAGACTATTTTACACGTCTTGTGCCTGTATGTATACATGTAATATATCCCATTATTTTTTATACCAGTCAATATTTACTAAAGTTACATAAATGCTGATGAAAATCTTTGAACATCATTCTTTCCTTCTCCACCAAAGACATCATTCAGAAAAAAAAAATTTTTTTGTAGTAAACTCTTTAAGTTGTGGTTTCCCTGAAAATATTTTCTTAAATGTTTATTTGTTTTTGAGGGGGGCAGGAGGGAGAAGGGGCAGAGAGCTTCGGAGACAGAATCTGAAACAGGCTCGAGGCTCTGAACTGCCAGCACAGAGCCCAACACAGGGCTTAAACCCATGAACCACAATATCATGACCTGAGCCGAAGTCGGATGTCCAACAGACTTGAGCCACCCAGGCACCCCTCCCTGAAAATATTTTTACCCTCTACCTCTGCTATAGAAAGAATTTTTTTTTTTTTTTTTTTTTTGGTGAAAAGAATTCTTACTAGGCACACATTCCCTTTCAGGTTATTAAAGATATCCCCACTGCCTTCTGTTTTGTACTGTTACTGATCAGAAACCAGCTATTAGTCTAGCTATCATTCCTAATCTCTCTTTGCTCAATTTTTGTCAGTGCTGATTTCCAGTTTTACAATCATCAGTCTAAGTGTGAAATTCTTTAATCTACTTAGGATTCACTGTGCTCTTTTGAAATCTGATGCATCAACTCTGTAAATTCCCAGGTATAGCTCTTCAAACTTTGCCTCTCCACCACCTACCTGCTCTATTACTCCCTTCTGGAATGCCAATAAAATATTTTGTACTTTCTCATACTATGTTCCACCTCTCTTTGTATCATTGTCTTTCCTATTTTCCATTTCCTTGTCTTTCAAGAAATTACATCCTGAGCAATTTATGATATTTCTTCCATTTCATCAATTCTCTCTTCATCTACTTCTAAAATGAACTTAACTTTTCCAATAAGTTTATAAGTTCTTTTTATAACTTTCATTTCTTGAAGTTCTTTTTGGTTCTTTTATCAAATCTATCTGATGTTTTGTTTCCTGATCATCTTTTCAGTATCTTCCTTCCTTTAAGCATATTATTCTAATTTTATAGTCTGAACTTGATAAATTCACTATCTGCAATCTTTGAGGGTTTGATTTTGTGATCTGTTGTTTCTGCTAAATCATGCTCATTATGACTTACGTGCTTTATGATTTTATATTGTAAGCCCATTTTCCTTGGAACTTTATTTGTGGGAATTTTGAGCATTATGTTTAAAATATGCTCTTTAGGGGCGCCTGGGTGGCTCAGTCGGTTGAGCGTCCGCCTTTGACTCAGGTCAAGATCTCACAGCTCTTGAGTTCAAGCCCCATGTCGGCTCTGTGCTGACAGCTCAGAGCCTGGAGCCTGCGTTAGATTCTGTCTCCCTCTCTCTGCCCCTCCCCCGCTCATGCTCTCTCAAAAATAAACAAACATTAAAAAAAAATTTTAAATATGCTCTTTAGGAGAGGACTTGTTTTCCCTCTGTTAGATGACTGCACAGTTTATAAAACTACCAATCTGGTATTCCTTTAATTTTCAACATGATTTTTTGGGTAACAACTTGTGTGAATTTTAGCTCTACTTTGCAAAAAGAACATCTGTGGTTAGAATTACTAGGGAATACCTCTGCCTCACCAATCCAGAGTCACAGCTAAACCTGACAAGTTTCCTTTTCTCTGGGAAAGCTCACTCTCCCCCGGCCCCCCCCCCTTTTTTTTTTTTTTACCATGTGTCCTGTCTCTAAGCACTGCCAATTAAAACCAAAGCTCTGGGCCAGTAAGAACCAACAGATGCATTAAGAGTAGCTCTACAGGGGCGCCTGGGTGGCTCAGTCGGTTAAGCGTCCGACTTCGGCTCAGGTCACGATCTCACGGTATGTGAGTTCGAGCCCCGCGCCGGGCTCTGTGCTGACTGCTCAGAGCCTGGAGCCTGTTTCAGATTCTGTGTCTCCCTCTCTCTCTGACCCTCCCCTGTTCATGCTCTGTCTCAAAAATAAATAAACGTTTAAAAAAAAAAAAAAAAAGAGTAGCTCTACATTTATGACCTGCTTACCTCTTTGGATGAGTACTTTTTAATTATTTTTGGTCTGAAGACTTCATTTGCTTTCTTGCCAACTTAAAGCACTGCTTTAAAAAAAAAAAAACTTTTGGGGCGCCTGGGTGGCTCAGTCGGTTAAGCATCCGACTTCAGCTCAGGTCACGATCTCGCGGTCCGCGAGTTCGAGCCCCGCGTCCAGCTCTGGGCTGATGGCTCAGAGCCTGGAGCCTGCTTCCGATTCTGTGTCTCCCTCTGTCTCTGCCCCTCCCCCGTTCACACTCTGTCTCTCTCTGTCTCAAAAATAAATAAACGTTAAAAAAATAAAAAAAAATAAAAAAAAAAACTTTTTTAGGGGTGTCTGGGTGGCTCAGTCAGTTAAGTGTCCAACTCTTTTTAATTTTTTATTATTATGTTTATTTTGAGAGAGAGAGGGGGAGAGAGTGACAGAGTGCAAGTGGGGGAGGGGCAGAGAGAGAGAGAGAGACACAGAATCCGAAGCAAGCCTCCAGGCTTTGAGCTGTCAGCACAGAGCCCAAAGCAAGCCTCGAACCTAGGAGTGTGAGATCATGACCTGAGTCAAAGACGCTCAACCGACTAAGCCACCCAGGCGCCCCAAGTGTCCAACTCTTGATTTCAACTCAGGTCATGACTGAGCCCCTGATTGGGCTCTGTGCTCATAGGGCGGAGCCTGCTTAGGAGTCTCTCTCTAGCTCTTTGCCCTTCCCCCACTCGCACACTTGTACTCTTTCTCAAAATACACAAACTTAGAAAAAAAAAATTCAAAAAAATATTTCAACCAATATTGTCAGTTTTTTCCAGAACATCTAGTTTATAATATTTCTTAAAAAAAAAAAAGTATCAATATTGTCTTCATGAAGCTAAATTGAGAGTCATTCCAACACCTGAAAGACAAGTGTGGTATAACAACAAAAAAATTAACTTTATTGTGCCATCCAGTAATTATGCAATTACTGGCCCCAGTTTCTTCATTTTATTCACTTATTTATTTTTTAATTTTTTTAAATGTTTATTTATTTTTGAGAGAGAGTGAGAGAGACAGAGCATGAGTGGGGCAGGGGCAGAGAGAGAGAAGGGGAGACACAGAATCCAAAACAGGCTCCAGGCTCTGAGCTGTCAGCACAGAGCCTGACGTGGGGCTCGAACTCACACACCACGAGATCATGACCTGAACTGAAGGTGGACGCTTAACTGACTGAGCCATCCAGGAGTCCCTCCAGCTTCCTCATTTTTAAAGACATAATGTCTACTCTACCATAACTCCTTACAGTTTCTACAAATCTTGGGCACCTGACTTCATTTCTTTGGTCATTACTTCTTCTTTCCCTCTTATTATTTGCACACACCTCTATTTTGCTAACCACAATAATAGTTTATTTACATATGTGTTCTAAAGCAAAGCACTGGGCTCGAGAAAGGGAAAAACTAGGTCTTCCTGTTCCAGGGAAAATGTACAAAGGACAAACAGGAATAGTTAACTGCAAGGTATCATTTTTACCTATTGAACTACTTAATGTCATTTTGACAAGTATAAAAGGAAGCAAACGGTTCATTGCTGTAATTCATACAGTTTTTCTTTCTTTTTTTTTTTATTTTTTTTTTTAACGTTTATTTATTTTTGAGACAGAGAGAGACAGAGCATGAACGGGGGAGGGGCAGAGAGAGAGGGAGACACAGAATCCGAAGCAGGCTCCAGGCTCTGAGCCATCAGCCCAGAGCCCAACGCGGGGCTCGAACTCACGGGGCCCCTGGGGGCCCGTGAGATCATGACCTGAGCCGAAGTCAGATGCCCAACCGACTGAGCCACCCAGGCGCCCCATTTCATACAGTTTTTCTAAGAGTTAGCAATGTTTATCAAAAGCCTTAAAAATATACATTCTTTTAAAAATAGAATTACCATATGATCCAGTAATTTCACTATTGGGTCTTTACCCAAAGAAAATGAAAACACTATTTTGAAAGATGTATGCACTCCTAGGTTTACTGCATCGCTATCTGCAATAAATTTCTTAAGCTACCTTGTCTGTGATATTGTTATAGTAGCTCAAATGGACTAAGACACCAACCACAGAGGATCTGTTCAATAACTGTAGTCCAGCCATATAAAGACTATCCCAGAGCCTTAAAATCATATTGTATGTAAAACTGGTGAAATATGAGTAAGTTCTGTGGACTGTAACAATATCAATTTGCTGGCCATTTATATAGTTATGGCAAGGTGTTACTATTCGGAGAAACTGAGCATAAAAGTACATGAGACCACCCTGTACGGTTTTTGGGCAACTTGTGAATCCATAATTATTCCAAAATAAAATATTTATAAATGGGGGGAAATATCGTAGAAGGCAGTGAAAATGTTCACAGAAACTTAGAATAAAAAACAAGCTGCTACCTTATGAAAGAAACTTTGAATTTTGTGAAATAATGCACAAGCACAGAAAACACTAGAGAGACTAAAAGTCAATGTTATAAGTGGTTATCTCTGAGCAGTAGCATTTTTATTCTCATTTTTGTGCTTTTCTGGATTTTCCTACAATTAACATCTACTACTTTTACAATCAATAAATAGATAATGAAACATCTAACATCCAAAATAAAAGACACATCAACTGGGAAAATCATCCTAGGCAAGTGACATAAAAGACTATTGTCTTCAAAGAAAGTAAGAAAAGTATAAACAAGCAAAAAGACAATTCACAGCTAATAAACATGGAAGAACATTCAATCACACTAGTCACTGAAGATATGCAAAATGAATCAATTATTTCATTTTATTTATTTATTTTTAACGTTTATTTATTTTTGAGACAGAGCATGAACAGGGGAGGGGCAGAGAGAGAGGGAGACACAGAATGGGAAGCAGGCTCCAGGCTCTGAGCCATCAGCCCAGAGCCCGACGCGGGGCTCAAACTCACGGACCGTGAGATCGTGACCTGAGCTGAAGTCAGATGCTTAACCGACTGAGCCACCCAGGTGCCCCACAATTATTTCATTTTAATCCAAATGGTGAATTTTTATAAATTGGGATGCCCGATGCTGACAAAGATACAGTAAACTGGGCAAGAGTAAAAACTGTCCTAAGACTTTTGGGAAGCAATTTGTCAATGCTGATTCAAAAAACTTTTAAAATGTTCACTCTTTGACCTACTGCAGTGGATTTTAACATAAAGGCTTTATATACAAGAGTGTCCTATATAGAATTACTCCACATAAAGAAAAATTAGAAACTGAAAACGTCCAACAAAAGAAGTTGTTGTGTTTTTCTAGAATAAAGTTTTTAAAACACAGTAATGAATCTGACAAGGCAGATAACTGCAACAATGACTTATTTTCTCATTTTAATTCTTGATAACCATGTTTGGTTAACTTTGTCTAAAGAATTCCATCAAAATCCTTTTCTTCCACAGAACCAGAAGCCCCTGAGCTACACAGTCACATAAAACATCTATCAAAGGATATAAACTGTACAACTGGACTTGGAAACTATCTGCCAAAATCACCACAAAAACATCCAAATTGTCAGTCCATAAAACTGACAGAAAAATCACCACCTCTATTTCTAAGCAATATATGTCATCACCAAATAAGCCAAAAGTGGTCTTCATTATTGGTCCATTTTATGCCATTTTATTTATCCTATGTGGGTGGGAAGAGATAAAAATGAAGGGAAAAATGAGAGACATCAAGTTCATGGCAAAAATGATACCTTCCGCTCATATAAGCAGTTTTAAGGTAACAGGAGTCCGAAACAGTCATCATGAATGTGGTAAAACCATGTCTTTGGTCATACATAACCATTTGTTTCACTTACCTATTTACTATCAGAAAATAGAAATCCCATGTCAATTAACCCTACAAATACTGAAAAATAAAGTATATAAACTGATTAAATTTGCTTCAAGCAAGTCAATCATCCAGGTTTAATTTTATCTCCAATATTGAGAAGACCACTAAATTACAAGTACTTAAAAAAAAAAAAAAAAAAAAAGACACAAAACACCTGTCATTTCATCCAATACAAACTTCAGGGTCCTACTAGAAGATGCTTAGGGGTATTTCATGAAAAATAAAAATGGAAAATTAAACTGGAAATTTTTCACCCATTCTGACAGAGAAGAACAACAACTAACATTTAATTTAGTTTAATTAATTAATTAATTTAAATTAATTAATTTAAATTAATTTAGAACACTCAATTTATCTTCATTAACAACTTCAGTTAAATATTTTTATCATACACATTTTGCAGATAAGAAAAAAGTTATTTTACCTAAAAGTAATCTGCCCAGGGGCACCTGGGTGCCTCAGTCGGTTGAGCACCCGACTTCGGCTCAGGTCATGATCTCGCGGTTTGTGGGTTCGGGCCCCCGCGTCGCATCGGGCTCTGTGCTGACAGCTTGGAGCCTAGAGCCTGCTTTGGATTCTGTGTCTCCCTCTCTCTCTGCCCCTTCCCTGCTCATACTCTGCCTCTGTCTGTCTCTCAAAAATAAATAAATGTTAAAAAAAAATTTTTTTTTTAAGTAATCTGCCCAATGTTGCAAAGCGAATAAAGCAGAGGCAGGATTTCACCTCAGCAGTAGGGAGAGTCTGCCAATACATTTTTACAGTGGCTCTTAGCCACTACACTACAGTTAGTTACCTCAGAGAAAACTTTAAGACAACCAGTTATATACTACCTAAGGAATATAATAGACCTCCTCACCAAGCCAAATGATCCCTGGTTTAGTTCTGCCTAGACTAGCTAATAACCCAGAAAATATGGATACACCACCAGCTTAATAGGGTTCTGAGGGCAGAAGTCAATGCAGCTCTGCACTAATTTCTACCTCAGGATCAAGGTAATTTTCTATCCCAGGGCCACAGTTAATTTTTGGTAAAAAAAAAAAAAAAAAAAAGTAATATTCATGGCAGTTTATGCAATAAAATTTACCCTCTATCACAAAGCACTTTTCTTTACCTGAATTATTTTGTCAGCAAGCTCCACAATGGTGGTGACTTTGTGTAAGGTAAACCAGTCAACTGCTCTCTAGCACCTTGAACAATGATTAGCACACAGGAGGCCAACAAACAACATTTGCTAAATGAATCGATGGATGAATAAATGCTGAACAAGTGTTTCTCAAATTCTGTGCATAAGAATCCAGGGATCTTGCATTTTATAATGCACTTTTTTTTTTTACATAATTTAAATAGTCCTAGACATACTGAGCCATTTTACTTCAAATTGTCATCTGATCAAGCCAATGGTTAACTGCACAAATGAAATTTTAAAAATCCCCCAACTTCAAATATCAATATTAAATATCGAAATAACCCTTTTCAGGGGCACCTGGGTGGCTCAAGTCAGTTAACAGTCCGACTTCAGCTCAGGTCATGATCTCACAGTTCGTGGGTTCAAGCCCCGCATGGGGCTCTGTGCTGACAGCTCAGAGCCCGGAGCCTGCTTGGGATTCTGTGTCTCCCTCTCTTTCTGCCCCTTCCCCCACTTGTGCTCTCTCTATCTCTCAAAAATAAATAAACATTAAAAATTTTTTAAATTAAAAATAAAAAATAATCCTTTTCAAAAACGTGTAAAGTCAGCAGTCTGTTATTTTCAAATGAAAATGACCAGAAAACTGAAATGAGAGTTTTTCATAAGTGTATATGAAAGCAACAGCTCATGTGTAATGTTTATTATATACCAGATACTACTCTAAGTACTTTACATTAACTGTCAATCTTAATAACCTTATGTGATATGTTAACATTATACTCATATATTAGTACTATCCTCAATTTATACGTAAGAAAACGGATAAACAGAGGTGAAACAACCTGCTTAAGGTCATACAACTAGAAAGGGGCAGAGCCTGAACAGCAGCCTGTCCCCAGTGCACTGTTCTTAACCACTTGTTTACGCAACCTTGTAGATAAATGTATCTTATTATTATTAATGACTGCCCTATTTTTTCCTTTGCTTAGCTCAAAAGGCTAGAATAATCCTGTATTTCTCTTACCTTGCTTAACAGCAAATTTTTGTAAATCCTACAAATTTACATTTCTCATAGGCAATTCAACAACAAATATTTTAGTACCAACTTATGTGCACTGTGGTAGTGATGGGGGGGGGAACTGCCAATAAGCACACAGTTAATTCCTTGTCTCTTCTGAAAAATTAAAAGTTATCATACAAATCAGGACGTTTTTGAGAATGAAACAGGGTGGCACATTTGTTCCAGAAAACAGGTGTACGTTATAACTACTTAGGGCAAAATGGGAGATGTGATCACACTACCTATTTTATAGTTTCCAAAACTAATAGGATGAAATACTGGCCAACTACGTACAACACAAACCCTGGATTACTCCTGACTTTTCTGCTTTGACACAGAAAATGCTTTTCTCTTGCCTCAGTAATATATAAACCAAACCAAACCCAACTCCTCATCCTCGGAGTCTGGCTTTAAGTCTACAGTTCATATCCTACCTCTAGAAATATTCACCTGAAGTACCCCCCTCTGTCTTTGGTTTAGGTAGAGCCAGTCATTTATAAATAAAGAGATATTTCCTGAACTAAAGTTTGCCTTAAAAATGTGGCTCTGTTACAACTTAACAGACAAGAAAAGAGACATGAGTATATGACATTCAAAAGTTTCTTTTCCTTACATTTACCTATACTTGTACATTAGAAAAAAATTTCTTTCTAAAAGAGGAAATACAAATCACCTATTTGCATTTTATCATTTGTATTCCTTTAAATTTTGCATATAAATGAATCTGTATTTTAACATACTGCAAACCTCATTCTTGTTTTAAGACTTTTACCTGCCCAATTAAAAGTATACTCTTAAACCATAAAAAATTTAAAATAAGATAATTACTCTGTTTGGCTTACCCAGAATCAGTGTAAATTAGTAACAAGGCTGAATTAGAACTCAAAAAGGTATCTCTCTTTTTTTTTTTTAAAGGTATATATCTCCTTTTTCTTTTAATGTTTATTTACTTCTGAGAGACAGAGCCTGAGCAGGGGAGGGGCAGAGAGAGAGAGAGAGAGAGAGAGAGAGAGAGAGAGAACACGAACGTGGGGCTTGAACTCATGAACTGCGAGATCATGACCTGAATCAAAGTCAAGACGTTCATCCAACTGAGCCACCCCAGGTGGCTGTATTATACACCCTGGTATCTCTTAAATCAATTTTTACAGTTACCAGTGCCATTATCATGTAGTTTTAATAAATTTTCCAAAAATGTTCAACAAATCAAGCACAAATTTCAGTAATTTTGGAAGCCTACCATTTACATACTGGACGATTTACATCACAATAGAATAGCTATGATGATCAAATGATAGTTGTGGGTCAAGCCCATCTCTAAATTGTGTTACAAGGCTTAATACATAAACACCATAAACATCATGAACTACCTGACTTTGTCTGAAAAGATTATTATTCCCAAATTACAGATAGGAACTTGAGGCTCCCACAAGTTGTCACTTGTCTAAGGTCATATAACTAACATTTGAACCTAGGATTCCAAAACGCTTACAGAAAAATCACTGGGCATAATACAAAAGTTTACAATGTTTTCAAGCCTAGAAACCACCCTCAAGAATTAAACGTTAAAGAAAACAAAATTTAAGCAAAACACGAATACAGAAACAAATAAAAATACTATGAACACCTTCAGAGCTAAAGAGTCAGTTTCCATGTTCAGTTAAGGATCTTCAAACAGGAGGTTAAAAATCTTTTTTTTATGACTTCACAATGATAGCTGAACTAGAGTTTCTCAACCTCCTCCACTTTCCGCTCCTCTGTAGTAAAGACTGAGACCCCATTTCAACTACAGGGTCAAACTCTTTTTTTTTTTTTTTTTTTTTTAATTTATTTGAGAGAGAGACAGAGTGAGTGAGTGAGTGAGAGAGAGAGAGAGAGAGAGAGAGTGTGTGTGTGTGTGTGTACACGAGAGAAGAAGGGGCAGAGAGAGAAGGAGAGAGAGAGAATACCAAGTAGGCTCTGCCCTGTCAACACAGAGCCCGACTCGGGACTCGAACTCACTCATGAGCCATGAAATGAAATCATGACCTGAACTGAAATCAAGAGTCAGATGCTTAACTGACTGAGCCACCCAGGCACCCCCAAAATCTTTTAAGCTCCCAGGTAGAAGAACAAAATCACAGATTTGAAAAACGTTCACATCTAGGGCGCCTGGGTGGCTCAGTCGGTTAAGCGGCCGACTTCGGCTCAGGTCATGATCTCGCGGTCCGTGGGTTCGAGTCCCGCATCGGGCTCTGTGCTGACAGCTCAGAGCCTGGAGCCTGTTTCAGATTCTGTGTCTCCCTCTCTCTGACCCTCCCCTGTTCATGCTCTGTCTCTGTCTCAAAAATAAATAAAAAATAAAAAAAAAAAAAAAAAAAAGAAAAACGTTCACATCTAGAATTAAGGATCAATTCCGTTAGCTGGGAAGTAATACAGAACTGCCTGATAGCCCAAACAAACCCACACTGATACAAAATAGTTGAATATCAATATCCCTAGCTTCTAGTTTTTCAGAACCAGTTCATTGTAATTTAAAGCACCATAAGGTACTTTTACATCTTTATGTTCATTTCTAAGAATTTTATTCTACTTTTCACATTTCAACAATTCCTACTTCATTTTCAGTCCATTGCATCTGAAAATATTCTACTTGACAATATTTTTATTCGTGTTTAAATTGTGCATCTAGGGGCGCCTGGGTGGCTCAGTTGGTTAAGCGTCCGACTTCAGCTCAGGTCATGATCTTGTGGTTTGTGAGTTCAAGCCCCGCGTCAGGCTCTGTGCTGACAGCTCAGAGCCTGGAGCCTGCTTCAGATTCTGTGTTTCCTTCTCTCTCTGCCCCTCCCCTGCTCATGCTCTGCCTGTCTCTGTCTCAAAAGTAAATAAAACATTTAAAAAAATAATAATAATAAATAAATAAATTCTGCATCTACCTCCAATAAATATTCCAAAACCAAGTTGTTCAAAAACCACTATTCACTCATTTATAACTTCTCTTGGCAATCATTTCAAAACTTGTTTAGGCACTTTTTTCTTCTGAGTCATTTTTTAAAAAACCATTTTCAGTCATCTAATAACTTTTAATAAACAAATTTAAATTAACAGGAAAAAACAGTACTGTAGCTGGGGTGAAAGGCACAACATTATGGGGGGCCTGAGTGGCACAGTCAGTTAAGTGTCCGACCTCTCTCTTCCCCTCCCTGCTCACTCGCCTGTGTGCTCTCTCTCTCTCAAAAATAAACATTAAAAAAAAAAAAGAAAGGCACATTATGATTACTATAAAACAAATGAAAATTACCTAGGTAAATTATCCCACTTATCTCAAATTCTAAGGTTAACCGAAAATTTAAAATATTACCTAAAAAAAGAAAAAAACTTTAGGAATCAGATAAATTATTTTTAAAATTATGTAAGAGCTGGAGAAAGAGGGAAATGGGCAGTTATTGTTTAATGTGTACAGTTTCAGTTTTGTAAGATGAATTCTGGATGTGGATGATGGCTGCACAACAATGTAAATGTACTTAACAACCCAGAACTACACATACACTTAACGATGGTTATGATAATTCAATTTTCTGTATTTTATATTTCAGTTATTTTTTAAAGTTTATTTATTTTGGGAGACAGAGCATGCAAGAGGGAGAGGCAGAAAGAGAAGGGGAGAGAGAATCCCAAGTGGAACTGTGAGACATGACCTGAGCCAAAACCAAGAGCTGGAAGCTTAACTGACTGAGCCACCAGGCGCCCCTGTGTTATCTGTATTTTATTTTTTCATTTTTTATATTTTTATGTTTTATCTATCTTTGAGAAAGAGACAGAGCGTGAGTGGGGGAGGGGCAGAGAGAGGAGGAGACACAGAATCTGAAGCAGGCTCCAGGCTCTGATCTGTCAGCAGAGCCTGATGCACGGGCCGAACTCACGAACCGCTGAGCCAAAGTTGGACACTTAACTGACTGAGCCATCCAGGCCCCCCTCATTTTGTTGTTGAAAAAATTTTTAAATGTTTATTTATGAATTATCCAAACATTTTTACCTCTTCTCAGAAAGCCAGACACTGTATCTGTCTCCTTCAGAACAGAGAAAAAAACCAATAAACTAAAGTCAATACAGCCCTTTGCAAGACTAAGTTTAAAAAAAGTTACATCTAAGTGCTACTTAAAATAGGATTCCCTGTCTGCCTATAGATTTCTATTGCAGTGTAGCTAGATTCTAATTCTAGCTTCAATATTCACTAACTGTATAATCCTGAGCAAGTTTCTTATATTCTCTGTGCCTTAGTTTATCTCTAAAATGGAGATAACAATTCTACCTATCTCACAGGCAGGTTTGAACAAATGTATACATGCAAAAACAGTTAACAGGTCTGACACATAGTAAGCACAACAAAGGTGTACACCACTATTATTATAGTGGTACTATCATTACTATTATCTATCCCATTTATTTTCCAGTTATAAATTAGTTAAGCTAGGGTCTTTCAAGAAGAATGCACACAAAATTTTGAACACAACGGCAAAGGACTCCTGATTCCAGATTAGAGAAGTCCCACCAGAGATGATCCATAAGCAACCTGGTTTATAGTAAAGTGGTTCTTAACCTCTCTTGGGCCATGGACCTCTTTGGTAGTCCAATCAACCTACAGATCTCTTCTCAGAATATGTTTTTTAAGTTTTAAAATGCACAGAATCACAAAATTAACCAATAATGTTACAGTTACCAAAATATTTTAAAATTTCTACTTTAGTAATAAACAATTTTTTTTATTTTTATTTTATTTATTTTTGGGACAGAGAGAGACAGAGCATGAACGGGGGAGGGGCAGAGAGAGAGGGAGACACAGAATCGGAAACAGGCTCCAGGCTCCGAGCCATCAGCCCAGAGCCCGACGCGGGGCTCGAACCCACGGACCGCGAGATCCTGACCTGGCTGAAGTCGGACGCTCAACCGACTGCGCCACCCAGGCGTCCCTCTACTTTAGTAATAAATGTGCTTTACCGATGCATTAAATAACAAGATTAAAAAACATTTTTTTACTGTTTATTTTTGAGAGAGACAGAGAGAGAGAGAGAGAGAGAGAGGGAGGGAGGGGGAGGGGGAGAGAGAAAAAGCACCAGCGGGGGAGGGGCAGAGACAGAGGAAGAGACAGAATGAAGCAGGCTCCAGGCTGAGCTGTCAGCACAGAGCTCAACATGGAGCACGAACTCATGGAACTGTGAGGTCATGACCTGAGCTGGGACTCAGCCACCCAGGCACCCCTAAATAACAAGATTTTTAAACATACAGTAACAAGGACTAATGAACAGTATTTCAAGATACATGCAAAAACTGCAATATATGAAAATATTTCTTGTAGCATCCATTGAAATTTCCATTATTTTCAATTCTAGATTTTAATTAGAAGCTAGTGAAAATAAACAGGCAATTTTTTTTTCCTCAGCAAAGTTCACTGACTTCCTTAAGTTTATCTAAGGACCCAGATTAAGGATCCCTGGCTTAGGGGAAAGTGCAAAAAATAAGTTCTGGAGTCAGAGACTTGTGTTCTAGATGCCAGACTTCAGAGTTTAGCCCCCCACATAATTTGCCCCCCACCTGAATGACCTTAGACATCACACTGAGCTTTGGTTCACTCAGAATAATTTCTAAATCTTACAGTTATTCCTATAGTTATAAGGATCAAATATGAGTAAACACAAAATGACCAGTGTGTTGTTTTTTTTATTTTAATACCATATATTCAGCCCCAAATGTTTAGTGACATTGTTTTCAATAACTCATAGGAGAAAAATTAAAAACCACACACTGATTCACAAAGAAAATGATTAATGGAAATATTAATTTCATGTAACAGTTTAATAAGAGACAAGATTTGACATTAGAATGACCTGTATCTAAATCCTAAATCCACTACTTTACTTCTACGTTATTAACCTCTCCACCTCAGCTTTGTTTGTTTTTAATATTTATTTATTTTTGAGAGACAGAATGCAAGCAGGGGAGGGGCAGAGAGAGAGGGAGACACAGAATCCGAAGCAGGCTCTAGGCTCCGAGCTGTCAGCACAGAGCCTGACGTGGGACTCGAACCTACAAAGCGTGGGATCATGACCTGGGCTGAAGTTGGACGCTTAACCCACTGAGCCACCCAAGCGCCCCTCCGCCTCAGTTTTCTCATCTGTAAAACGCTGCAGTTGTTTTGAGAAAGGAGAAGAGCTAGCTTAAACACTCAATAAACAGAGCTCTTATTAAAGATCACATTTTAACAAAGCCAAAGGAATCAATTTGGAACTCAAAAGTTTATTTTGGAATTCATGTTCATGTAAGTAAAACTTCACATTCACTTGCCCAGCAGAACACATACACACTTAAAACCTAAAGCATTTGCATGGCACAATGCTCCTAATACAAAGTGGCACTGTTTAAAATCATATTGATTTCTTATCCTACAAAACAAAAAACAAAAACCCAAAAGCAAAAAAAAACCCCCAAAAAACAAAAAACCTACAATGAGGATAAAAAACGGTAAACAGAATGGGTTCAGTAATTTCAAGTCTTTTCATGATTTACTTGGAATATTCCAATGAATGTCTGTTACCAATGCTGGACATACTGTAAGGTAGCTGTCTCTTTAAAACCCAATGTAAAGATCTCAAATTTATCAGATTTAAAACAGTTGTCAGATTTAAAACAAAACAAAAAAAAAAAATTAAACCATGTATTTACTTTATGCCGGAATACTACGGAGTAAGATCCATCCCTCCCTCCGGAAAAAAAACCTGCCACAGACTGGCCCGGCTTCTCGATCAATTATACAACCTGTAAATTCCCTCCCTCATTGAAAAGATTCTTTTTATGGGCATAGTTAACAAGTGCCAAGTTGCGAAGTTGCAGCTTTGCTGGTTTGACGTTTTCACAATGCAAGAACAATATGATCTGGAATCTACTCAAAGCATTAGCCAGGCAGTCAGCTGATGCTCACTGCACACAAGAGAAAGACAGAAATAAGAGAAATTAAACCTCGTATTTGTGGAAGGCAGGTATCCACCACCTTCAAAACCAAAATAGGCCAGCAGCAGACGTTCCAGTTAAAATAAAAGTAGTTCCATTGTTAAACAACATATAAAAACCGGCTTTCCCCAGACTAGGCTGTTCTCATTCTTGGAATTTTCCTTGTATAAGGGCTTTTATCCGTTCATAAAACCAACCCCTCATCACGGAGCCACTGCCTGAGTAACTTTTACAAAAGGTCAAAGCGGTGCCTTTCAAGGCTTCCAAAGCCTATTGGCGTCTCCTCCGTTCACAGTAATTCGCTTTCCACCCACAGAACGTTCCAGAGACTTAGGGACGGAGACCAAACAAAATTTGGTGGGGGGGTGCTAAGAAGCAGCTTTCAACTTTCTCTTCAACATACTTATACAGAATTTCACCTTCCTCCCTCCGCGGCCCCACATGTTGCTTGCTTCCCTCCCAGAGGGCCCCGCGAGACCTCGCCCCCCCCCCCCCCCCCACCCACGCGCCCACCTGATTACCCTTTTCTCCGTAGACTCCGCCCCCGCCCCCCCCCCACCCCCGGCCTGTTTGCCTCCTCTCGGAGGTCCATATGGGACATTTCCCCCTTCCTCAGACCCTCACGCCACACCAGACAAGCCTCGATTCTCCACCTTCAGTTCTCTCCCACTACGGCCCTCACTTCCCACAGCTTCCTAAAGTGTTGCGAGAGCGCAGAGGGGAGCCGCAGGCCTGCACGGCCCAGGTGCTGTGTCAGCCTATCTGCCGGTTCCGCGGCGTGTACGGCCTGGAAAGTCACATGGCGGTGGGACCGGCCGGCGCCTCCACACTCCTGCTCTCCTCACAGCTGGGCGACATTACCAAGTCCACTCACCTCCACGAAGAGCAACATGTCTTCCTCCGCTCGGCCCAATCGTTCTCGCTGCCGCGACTCCAACGGGCTTACAGGCCCGAGCCCCAATCGCTAGGATAAGGACACTCGCCTGGCCCCTCCACCCGGCAGTGGACCCGGCTCCTCCCCCGCCGTCAGCCGCTGCGGCCCGACCCGCCCAGTCCCACCTCCCTTGAAAGAGCAACTGTTTCCGGTTCTAGAAAACAATTGCTTCCGGGAGAAGAGACACCCCCTCGGCGCGCTCAACTTTTGCGCTACCTTTTCCAGCAGCAGGATGGGATGTACTATCACCAGGCCTGGGGGGAGGAGGGAAGCGATCAGAGGAAGACGCCATTCTGTACCACGGGGGTGTGAAAAAATTCTACGCATTTTATCCCCCGCCAAAGGGACGGGTACTACCGCTATAACAATTACGCAGTCTTCATAGTTCAAAATCTAGATCTGATAAAACGGCAAGTTTGTGTGAGGGGTACTGGACAGACGCCCAATCTTTCCGAAAAGGTGGTAACTCTCGCAGAAACAAAGTCGAGAAGAAAAAAAAGCAAGCAGATCTAATAGTAAATATATTAATAGCCGCTGCTGTATATTAAAAGCTTACTATGTGCCTGGCATTATCCTAGGTATCTTATGTGAATTAATCTTTAAAAAGACCTTATGCAATAGGTTTTATCCCCCCTTTTTTACACTTGAAGGAACCCTGTAGGAGGGCGGGTTTCCCCTAGGCACACCTTTAAAGAACTTTGCCCTTTACTTACATCAGGTATCCACATCTATGCTACTTAATAACAGTATGGATAGCCTCTTCATTGATGTTCTGTCATGTTAAATGAAGTACAATAAAAACAAAATTTTAAAAATCATCTTTATACTTTTCTGTTAGATGATCCAAATTCCTTTTTATCTTGAGCAATACCTGATAAGCTTTAGCCCTCCCTATCAGTCCTACTTCTTTTTCCTAGTTCAGACACTTACTTTTGAAATAATTATGTGTTGATTTTTTTCCACTGATTTTTTCCAGTGTATTATTTCAAAAATCTTTCTAAATTAGTTTCATTTTCACCAAACTGCTGTTACTTGCTTTCAAGACCTTACCATTTTGACCCCATGTAATCTCCCTTACTTTACCTCAAATGAATCTTCTCCCTTTTTCACTTAGATGCCAAATTAATTCCTCCATCAAACTCCTGATACTTGTATCCCATCCTCTCCCTAATCTGATCCACAGTAAACTCAACATTACTTCATCTCAATAAAATCAATCTCCTCACCTTTCCCCTGAAGGACAAACCCAACACTCACCTCCAAAGCCATGGCTCAAGGTGTCTTCCCTATCTGGAATGTCTTCATTTGTCAATCACCTTCTCTGTCCATAGGGCTTTCCCAAAGACACTGCTCCCTTTCTTCTTCATGTCCCTTATTAGTGCTCAAATATTCTATCTTAAATTTGTTTCTTCTTTTTTTTGTTTTGTTTTGTTTTGTTTTTTAGTTTCTTCACAGGTACCCTATCATTTTTCTTCACAGTCTGAGATAATAGTGGCTACATAGTAGTATCTTTCAACAAGTGTTTGCCAAATTGAAAGGGAAGAAGAGAGGTTTTAAACTTTGCTTTAAAAAGCCTTCATTTCCAGTTGCTGATGAAGTCCATGCTGCATAAAAAATATGAGAGAGGGAGAGAGCACAATAATCCTAAATTAGTTTAGCTGACAAGCATATAGGCTGCTTTGTGAATGCCTGCTGGGGTAAGTAAGCAATGTAAAAAAAGTCACAAGAAATAAAAGTTACTTAAGGATCTCAAAATCAAATATTATCAATGAAGTACTTAGATTGGTAATTTCAAGAAATGCTGGATAATCATGGATATTTTAATCAAACTTCACATTTATTAAAAATTCTTAATTGTACTCCTTTCAGAAAACATTATTAGTTTTGTTGAATGGACATAATTGTGATTATGAAAAAGGAGGGAGTAATTTTTATGATGGGGGGGCAGTCTAAAAAGAAAAGAAAGTGTTCTGGGGCTTAGAAAAATTTCCATGGAAATTGAATCTGAAACTATAAGAAATATCCAAACTTTAGAAAATTTCTGCAGAGAAACTGAGGAAGAATATGTCAAATGTTAAAACACACACACACACACACACACACACACACACAAAACTAAAACACAGCATCTTGTTTTGAGAAGTTCACCGGCTAATGGACAGAGACCAAAATAGTTACATTTCAATGAGATAAGTACTATAATAGAAAATTTACAAAGTGTTTTGGGAACACAGAGGAGAGGATAACTTAGCAGGATATTAGAAGGGAAAATATTTAATTTGCTGTATATTGATTGATTTCTTAAAAGACAACTATTTTGTGATCCCCTGCTTCCCATTTTCTGAAGGACCGAACACATAAATTATTTAAATTTACAAGTTTACACCAAGAACTCAACATAGGAAGTTCCTGTAAAGAAATTAACTTATACATTCATAATTTGTAGAAAATCTTAATGATATTAGATAGTTAATGAATACCTATACCTAGTTACATAATAAAACTATATAAACAGAGACTAGACACAAATACCTCAAATTCATGACTGTCATTACTTCTGAAAAGTGGCAGAGGGGAAGCAAGGAGTCTATGGAGAACACCAAAAGGGACTCCAACTTTAGCTCCAATGCTTAATTTTATTTAAAAATTTCGGAAGCAAATATTAATTACAAAAAGTTAATATTTGTTCATTCTACGTGATAGGCACATGGCTATTTGTTATATTACTTTCTGTACTGTTTCATATTTTTTAAATTAAAACCAAAAGCTACACAGCCAACAAAACCACCCTCTCCTTTAATTGCTCCAGGGTCCTAAATCCTTTCACCTCCTCTGCAATCAAAGGAGCTGCCCAGAGCTGCCCAGAGTACCCCTCTCTCAGTTACAAAGCAGCATCCAGCGTTCCCTTCAATTTCTCCAGCCAACTATGGAATTTCAAAATCTTCAGTCAAGTTCCTGGAAAAAATGAGTAACTAGGCAGTGCAAAGAGTGGGATCTTCATCCAAACAGTATCTTCCAAATTACAGATCTAGGACAAGTTGAGGGGCAGTTAAAGAAGTTGTAGCACACCTAATCAATTACAGGCTTAAAAATTCTTAAGCAAAATCTCAGGAAGAGAGAAGAATCAGGAGTTGCATTTGACATACTGGATCTTGAATTCTAACACCCAGATTTTAAGCTCATTTAAGCAGGACTGTATCTTCTATTTCTTCTAGCGTTCCTGTTGTCTATTCTTTCCTACCCTCCCACCCCCCTTCACCCTTCTCCAATCACAGCATATAGAATGCCTACTTCTCTGCATATAGTAAGCACTCTTGAAATGTTTGAGTTATTGAAGACACAATGGATCTATTATGACATCACCAGGACTGGAATACCATGGTTAACAACCAATTAGTGACAGGATAGACCACAAACTCTGGGAGCAGGAAAGACCTCTTCCAGCTTCCTCGTGGATATTATCATTTGCCTATACTCAGTGAAGAGAAGAAATAAAAGAAAATCACTCAACTTTTCAATATAGTTATCAAAATGCAAAGTGGGATAGACACTGAATCTGAATCAGAAAAAGAAATAGTGGATTCCACCATCACGTCCGTAAAAGCCCTATATAAATCAGAGGTCCCTAAGCTGGAGATCCCACTGGCAGTACAGAATGTCATCTCTAGAATTGAGCACGCACAGCTTTGTCGAGCCAGAGAGGTAGGTAGTAAATGAGAAGTTTACAGATTACAACTTTCTTTTTTAATGATCACTGATAAGCTACATTTTTTTTGGAACTCATTTTATTTTCATGATCTTTGTGTTTGAGGTAACTATGATTTCAAATGACAATTTCACCTGACTCTGTGGATTACAAGCTCTAATTTTATGTTAATCTCTTTAACTTTCCTATCAGAATTAATCAAACCTTTTAAGAATTAAATCACACATGCGATTGAGTGATTGGGATAGAAAGAAAAATTAAAATCTACAGCTAATATTAGTATCTAATTTCAGTCAATAGTTTTAATTTGTTCTCATCTGAGTTTTTGTCAAATAGCTGTTAACAAGAAGAAACAGCTTGGTTTGAATTCCAGTTTCTTTAATTTCCCCCGAACACCTCATGGAAGGGGATTTCGTTGGCCAAGAGAAATCCAAGGACAATGAACAAAATACTTAAATAGTATAACAATCCAATAAACCCCAAATAATTAAGGCTATACTGCATTTTAGTCTGTCAAACAGAATACAACAAAGCCAATCAGATTAAAAGAAATTAATTCAGGGAAGTTTTTTCCTATGTTTAAAGAGTGCTAAATTTTTGTACTTTCTCATTCTCCGCATAGACTTACTCCTGTTCCAACTCTCCACAACAAAGAACAATAACCTGGTATTTGCTTATAACAACTTTACTGAAATATAATTGACACATAATAAACTGTATATTTTTTAAGTATACAAGTTTTGATATACATAAAAACCTGTGAAACCTTCATCACAATCAACATAATGAACTTACCCATCACTCCTGAAAAGTTTCTTCAAGCTCCATTAAAATTCCTCCCACACACCCTTCCCCACCCCCATCCCAATCTCTAGGCAACTGACAATCTGCTTTCTTTACTATAGATTATTTTGTATTTTAAAATAATTTTATGAGAGTGAAATCATACAGCATCCACTTTCTTCTGTCTCCTTTCTTTTAGCATAATTATTTTGAGATTCATCCACATTCTTATTGATATGAATAGTTCATTCTTTTTTTTTTTTTTTTAAGGTTTAAAAAACTTGTTAGTGCAGAGCCCAATGCGGGTCTTGCTGCAGGGTTTGATCTCATGAACCATGAGATCTTGACCTGAGCCAAAATCAAGAGTCAGACACTTAACTGACTGAGCCACCCAGGTGCCCCAATAGTTCATTCTTTTTATTGCTGAGTATTTCTCCATGGCATGGGCATTTGGGTTGCTTTGGACTTGGGGTTGTTACAACTGAAACTGCTATGAATGTTTGTTTACTTTTTCATGACTTATTTTGTAGACCTATGCTTTCATTTCTTTGGAGTAAATATTTAGGTTGGAATGGCTGGGTCACGTGGTATGTAAATGTTCGATTTTATCTTTTTTTTTTTTTTAAGAAGTCACAGGTCACAATGTGGCTAGTGAAGGAAACACTTCTTTTTTTATTTTTATTTTTTTTAACGTTTATTTTTGAGACAGAGAGAGACAGAGCATGAACAGGGGAGGGTCAGAGAGAGAGGAAGACACAGAATCTGAAACAGGCTCCAGGCTCTGAGCTGTCAGCACAGAGACCCATGCGGGGCTCGAACTCACAGACCACGAGATCATGACCTGAGCCGAAGTCGGACGCTGAACTGACTGAGCCACCCAGGCGCCCCATAAATGTTCAATTTTAAAATAAACTACCAAACTGTTAAAGAGTGGTTATATATCTGTTGGCTATCTGGATGTCTCCTTTGGAAAAATGTCTATTCATGTCTTCTGACCGTTTTTAAACTGGTTTATTTGTTTTTTGGGTATTGAGTTTTAGAAGTTCTTTTTTTGGTTTGTTTTTAATGTTTATTTATTTTTTGAGGAAGAGAGAGAGACAGAGTGTGAGTGGGAAAGGGCCAGAGAGAGAGGCACAGAATCTGAAGCAGGCTCCAGGCTCTGAGCTGTTAGAACGGAGTCCGATGCGGGGCTCTAACCCACAAACTACGAGATCATGACCTGAGCCGAAGTCCAACGCTTAACTGAGTGAGCTACCCAGGCGCCCCGAGTTTTATAAGTTCTTTATATATTTTGGATACTAACCCTTTATCAGACATGTCATTTGCAAATGTCTTCTCCCATTCTGTAGGTTGCCTTTTAGTTTTGTTGATTGTTTCTTATGCAGTGCAGAAGCCTTTTATTTTTATAAAGTCCCAATAGTTTTGTTTGTTTGTTTGTTTTTGTTTTTTGCTTTTGTTTCCCTTGCCTCAGGAGACATATCTAGTAAGAAGTTGTTGTGGCTGATGTCAAAGCAATTACTGCCTATGTTCTCCTCTAGGATTTTGATGTTTCCTGTCTCATATTTAGGTCTTTAATCCATTCTGAATTTATTTTTGCATGTGGTGTAAGAAAGTGTTTCAGTTTCAGGAGTGCCTAGGTGGCTTAGTCAGTTAAGCCTATGACTGTTGATTGAGCTTCAGACTCTTGATTTCGGCTCAGGTCATGATCTCACGGTTTGTGGGTTCATGTCCTGCTTCAGGTTTTGTGCTGACAATGCAGAGACTGCTTGAGATTCTCTTCCTCCATTTCTCTGTGCCCCTCCCCTGCTAGCTCTCTCTCTTTCAAAAATAAATAAATAAAAACATTATTAAAATGTTTTTAAAAGAAAGTGGTCCAGTTTCATTCTTTTGCATGTTGCTGACCAATTTCCCAATACCATTTGTTGAAGAGACTATCTTTTTTCCATTAGATATTCTTTCCTGCTTTGTTGAAGATAAATTGACCATATAGTTGTGGGTTCATTTCTGTTTTTTTCTATACTGTTCCACTGAACTACGTGTCTATTTTTGTGCCAGTACCATCATCAGGGAAATACAAATCAAAACTACAGTGAGATATCACCAGTCAGAATGGCTACAATTAACAACACAGGAAACAACAGGTGTTGGTGAGGAGGTGGAGAAAGGGGAACCTTCTTACACTGTTGGTGGGAATGCATACTGGTGTAGCCACTCTGGAAAACAGTATGGAGAGTCCTCAAAAAGTTAAAAATAGAACTACCCTATGATCCAGCAATTGTACTACTAGGTATTTACCTAGGTGATAAGGATTAAGATGTTTTGTGGAAGTGTGGAATGACTATATTGTACACCCAAAAATGATATTACACTGTATGTTAACTACCTGGAATTTAAATAAAAACTATTAAAAAGTAGTTATACTATTTTATATTCCCACAAGCAGTATATGAGTTTTCAATTATTCCACATCTTTATCAACACTTCATGTTTTCAGTCTTTTTAGTTTTTTTTTTATTTTTTTTTTTTTTATTTTTTTTTTAATTTTTTTTTTTCAACGTTTTTTATTTATTTTTGGGACAGAGAGAGACAGAGCATGAACGGGGGAGGGTCAGAGAGAGAGGGAGACACAGAATCGGAAACAGGCTCCAGGCTCCGAGCCATCAGCCCAGAGCCTGACGCGGGGCTCGAACTCACGGACCGCGAGATCGTGACCTGGCTGAAGTCGGACGCTCAACCGACTGCGCCACCCAGGCGCCCCAGTCTTTTTAGTTTTAATCATTCCAGGGGCACCTGGGGGGCTCAGTCAGTTAAGTGTCTGACTTCGGCTCAGGTCATGATCTCACAGTTCATGAGTTCGAGCCCCACATCAGGCACTGTGCTGACAGACGGCTCAGAGCCTGGAGACTGCTTCAGATTCTGTGTCTCCCTCTCTCTCTGCCCCTCACACTCTGTGTCTCTCTCAAAAATAAATAAACATTTAAAAAGAATTAAAATAATAGATTCCACTCTCTGAAGGTTTGGAGAGTCTAGATCTTTAATTTTAACCATTCCAAAAGGTATATAATAGTATCTCATTATGGTTTTAATTTGCATTTTTATAATGACTAGTGATTTTGAGCAACTTTCCATGAGTTTATTTGCACTCAGTATGTCTTCTCTAGCAGTTCAAATATTTTGACCATATTTTAAAAGTTTATTGGTCTATGTTCTCATTATTGAGATTTGAGTATTTTTATGTCTTCTGATTACAACTTTTATCAGATAGGTGGTTTGCAAATATTTTTTCCAATTCTGTGACTTGTCTTTTTTTCTACTAATTGTGTCTTTCAAAGAACAAAATTCGTTAGTCCAATATATCAATGTTTTCTTTCTTCCAAAGCAAACTTTGACTAACTCAAGGTCACAAACATTTTCTCCTATGTATTCTTCTAGGAGTTATACTTATAGATTTTACATTTACATCTATGGTTCAACGTGTCTTTTTTTTTTTTTTTTTGGCAAGGGAAAAAATTTTATTTCATAGTTGTCTTTAAAACCACAAAGACACTATGCTCTTCGTATAAAAACATTAGTACAAATAATTATACTTTCTAGAAAATGATTATATAGACACTCTCAAAGAAAAATGCACACCATTACGTAGTTTCAGAGAAGTTGCTTGGAAAAAACTCACATCTGGACTGATTCCTAAAACATACCATAAGACCCTGCATATTTTGGTGCAAAGTATAGATTATTGTCATCAGTACATGATCCTGAATTCTTACACATTTGATAACATGCATAAGGACTGGTTTATGACATAATGTTCCATTGGTTCATCAGCCTCTTCTGCAGGTACATCAGCAGGTTGAGCAGGCTGTGCCTTTGTCTGTGGTCTTTCTTCAAGACCTTCCAGGAATGGAGATACATCATCATCATCATAAATCGTAAACTCCAAGTCTTTACTAAAAATTCCAATGGACACATTCTTTGTAGTTAAGTCCTGTTCTGCAGTGTCTCTTATAAGGCATGCAGACCATGTTTAACCAGTTCATTCAAATTGCACTCCATAAACCCAGACATATGTCTCACCAAGTAAGTACGAGCTCATTGAAAACAAGCTCCAATGGACATAGCTCTATAGTCGAAATAGTTAGCAGATAGACAAGTTTGGAAAATGTGAGGGCCCATATTCATAACCAACAATAAGCAGTCCAACACCATATGGTCTCTGGCCATATCGTTGCGTTGGTATTTGGGTCTTGCTTTCAATTAGAGATACAAGATGAGATGCAGGAAGAGGTCTGTCAAATACAAATCTGGAATCCAAACACTCCTGGTGCATAAAATTACATAACAGTCTAGCATCAGCAGTAAGTCCCACAACTGAGATACCAATATGGTTGTCAACATGGAGAATTTTTTCTGATGAGCTGCAGGCTCTGACTATGCTGTCTTCAATGCAGCCAACACTGTGTGTTGTTTTTTTTGTTTTTTCTTCAGATCAACTGTGGCTGAACCTTGTTTGACAGCTTCCATTGCATATTCAATTTGATGATTCCTGCCCTGAGGGCTCCAAACAGTCACATCATTGTCCTACTGGTTGTGAAACATGGTTTTGGCTTTGGGCTTGGCTTTATGGTTCATTTTATCTTTCTTTGTAAATGATATCAGATATTGATTGAGGTGTCAAAACAAACAAACAAAACAAAAACAAAACAGGGGCTCTTGGGTGGCTCAGGCAGTTGAGCCTCTGACTTTGGCTCAGGTCATGATCTCGTAGTCTGATTTCAAGCCCCACATTGTTGGGCTCTGTGCTGCCCACTTAGAGCCTGGAGCCTACCTCAGATTCTGTGTCTCCCTTTCTCTCTGCCCCTCCCCCACTCATACTCTGTCTCTCTCAAAAATAAACATTAAAAAGAATTATTCTAGATTCATTTGTTGAAAAGACTATCCTATCTCCATTGCATTGCACTGCACCTTTATTGAAAATCAATTGACCATGTATGTGTGAGTTTATGGATTCTCTAGTCTGTTCTCTTGATCTATTTATATATATTTTTTAATTTTTTAATGTTTATTTATTTTTGAGAGAGAGAGAAAGCATGAGTAGGGAAGGGGCAGACAGAGAGGGAGACACAGAATCTGAAGTAGGCTCCAGGCTCTGAGCTGTAGGTACAGAGCCCGGCCGGGGGCTCGAACTCAGGAACTGTGAGATCATGACCCGAGCCAAAGTCGGCGCTCAACTGACTGAGCCACCCAGGAGCCCCTATCTTTATTCTAATACTGCAGTGTCTTTTTTGATTACTGAGGTTTTATAATCATTCTTGAAATCATGTATTTTTAGTTCTCCAATTTTGTTCTTTTTCAATTATGCCCAACTTGTTTGCTCACATCTTCCTTCTATCCCCATTTCCTCTTCTTGGGCTTCTTTTTCTGGAGGGACGCACTCAAACATTCATAACCTAAAAACTGTCTTTATCCATACTACTTTCTCCCTTTTCATTTCCATGCAAAATTTAGAATCAGTCTGTCAAATTCTACTTGGGGGGAAAAAAGCCTGCTGGTGTCTTGATTGGGATTGTATTGAATTTATAGATCCCCTAATTAGGGGAGAATTGAGAACTTAATATTGAGTCCTTTGACCTGTGGACACAGAATATCTCTGTATTTATGTAGGTCTAATTTTTCTCCCAAGTGCTAGACCTTGCAAATCTTTTGTTAGTCTCTAAGTATTTCACATTTTTTTATACTATATTGTGAATAGTATTGTTTTTTTATTTCCATTCTCAATTGTTCACAATTAATATGTACAAATAAAATACATTTTTGTATGTGCATCTTGTATAATAAAACCCAGTTACTAGTCTTCATAGATTTTCTTCATATATTCCTTGGGGTTTCTACATAGACAACCCTATCATATGCTAATAGAGGCAGTTTGATTCCTCCTTTTATGTCTGTGTGCATTTAAGTTTGCTTTTTTGTTTTTTTTTAATTTGAGAGAGACAGAGGATCCAAAGCAGGCTCCATGCTGACAGCTCAGAGCCTGATGCGGGGCTCAAACTCACAAACCATGAGATCATGGTTAACTGACTGAGCCACCCAGTGGTGGCTTTTAACTGTTTTTTGTGGGGGAGGGGAAAAATAAGTAAGCTTTTTTTTTTTTTTTAACTTACTGAGTAGGCAAGGAACTACAGTATAAAGTTGAATAGAAGTGATGAGACATCCTTGTTTTCTTCTTGATGTTAAGGGAAAGAATTCAGTCTTCCTCATTCACTATGATTGTAGCAGTATATTTTTTTATGGTGCTCTTTATCAAGTTGGAGAAATTCTCTTCTTTTCTCAGTTTTCTGAGGTTTTTTTGTTTGTTTGGTTGTGGGGTTTTTTTTGTTTTTTTTTTTTTTAGAGAGAGAGAGTGCACAAGAGAGATAGAATCTTAAGCAGACTCCAAGTCTAGCAAGGAGCCTCACACAGGGCTCCAACATGGAGCTTGATCTCACAACCCTGATGAAATCATGACCCCGACATCATGACCTGAGCCCAGATCAAGAGCCAGATGCTTAACTGACTGTGCTATCCAGGCGCCCCAGCCAAGATTTTTAATTAGGAATAGATACTCGGATTTATCAAAAGGTTTTACTGCATCTATTGGGATTATCATGTGATTTCTTTTTTGTCTTTTTGAATCTGTTAAAATAGTGAATTACATTGATTTATGACTGATAAACCAGCCTCACATTTTGTGGATAAATTCCATTCACTCATAATGTAGTATTCTTTGTATTATCTTGCATTCAGTCTGCTAACATTTGTTAATTTTTGTGTCTATGTTTACAAAACATGTTGGTTTGTAGTTTTCTTTCTTTTTTTTTTTTTTTAAGTAAGCTTCATGTCCAGCATGCAGTCCAACATGGGGCTTAACTCATGACCCTAAAATCCCTGAGATCAAGACCTAAGCTGAGATCAAAAGTCAGAATCTTAACAACTGAGTCACCCAGGTGCCCTGTAGTTTTCTTTTAATACTTTGGTTTTGGCATCAGACTAATATTAGCTTTATAAACTCAAGTAAAATATTTTTAATTTTCCTTAAGACTTTGTTGAGAATTGGCATTTCCTTTTACGTTTGGTAGGATCCACTAAGTGTTTGGGTGGGGTAAGGAGAAATAATCAGTGGAAACATATAGACTTGTGGTTTAATTCATGGGAAAGTTTTAAACTATAAATTCAATTTAAAAAATTGCAGGGCTATTCAGTTTATCTGTCTTCTTGAGTGAGCTTTCAGTTTGCATCTTGCAAGTAATTTGTCCATTTTATCTTAGGTAATTTTATTGGCCTAAAATTGTTCACAATAATCCCTTATTAACCCTTTATTATCTGTAGAATCTGTAATAATGTCACTTTTCATTTCTGGTATTAGTAATTTTCTTCTCTCTCTCTCTCTCTCTCTCCTCTTATCAGTCTGGCTAGAGGTTTATCAATTTTATTGCTATTTTCAAAGAACCAATTTTTGGCTTCACAGATTTTCTCTAATTCTGTTTTCTTTCTTTTTTTTTTTTAATGTTTATTTATTATTGAGAGACAGAGAGACACAGAGCGTGAGCAGAGAGGGGTAGACACAGAATCTGAAGCAGGCTCCAGGCTCCAAGCTGTCAGCACAGAGCCCGACAGGGGCTCGAACTCACAAACTGTGAGATCATGACCTGAGCCGAAGTCGGTCACCCAACCAGCTGAGCCACCCAGGTGCCCCTCTAATTCTGTTTTCTATTTTACTGATTCCCACACTGATTTTTATTATTTTATTTACACTATTTACTTTGGATATAATATACTTTTTTCCCAGTTTCTTAAGGTGGAAGCTGAGGTCATTGATTTGAGAACTTTTTTTCTTTTGTAAGAAGTGGTATATCTCCCTTTGCAATGCAAATGAAAATGTTGCATTTCATTTGGTTCATTTTTTTATTTTTGAGACAGAGAGAGACACAGCATGAACGGGGGAGGGGCAGAGAGAGAGGGAAACACAGAATCGGAAGCAGGCTCCAGGCTCTGAGCCATCAGCCCAGAGCCCGACGCGGCGCTCCAACTCGCGGACCGCGAGATGGTGACCTGAGCGAAGTCGGTCGCTTAACTGACTGAGCCACCCAGGCGCCCCTTCATTTAGTTTTATATACTTTCCAATTTTCCTTTTGATTTTATTCCTCGACCCATAGGTTATTTAGAACAGTGTTTATTTTCCAAATATTTTGAGATTTTTGTCTCTTACATATCTCTAATTTAATTTCATTGGCATCAGTGAACTTATTCCATATGATCTGAATCCTTGTAAATTTCTTGAAATTTGTTTTAAGGCCCAGAATATGGTCTAAATTGGTAAATGTTATGTATGCATTGAATACAATTTGTATTCTTTCATTGAGCGGTGTACCCTATAAATAATGATTACATCAAATTGGCTGATAGTACTGTACAAGTCTTCCATTATCTCTTCTCAACTTCATTGATTATCAAGACAGAGGTATAGAAATATTTAATTATAATTGTGAATTCTTCTAGTTCTTCTGATAGTTCTATCAAAGTTTTTCATGTACTTTGAAGCTCTGTTTTATATGCTAAACGTATGGAATTACTATGCCCTCTCAATGAATTGGCCATATTACCACCATGAAATGACCCTATTTATTTCTAGTAATATACTTTTCTCTGTAATCTATTTTTGTTTGTTATTAATATAGCCACTCTAGCTTTCTTTTGATGAGTGTTACCTTCTTTGCATTTTCTCTATTTTACATTAAACATGTTTGGGTTATTATATTTAAAGTGAGTTTCTTATAGGAAGGCATAAAATTGGGTTTCTTTTTAAAAAATTCTTTTAAATGTTTTATTTATTTTTGAGAGAGAGAGACAGAGTGTAAGCAGAGGAGAGGCAGAGAGAGAGGGAGACACAGAATCCAAAGCAGGCTCCAAGCTCTGAGCTGTCAGCATAGAGCCCAACATGGGGCTTAAACCCATGAGCTGTGAGATCGTGATCTGAGCTGAAGTCAGACGCTTAAATGACTGAGCCTCTAGGCGCCCCTGGGTTTCTTTTTAAATCCAACCTGACAGTCTCTGCCTTCTAATGGGATGTTTAGACCATTTGTATTTAATGTAATTATTAAGTTTAAAATTACTATCTTGCCATTTGTTTTCTGTTTGTTCCATCTGTTTTCTTGTTTCATTTTATTTTTTCTGACCTTTTTTTAGATTAAGTATATTATATTATTATGATTCCATTTTATTTCCTTTATTGACTTCTTAGCTATAACACTGTTTCACCTTTTAAGTGGTTGCTTTAGGGTTTGTAGTATACACCATTTACCTTCAAATGGTAACCTACCACTTTTGAATAGTGTATGAGCCTTACAACAATATTCTACCATTTTCTCTCTCCTGGCCTTTGTGGTATTCATATCATACTTCTACATATGTTATAAATATTTATTTACCTTTCAATTATTGTTTTAAAAAGGCAATTACCCATTTTTCAATTTTTTTATTGTGGTACAATTTACATAACATAAAATTTATTATTTTAACTATTTTTAATCATACAATTCAGTGGCATTAAGTAATTTACAGTATTGTATAAGCATCAACACTATTTTCAGAAATTTTAATCATCCCAAACAGAAACTCTGACCCATTAAACAATAACCACCTATTCCCCCAAACCTTGGCAACCAGCATCCTATTTTCTGTCTCTATGAATTTGCCTCCTCTAGATACCTTATCTAAGTGGATTCATAAAGTATTTGTTCTTAGATACCTTATATAAGTGGATTCATAAAGTATTTGTTCTTTTGTGCCTGGTGTATTTCACTTAGCATGTCTTCAATGTTCATTTAGGTTGTAGTATGTATCAGAATTGCCTTTCTTTTGAAGGTAACTAATATTCCATTGTATGTATGTATCATATTTTGTTTATCCATTTACTCATCAGTGGACATTTTCATTGCTTTCACCTTTCTACTATTGTGAATAAGGCTGCTATAAACACATAGTATAATATATCTGTTCAAGTCCCTGCTTTAAATTCTTTTTATACCTAGGAATGGAATTTCTGGCTCATATAGTATTTCAATTTTTTTTAACGTGTATTTATTTAGAGAGAGAGAGACAGTGCATGCACGCACAAGGGACAGAGAGAGACGGAGAGAAAGAATTCCAAGTAGTCTCCATGCTCTCAGCACAAAGCCTGATACCGGGCTCAATTTCACAACTGTGAGATCATGACCTGAGCTGAAATCAAGAGTCAGACACTTAACCGACTGAGCCACCCAGGCACCCCTGGTAATTCTATTTTTAATTTTTTGAGGAACTGCCATATTTTTTTCTGTAGTGGCTGCAAGATTTTACATTCCCATCAGCAGTGCACAAGGGTTCCAATTTCTCCACATTTTCACCAACACTTGTTATTTTTTTCCCCTTTCTGATAATAGCCATCTTAAAGGGTGTGAAGTATCTCATTGTGGCTTTGATTTGCATTTCCCAAATGATTAGTGATGTTAAGCATCTTTTCAAGTGCTTGTTGGCCATGTATATATACTCTTTGGAGAAATATCTATTCAAGTCCTTTGCCCATCTTGGAACTGGGTTTGTTCTTGTTGAGTTCTAGGAAGTCTTTATATATGCTGGATATTAACCACTTATCAGATATATAATTTGCAAATATTTTCCTGTGTTGATAGTTGTGATAGTTAATTTTATGTGTCAACTGGACTAGGCCACAGGGTACACAGACATTTAGCCAAATATTACTCTGAGTAAGTCCATGAAGATGTCTCTGGATGACATTAACACTCAAATCAGACTGAATTAAGCAGAATGTCTTCTCTAATGTGATTGGATCTCATCCAGTCAATTAAAAACCTGAATAGAACAAAAAGGGAGCTCGACCTCCCTGCCTTCCTTGAGCTGGGGCATCAGTCTTTTCCTGCCTTCAGACTTGAACTGAAACATCAGCATTTTTGAGCCTTGAGCCTGCTGGCTTTTGGACTGGAACTGCACCATAGACTATCTTAGCTCTCCACCTTGGCAACTGAAAATCGTGAGATTTCTTAGCCTCCATAATCATGCGAATCAATTTTTTATAATCTCTTTATATATATCTATATATATTTATTTATCTATCTGTGTACATATATATTCCAGTGTTCGTTTCTCTGGAGAATGCTACTACTACTAATACAGAGTCTGGTATAGAGAAAGCGGTTCTGAAGGAATAGAATCTTAAGGATAAGTTTTCTGAATTGGGTTTAGGGTTTCTGGAATTGGCTTTCTAATCTGATTAGATTTAAAGATGTGAATGACTCCATTTCCAGTATTAAAGAGAGCACTGATAGTCCTTAACTTGGTCTGTCAATTAAGATATGTAAAATATTACTATTGGATACTCCTAGTTAATAGCTTTTAAGAAGCAAGAATCTGGGTGACTGTGTATATGATACTTTCAGACATTTTTGGCAAACTAACACATATAATGAGATTGGTTGCTTGCTCCTAATGTCACTGGATAAAGTGGGGGAAAGAAAAGGATGAGCTCAGGGATACAAATTTCTAGCTGAAGCACGACATGAATGACCTGAAAGCTTCTTTGTGTGTCCTGAAGGAGACCCTTATCTCCTATAGCTGCATGGCTGAGATTGCTTAAAATTAAACCAAGAATCTCATTCTCTGACTGGATGAATTACAATGCAAGTTGAATTCCCAGCCTTGCAGGATGTCTACTGTTAAAGTGAAGACGTTGATTAGGAAGGAACAGGACTGTGAAAATTGGAATGGGGATGTGTGGGAAGGCCCTGATAAACCTTGGGACATTAAGCCTCTAAATTCTGATGAGTGTGCTTCACCAGGGGAACCACCTCTCCACCCTCCATAGGAGCAGCCTCTTCGTATCCATGGGAGTGGCCTCTTTGCCCATAGTAGTAGTGGCCTCTCCACTCCTGTCTGAAGGGATTAACCCTTAATTGTCTGAAGACACTGTAATGACCTCTTTGAGGCAGGTGCCATGCAAGATAACGCTGAGTTTTTTTCAGGAACCACACTCACCACATCTTTTTGTTTCTAGACTTATAACTATACTCAAATGCAGCAGGACACTAAAGGTGAGGTTCAAAGTGTGATCCATGAGGACATGCACTACACTCCAAAGAATGACTTGAGTTTTCTCATGTTTACAGATGGAAATCCAGGGAATATGTGTAGGAATGGGTATTAAGAGTATGGGATATGGGATATAAGAGTATGGGAGGAACATAAAGTTGGGTCAGGCTGAATTTATTGATATGCGTTCATTAAGCAGAGAAATTGTATTTAATATTACAGCTTGGGGAATTAGAAAAGGTTCTAACTGGTTGATTGGTTGGTTGGTTGGTCAGTTGGCTGAAATGTGGACCAGAAGTTTGCCCACAGTGAGAAAGAAATACCAGACTTGCCCTGGTTTAATGTAGAGGAAAGAATTCAAAGGCTTAGGGAGACTGGAACGTTACAGCAGATTTGTCACTTAGAACCTACTGAACCACTCCAGAGAAGTTCAAAAGATATACCTTTTACTGTGACTGTGAGAAATGAATTTATGAGAGAGGCCTGGGCATCCTTGGGAAGCTCTGTGATTGCCTTTCTAGTCCAGACCTTACAGTGGGAAACACAGTCACTGAATTGAGAAACCTAAGTACAATGGGAGTAATTGAATCCTGAGGTGACAGGGGCCAAGTTGTGGTACTCAACCACCAAAGGCAGTTGTGGTTACTGTAATGGACAGCAGAGTCAAAGCATCAATCAAAATGGCCTTATAAAGAACTATAACATTGGCTAGTTGACTACGATGTTCCTAGAAGTGAAATAGATAAGAAGCTTACTAAATTCTCATTTGAACTGTGTAAGTAGAATATTTCTAGGTCAAGTGGACAAAAGTCTAAACTGAATCATGAAAAGAGGCATGGCCCCTCAATCAGTTCCTAGACTTGAGCCACTTTAAAGACCCAGAACCCTTTGAATAAAGACAAGGCTGGGTAATTTGAGGAATGACTATGGTACACTGCCAAAAATTTATGGTGAACCCATCGTGTGATTATTTCACCAGATCTGAAATGCATAGATGGAATAGACATAATCAGCAGCTGGTATCCCCACATTGATTCCCTGATATGTGGAATAAAGGCTATTATGGTGGGAAATGCCAAGTGGAAGCCACTAGAACTTCCTTTACTTAAGAAAATAGTAAACCCAAACCAATACTGCATCTCTAGAGGAATTGTAGAGATAAGTGTCCCCCATCAAGGAAAGATGCAAGAGTGGAAATTCCCATCACTTTTTTATTCAACTTGCCTATTTAGCCTGTGCAGAAGACAGAGGGATCTTGGAGACTAAAAGTGGATTATTATAAAATTAATTAACCAGATAGTGACTCCAATTGCAACTGTGTGCCAGATGTGGTTTCATTGCTTGAGCAAATTAACACATCCTCTGGTAGCTGGTATGCAGCTACTGATATGACAAATTCATACCTGTCAATAAAGACAACCAGAAACAGTTTGCTTTCAGGTGGCAAGGCCAGCAATACACATTCACTGGCCTACCTCAGGGACATATCAAGTCTCCAGTCTGGTAGATTCCATCAGTGAAGCCATCTGGCATAGAGTTTTTTTTTCGTTGGGAAGTTTTTTATTACCAATTTGTTTCCCTTTACAGTTATGTCTTTTCAGATTTTATATCTCTTTGCAATTCAGTCTTTATATGTTTTGTGTTTCTAGGAATTGTTCCATTTTATCTAGGTTATCCAATTGGGTGGCATACAATGTTCATAGTACCCTCTCATAATCCTGTTTATTTCTGTAGAATCAGTAGTAATGTTCCCATGTTGGTTTCTGATGTTAGTAATTTAAGTCTTCTCTGTTTTTCTTAGTCAATCTAGCTAAAGATTATCATTGTTGTTGATTTCTTTTTTTTTTTTTTGAAAGAAGCAACTTTTGTTTTATTGATTTTCTCTACTCTTTTATTTAAAAAATTTTTAATTATTATGTTTATTTATTTTGAGAGAGAGAGAGAGACAGAGTGTGAGTGGGGGAGGGGCAGGGAGAGAGGGAGACACAGAATCCGATGCAAGGCTCCAGGCTCTGAGCTGTCAGCACAGAGGCCTACGTGGGGCTCAAACCCATGAGTGTGAGATCATGACCTGAGTTGAAGTTGGACGCTCAACCAAGCGAGCCACCCAGGTGCCCCTCTACTCTTTTATTTATGTCTGCTCTACTGTTTATAAATTTCTTCCATCTGCTAGCTTCAGATTTATTCTTCTTCTAGTTCCTTATCATGTAAAATTAGGTAATTGACTTGAGATCTTTTTTTCATGTAAACTTCCTAGAGTTTTTTCCTCTAAATGTCCCTTTTAGCACTGCTTTTGCCACATGCTATAAGTTTTGGTATGTTGTGTTTTCATTTTCATCCATACATATTTTCTAATGTCCCTTGTGATTTCATCTTTGACCCATTTATTGCTTAAGAATATGTCAATTTCCATGTACATGAATTTTCTAGTTTTCTTCTGTGATTGGTTTCTAACTTTATCTCATTGTGTTTGTAAAAAATAATGCTTCATGTGATATATTTTTTAATATATTGATATTTGTTTTGTGGCCTAACATATGGTCTCTCCTGAAGAATGTCCCACATGCACTTGAAAAAACTGTGTATTCTATTGAAGTGTTCTGTATACGTCTGTTATATCTAGATGGTTTACTGTGTTGTTTTAGTTCTTTATTTCCTAACTTATCTTCTGTCTAGTTGTTCTGTTACTGAAAGTCACTTATTGAAGTCTCCCCCTATTATAGAACTATTTCTGTCTTCAATTCTGTCAATTTTCACTTCTTAAATTTTGAGAGTATGCTATCAGGTGCATAAATGTTTATAACTGTTTCTTCTTGCCGTATTGGACCTTTTATTATTAGCTCTTGTAATCTTTTCTGATTTAAAGTCTATTTGTGGGGTGTCTGGGTGATTCAGTTGGTCAGTTAAGTGATTGACTCTTGATTTCAGCTCAGGTCATGACCTCACAGTTGTGAGATCAATCCCCACGTGGGGCTCCATGCTGGGCATGAAGCCTGCTTGAGATTCTCTCTCCCTCTCCCTTTGCCCCTCCCCAACTTGCAAGCTTTCATTCTCTCTTTCTCTAAAATAATAATAAATAAATAAAAATTTTAAAAATAAAATGAGTCTCTTATAGGGTGCCTGGCTGGCTCAGTTGGTAGAGCATGTGACTCTCGATCTTGGGTTCGTATGTTTGAGCCCCTTGGTGGGTACAGAGAGTACTTAAAAATAAAATAAAATCTTTTATTTTTTTTCAGTTCGGGATGGTTCATTAGACATCATTTAGATAATAACCAGAATAGCCCCTTTGAGAAGTAGTGAAATATTTGAGTCCTGAAGACTTCAGTCTAGTCATAAACAAGATTATTAAGGTATAGAGGAGTCTCTAGTTAACCAGCACGCTGTTCCCATTTCTTCAGCTTGACTGCATATATAAGAGCTCATTACAGTAATTCACTTTTCAACAGGAAAGATTGAAGTGATGATAGACTCAGACGCTAACTAAACATAGGTCCCTGCTTCACATAGCAGCCTTCATTGACAGTGAAACCATTTTCCCCAGTGTTTTGTGGAGCTTCCTACATTAGCAGTATAATGAAATAGAGCATTCTTGCCCAGGAAACCTCTGCCCAATACAATTCCATGCATCTTGAAAAGCCAAAGATGATCTAATTTTTGACACAAAAGCTCATCAATGATTTTGCAGATGGAAACTGATTCAGGGAGATGAAATGATCTGTCAGAGGTCTCCTGATATTTCTGCTACACATGGTTTTGAATGCCTATACCTTTCTTGTTTTTCTCCCATTGAATTTCAAAGGTTCAGTTTCCCGCCTTTTAAGGATCTTAAGAAACTAAAACCAGCAGAAAGCTTCAAATCTCCTTTTAAAAACAGATTTGAGATTGTAAAAGCAGCAATGAGAGTGAAAGCTTTCCTCTATCAATGTTTCTTCATTTCTTTGTTCATTCATTTACCAGATGTGTATCTATTTTACAAACATTTCCAAACAAGCACTTCAGTATTGGATCTTCCCACTACAGAAAGTGCCTACCTCTGTGTTGGGACTTGAAGATCACCCAGTCCCGAGTGGCAATCCAGCAATTAAGGGGAAAATTCCTTATAATAATGTTTTAATAAGAAAAAGAAAACCCTGAGAAGTGTCTTGAAATATAAGAAACAAGTCTCCCTGATTTGGAGCAACATGGCAAATATATTTCATTGCAGTTATGTCTCCAAAACCAGATGAAGATAAATAGTGCCAGTTCTCGACAAAATTGTGAGTTCTATCTTTGTCAGTCTTGATATCCTCTTCATGTACCCTTTTAATCCTTCAGCTGTCTTCTCTTATACTTCAAGCCTCCAAAGCTTTCCTATTATTCTCCCCTACCTTCTCTGCCATTCTGATTGTCTCCTGAATATCCATTCCTCTTCTTCGTATAGCAGCCTTGTTACATGAGTGACAAAGATACATCTCCAGCTTCAGGAGGACCCTAATTGCTACAGCTAAACCTAATCAGCTTCAAGAAGACCTTAAACTAGCTAACATCACTGAATATTGAGCATGAAGAACAAGTTGTGGTGGTTGAGGGCTTTTTTTTTTTTTTTTCATTTTTAAAAATTTACATCTAAATTAGTTAGCAAATAGTGCAACAATGATTTCAGGAGTAGATCCCTTAGTGCCCCTTCCCCATTTAGCCCATCCTCATCCCACAACCCCTCCAGTAACCCTCTGTTTGTTCTCCATATTTATGAGTCTCTTTTGTTTTGTCCCCCTCCCTGTTTTTATATTATTTTTGTTTCCCTTCCCTTATGTTCGTCTGTTTTGTCTCTTAAAGTCCTCATATGAGTGAAGTCATATGATTTTTGTCTTTCTCTGACTGGCTAATTTCACTTAGCATAATACCCTCCAGTTCCATCCACATAATTGCAAATGGAAAGATTTCATTCTTTTGGATTGCTGAGTAATATGTCTTTATCCATTCATCCATCGATACACATTTGGCCTCTTTCCATACTTGGGCTATTGTTGATAGTGCTGCTATAAACATGGGGGTGCATGTGTCCCTTAGAAACAGCACACCTGTATCCCCTGGATAAATGCCTGGTAGTGCAATTGCTGGGTCGTAGGGTAGCTCTATTTTTAATTTTTTGAGGAACCTCCATACTGTTTTCCAGATTGGCTGCACCAGCTTGCATTCCCAAAAATAAAATCTTTAAAAATAAATAAAATGAGTCTCTTATAGGTAGCATATAGTTGAATCATAGTTTTAAAAAAATCTATTCTGCTAGGGGTGCCTGGGTGGCTCAGTCAGTTAAACGTCTGACTTTGGCTCAGGTCACGATCTCACAGTTTGTGAGTTCAAGCCCCACATCAGGCTCTGTGCTGTCGGTTCAGAGCCTGGAGCCTGCTTCGGATTCTGTGTCTCCTTCTCCCTCCACCCCTCCCCCACTCACTCTCTGTCTCTCAAAAAATGAATAAACATTAAAAAAAATTTTTAATCTATTCTGCTAATCACTAGCTTTTGATAAGATGGTTTAATTCATAAAATTTAAAGTAATTACTGATAAGGAGGGACTCAATTTTTGCCATTTTGTTACTTATTTTCTCTTTGCATTATAGCTTTCCCCCTTATTTTTTATATTACTGTCATCTTTTGTGTGTGTGTGTGTGTGTGTGTGTGTGTGTGTATGTATTTTAAAGAAATGTTTTGATACCTTTCTTATTTCCTTTTGTGTATATTCTATACTTATTTTCTTTTTGGTTACCAAGGGGATTACAAATAATTTTGCAAATTTACACAATCTTAGTTTGAATTTATACTAGCTTAACTTTAATCACATACAACAACTCTGCCCCTATACTGCTCTGTCTCCACTCCTTTCAGTTACTGAGATCACAGATTACATCTGTACATAATGTACCCCCAAACAGACTAACAATTGTTTTTTATGCATTTGTGTTTTAATGTAGGAAATGGGGGTGCCTGGCTGGCTCAGTTGGTTAAACATGTGACTTCAGTTCAGGTCATGATCTCACTGTTTGTGTCAGGCTCTGGGCTGACCGCTCAGAGCCTGGAGCCTGCTTTGAATTCTGTGTCTACCTCTCTCTCTGCCCCTCCCCAGCTCATGCTCTGTCTCTCAAAAATAAAAATAAACATTAAAAAAATTAAAAAAATAAATAAATAATGTACAAAATAAGAAATGGAGTTATAAACCAAAATTACGATTCTGTTAGCTTTTATAATTGCTTATGTATTTGACTTTATCAGGATCTTTATTCCCCTCCACAGAGTTTTGAGTACTTTCATTTCAACCTGACTCTTCTTAGCATATCTTATGGGACAGGTCTAGTGGTAATGTACTTTCTCAGCTTTTGTTTGTCTGGTAATGTCTTAATTTCTTCCTTATTTTTGAAGGACACTTTTGCCAGATATAGAATTCTTGATTTACATTTTTTTTTCTCTCAGCACTTTGAATACATCAACCCATTGACTTGGGGCCTCCAAGGCTTCTGATGAAAATTCTAATAATCTTCATGGGGATCCTTGTATGTGATAGTTGTGTCTCTACTGCTACTTTGAACATTCTTTCTTTGGTTTTTGATAGTTGGTTATTATTTGTCGCAGCATGGGTCTCTTTGAGTTTAGCATACTTGGGATTCATTGAGCTTCTAGATTTGTACTTTCATGTATTTCCTTAAGTTTGGGAAGTTTTCAGCCAGTAATTCTTTAAATAATCTGTCACTTTCTCTTGTCTCCTTTGTGGACTCCTCCAATGTATATATTCCTTTCTTTATGGTGTTCCACAGGTCCCTTAGGTTCTGTTCGCTTTACCTTTCTGTTCCTCAGACTCCATCATTTAAACTCTTATCTTCAAGTTAGCTTATTCTTCTGTGTGCTTAAATCTGATTTTTAATCCTTTTAGTGGAATTTTCTTTTCTTTCTTTCTTTTGTTTTATTTTCTTTTTTGTTGTTTGTTTTATTTTTGGAAGTTTCAGATATACTTCTCAGCTCCAGAATTTCATTTTGGATCTTTTTTATGTTTTTTTTTTTTAAATATCTTTATCGATATTCCTGTTGTGTTCATACATAATTTTCCTGACCTTGTCCATGTCTTCCTTTAACTCTTTAAGTATCTTTAAGACAGTTGTTTTATTTTATTTTATTTAAAATTTTGTTTTATTTTATTTTAAATTTTTATTTATTTTATTTTATTATTTTATTAAAGTTTTTGTCTAGGAAGACTGCAATTTGGTCTTCCTTGTTGATGGTTTTTACAACTTTTTTTCCCCTTTGAATAGAACATGCTTTCCTATTTCTCTGTGTCTCTTGTGATTTTGTTGTTATTGTTGAAAATTGGACATTTGAATGTTATAATATGGTAAGTCTGAAAATGAAAATATCCTTCTCCACTACCTCCAGGGGTTGTTTTGTTTTGTTTTGTTTTGTTTTGTTTGTTTTAATCTCTATGTGCCAGGCATCAGCCTGCATCTTTTTTTGGGCATGCATAATGATTTTCTTTTTTTTTTTTTTTTTTAATTTTTTAATGTGTATTTATTTTTGAGACAGAGAGAGACAGAGCATGAACAGGGGAGGGTCAGAGAGAGAGGGAGACACAGAATCTGAAGCAGGCTCCAGGCTCTGAGCTGTCAGCACAGAGCCCGACGCGGGGCTCGAACTCACAGACCGTGAGTGAGGTCATGACCTGAGCCGAAGTCGGACGCTTAACCAACTGAGCCACCCAGGAGCCCCCATAATGATTTTCCAAATTCCCCCAAACATATAATTGCTTTTGGATTTCCTACTCTTTAAATGTCTGGCTCCTAAAGGGCCAAAAAAGAAACTGAAGGGAAAAGAGCAGAAGCTATATCTTTAAACCCCTTGAAAGGTGCTTCACTCAGTGGAGATTCCAACAATGCTAGCCTGGCTTTGTATCTGCACCTCCCTGATCTGAAACAATAATTCACAATCAGAACAAAGATTTCTTACTTACAAGAGAAGATACTTACTGCCTACTCTAGCTCTTGTAAGGTGCTCTAGGAACGTTTCCTGTAAGAGGGGTGGAAGGTGGGGAATGGATACCGGCTATAGTTCTAAAGGCTGAAATTACACTTTACTGGTCAAGCCTTCCCTTAAAAGTTGTAAAGCATTGAATAAACCCCAGAATCCCAAATTAGTTAAATCAGATAGACTCTGCCAATACAGTTGTTTAGTTGGAGAGATGGATTCCTGTGCTTCCTCCTCAGCTATCTTCCCTGATGTCACTTCTTTTGCCTGATATTTTTTTATTGTATGTCAGATATTGTGAACTTTATCTTGCTAGATGCTGGGCATTTTTCTAATCCGATAAATATTTTCAAACTTTTAGGACACATTTATGTAGCAGTAGTTTGATCCTTTTGTTCACTGTTAGATGAGACTATAGGAGCATTTAGTCTACAGCTTATTTTGCCCCCACTATGAGGCAAAAGCCTGTTTGAATACTCCATAAGATGTCCTATGAACTAAGCTTTTTAGTCAATCTGGGAACAGAATATACTTCTCCTCCCTGTGTGAGTTCTGGGGTTTATAATCATTTTAGGTGGACTTCTTTTAGTTGTCTTATATAAGAGGATGAATCTTGTCCATGTAACTTCATCTAGAATGGAAGCATTGGTTGAACTCTTCTTTTAAAAACTTTAAAAATTATAATAAACATAAGTGAAAACTCACAGTTGAAAATACTCCACGAGGGGCACCTGGGTAGCTCAGTTGGTTGAGCGCCTGACTTTGGTTCAGGTCATGGTCTCCTAGTTCAAGAGTTCGAGCCCCACAGTGGACTTGCTGCTGTCAGCCTGTCAGTGCAGAGCCAAGTTCAGATCTTCTGTCCCCCTCTCTCTGCCCCTCCCTGCTTGCACTCTCCCAATAAATAAATAAATAAATAAATAAATAAATAAATAAAAGTACTACATGAACTATCACAAAATATACAAATCCCAGAAATATATATATATATATATATATATATATATATATATGTTATCTGCACCACATAAACTTCCCCATTTTCCCAAAAGACAATTATCTTCATCTTTAACATTGTAGGTTGATTTTGCCCGATAAATGGAATCATGCAGTATATATTCTTTAATGTCTGGTTTCTTTTGCTTAATATTATGTTCAGGAGATTCTTTGTATGGAACTATAATTCATTAATTTTTGTTACTATCATTCCATTTTATGATTTTATCCATTCTACTGTTGTTCTCTACTAGAAATAATATCACTATAAACATTTCTGTGAATATTTTTTGGTACACATATGCATGCATTTCATCTATGAATGGAATTGCTGGTCAGTCAAGTATGCATTGATTTAATTGTAGTAAATAATGCAAAATAATTTTTTCTCTAATCTTTTTTATTTCATAAAAATTTTAGACTTAAAGAAAAGCCACAAAACAGTATAGATTTTCCATATATTTTCAGATCAGCTTCCCCTAATGTTAACATATTACATAGCCATAGTACACTACCAGAATCAGGAAATTAAAATTTATACAGTACTATTAACTGAAGATCTCATTTGATTTTATCAGTTTTCTCATTAATGTGTTTTTCTGTCCCAGGATCCTAGCCAGGGTCTCAGAGAGCACCTACTTTCTCCCTAGTCTTCTGTGGTCTGTATCATTTCCTTGGTTGTTCATTGTTTCCAAGATCTTGATATTTTCAAAGAATGTAACTTTTTTAAATGTCTCTTACTTTTGGTTTCTCTAATATTTTTCACGATGGGATTGGGATTATGCATTTTGGGGGCAAAAATACCCCATAAATGATCTTCATCCTTAGTACATCATATTACAGGGGTCTGCATGATGACTTATGTTGACCTTGATCACTTGGTTAAAATGATTTGTTTACTGTAAAGTTACTATTTTTCCCTGTGTAGTTAATAAATACCTTGGGGAAGATACTTTGAGACTGTGCACATTCTGTGTCTTCTCCAACTTTCGTCCACTGAATTTTGGAATTCATTGATAGATATTGTCTGCAACAATTATTACTGTGATGTTACCTAAGGGTAATTTTCTTTTCCCTCTTCCACATTTATTTATTTATTTATTTATTTAAAAAAATTTTTTTTAACGTTTATTTATCTTTGAGACAGGGAGAGACACAGCATGAATGGGGGAGGGGCAGAGAGAGAGGGAGACACAGAATCGGAAGCAGGCTCCAGGCTCTGAGCCATCAGCCCAGAGCCCGGTGCGGGGCTCGAACTCATGGACCGCGAGATGGTGACCTGAGCTGAAGTCAGACACCTAACTGACTGAGCCACCCAGGCGCCCCTCTTCCACATTTATTAATTGGAACTCTGTGCCAGCAAGAACTACCTCTTCCATTTATTTATTCACTAATATTGATAGAGACTCAGATATTTATTTTATCCTGTAGGTTATAATTTATTATTATTATTATTGTTATTGCTTCAATTCTTCCAGATTTGGCCATTAGGAGCTCCTTCTTTCTTTCTTTTTTTTTCTTTCTTTCTTTTTCTTTTTCTTTTTTTTTAAAGACACATTGATGCAGCGTTATGATCAGACTTTTAATTTAACAATCAACAGCATGGGTGCAAAAAAAAAAAATCTATGTTAAAACCCTTTGTTGGAATGCTTTACACTTTCCACAGAACAGAAACTAAAATAACCTGTTATACAAGTAGTCACAAATACAGTCCTCGAGCTTTTTGCCCATACACATGAGTATTGTCTAAAATGTGTCTTCGTTGTAGCAGCTAGGCCCTGCCACCCCTGTGCTTATCTGAGTTCACAAATCTGTTGGAACCTGTAGCTTCCCTGTCACTTCTCTGACTCTCTCCTGCTAAGCTTTGTTTCCTGGTAGTAATTAAAACCTAAAACCGTCTGACTTCGGCTCAGGTCATGATCTCACGGTTTGTGAGTTCGAGCCCTCCATCGGGCTCTGTGCTGACAGTCTGGAGTCTGCTTCAGATTCTGTGTCCCCCCCCCTCCCCCCACTCCTCTCCTGCTCATGCTCTCTCTTTCTCTCTCTCTCTCAAAGAATAAACATTAAAAATATTTTTTTAGGGGCGCCTGTGTGGCTCAATCGGTTAAGCAGCCGACTTTGGCTCAGGTCACGATCTCGCGGTCCGTGAGTTCGATCCCCGCGTCCGGCTCTGTGCTGACAGCTCAGAGCCTGGAGCCTGTTTCAGATTCTGTGTCTCCCTCTCTCTGACCCTCCCCTGTTCATGCTCTGTCTCTCCCGGTCTCAAAAATAAATAAACGTTAAAAAAAATTAAAAAAATAAAATAAAATAAAAATATTTTTTTAAACCTCTGCCACTTCCATAGCTGCTGTTGCTGCAACCACCATAGCCACGCTGGGTTTGTGGTTTGGCAAAGTATTGGCCTCCACCACCACAGGGGCCAGAGCTTCGGCCCCCCCCAAATTGCCTCCTTTCATAGGTCTAAAGTTTGAAGATTGGCCGTTGTAACTGTCAAAATCATTATAGCTTCCGCAACCTCCAAAGTTGCTTCCATCATTACCAAATCCGTGACAGCCATCCCCACTGCCACTGTATCCATTGCCACCTCGACTGCCACCAAAGCCACCTTGCCCACTGAAGTTTCCTCCACGACCAAAGTTGTCATTCCCGCCAAAACCACCTCCGTGACCACCACCGAAGTTTCCAGAACCACGTCGACCTCTTTGGCTGGACGAAGCACTGGCCATCTCTTGCTTAGATATGGCTCTTCTGACTTCACAGTTGTGGCCGTTCACAGTATGGTATTTTCGAATGACAATCTTGTCTACAGAGTCACGGTCATCAAACGTCACACAAGCAAAGCCTCTCTTTCTGCCACCGCCTCGGTCAGTCATGATTTCAATGACTTCAGTTTTCCCCTACTGTTCAAAATAATCTCTCAGGTGATGTTGTTCAGCGTCTTCTTTAATGCCACCGACCAAAATCTTTTTCACGGTTAAGCGCGCACCAGGTCTCTAAGAATCTTCTCTCGAGACAGCCCTCTTTGGTTCCACAACTCTCCCATCCACCTTGTGTGGCCTTGCACTCACGGTTGCGTCCACCTCCTCCACAGTGGCATAGGTGACAAACCCAAAGCCTCTGGAGCACTTGGTGTTTGGATCTCTCATTACCACACAGTCAGTGAGTGTTCCCCACTGCTCAAAATGGCTCTTCAGACTCTTATCAGTTGTTTCGAAGCTCAAACCTCCGATAAAAAAGCTTCTGCAGCCATTCGGGCTCTTTAGTAGATTCTGACTTAGACGTGACAGCTGTGGGAGGGGAGACTTTAATGATGCTTACTCAGCAGTGTCCACAGGCAGAAAGGAATAATCTGATGAACATATCTCGACTCCTGTGTTCTTTCAACAAGTGGCTATCTATCTATCTATCTATCTCTCTGGAACCACAAGATGTTCCAGGATCATCTTATACATTCCCTGTCCAGCCCTGAAATCAATGATTTTTCCAAAAACTCTTGTTCCTTTTCTTGGAGACTGATGTTTAGAAACCAAGATTTGGGGCTAGGTGTGTTCATTATTACTGGAGTGTTGTTTCTTCTAGGCCCTCTTACCAAAGAGAGCTAGAAAGTATATGTATATGTATATGTATATGTATATGTATATGTATATGTATATGTATTAGCCTATGTAGATATATACATCTATATTTATCTTTGTGTATATTTAAAACATGATTTAATACTGATAGTTCAGGTTCCAATCCTATACCATAGGGTTCATTTTTAGTCTTTTCCTATTCCTTATTTGTAACTTCTTTCATAAGAGTGAGAAACCCAGTTCTTATTATCTACAATACATTTATTTATTCATTCATTTCTAATGTACCCATAGAGTAGTTTCAGAGTTGCTAACTCATTTCCATGCAAGAAATACATTTACTGACTAGTATAGCATTTATGAACCGTTCTTTGTATTTAACCTTAAATTATTATTTTTTTCCCCAAGGGTACTAGCTGGTTTTTTTTCTTCCCAATGTGGTTATATTACTCATTTGTATATAATTAACTTCAGTTGTTAGTGTTTGTATCCATTTCTTGTCACCCTATATACTGGTTGGTTTCAACAGTTTATTTATTATGTGAATGGTTTGTAAAACATTACTATGGTGGTAAAAGTCAGATTATATAAAAAGATACACTGAGAGAGAGATTGCTGGGAAGATAGCAGAGTAGGAGGACCCTGTTCACCTTGTCCCATGTATACAACTACATAACACTCACATCAGAACCCAGAAAACAACCTGAAGACTGGCAGATCAAACTCCACAGCTAAATGTAGAGAAGAGGCCACACTGAAGAGATTAGGAAGGGTGGAGACACAGTGAGGAGCTAAAGGGATTCACTGGACTCTCCCCTGGAGGGAGGGACTTGTGGGCATGGAGCAGGGAAAGAAACCTGCTATTACACCAGAAAGACTGATTCTCCATAACGTTTGGCTTTGAAAACCAGAGGGGCCAAATTTCATGAATTCTTCCAACCAGCAGAACTTAAAGCCTAGAATTTTATTTGTATCTCATCTCATCTCATCTCATCTCATCATCTTATCCGTGCTTCAGGGACACAAGCCAAAGCCTAGAATTTAAAAAATCAGTGGGCTCACTCTGGGAGAGCCAGGAAGGCCAGAGGAAACTGAGCCCTTACACTTAATGCCATAGAGCAACAAATAACCCATGGAGAAACAGCACAGAAGCAGAAGTTTGAAAGATGCCTGGGGTGTAAGGGAAAGAGATTTGTTTACTAATCTCAGAGCATGTACTGGAGGGGCAGGTTCATTGGGAGACTTCTCCAGGAACAAAGGAGCTGGCAGGCACATTTCCCTCCCTTTATCCCAGTATAAACACATGGCCACTGCAAGAACCAGCACTACCCCAACATTCACTTCCTAACTTGCTTACACCATGCCCCACCCCCCACCAGGCTTTGGGGATCTGCCCCCTCCAGCCGGGCTTGTCTCAGTACTGGTGCTGTAGGTCCCCTCCCCCAGAAGACCAGCACAAACCTTGCCAAAACTGCATCTCCTGAAACTGTGAGCTTTGTGGAATCGTGATCCTGGCAGCAGCTGTGGTAAGTCCCCTCTCTGGGACCACAGGCCATAATTTCTCTGACATCAGCCGTAGAACATTTTTTTTAGATATAGCTCCTGAAGAAAAGGAAATAAAAGCAAAAATAAGCTATTGGGATTACATCAGAATAAAGAGCTTGTGTACAGCAAAAGAAACAACCAACAAAACTAAAGACAGTGTACTGAATGGGAGAAGATATTTGCATTACAAATGACCTATCCAGTAAAAGGTTAGTATCCAAAATATATAAAGAACTGATACAACTCAACACCCCAAACCCAGATAATCCAATTAACAAATGGGCAGCAGACATGAACAGACATTTCTCTAAACAAGACATCCAGGGGCACCTGGGTGGCTCAGTCGGTTAAGCGTCCGACTTGGGCTCAGGTCACAATCTCGCGGTCCAGTGAGTTCGAGCCCCGAGTCGGGCTCTGGGCTGATGGCTCAGAGCCTGGAGCCTGCTTCGGATTCTGTGTCTCCCTCGCTCTCTGCCCCTCCCCCATTCATGCTCTGTCTCTCTGTCTCAAAAACAAATTAAAAAAAAAAAAAGTTAAAAAAAAAAGACATCCAGATGGCCAACATACACATGAAAAGATGCTCAACATCACCCTTCACCACAGATATGCAAATCAAAACTACAGTGAGATACCACCTCATACCGGTGATAATGGCTAAAATAAAAAACACAGGAAACAACAAGTGTTGGTGAGAATATGAAGAAAAGGAATGCTCCTGCACTGTTGGTGGCAATGCAAACTGGTGCAGCCATTGTGGAAAAGAATATGGAGGTTCCTCAAAAAATTAAAAATAGAACTGCCCTATGATCTAATAATTGCACTACTAGGTATTTACCTAAAGAAAGTGAAAACACCAATTCAAAAAATATATACACCCTTATGTTTATAGCAGCATTATTTATAATGCCAAATTATGGAAGCACCCCAAAAATCCATTGATAGATGAACGGATAAAGATGTGGCATATATATACAATGGAATTTTTTTTTTTAACGTTTATTTATTATTGAGAGACAGAGCATGAGCATGGGAGGGGCAGAGAGAGGGGGGAGACACAGAATCCAAAGCACAGAGCCCAATGTGGGGCTCGAACTCACAAACCACGAGATCATGACCTGAGCCGAGGTAAGACGTTTAACCGACTGAGCCACTCAGGCACCCCTACAATGGAATATTATTATTCAGCCATTAAAACAATGGAATCTTGCCATTTACAACAACTTGGGTGGAGCTTAAGAGTATAGTGCTAAGCAAAATAAATCAGTCAGAGAAAGACAAATACCATATGGTTTCACTCATAAGTGGAATTTAAGAAACAAACGAGAAAGGAGCTATCAAAAAAGAAAAAAGAGAGAGAAACCAAGAAACAGACTCTTAGCTATGGAAAACAAACTGATGGTTACCAGAGGGGAAGTGGGTGGGGGGGTGGGTAAAATAAGCTATGAGGATTAAGGAGTGTACTTGTGATGAGTACTGGGTGATGAATGGAATTGTTCAATGACTATAGTGTAAACTTGAAACTATTATAATACTGTGTGTTAACTATACTGGAATTTAAAACAATTTTTTTTTCTTTTTTTCATTTTTTTTTTTAATGTTTATTTATCTTTGAGACAGGGAGAGACAGAGCATGAACAGGGGAGGGTCAGAGAGAGGGAGACACAGAATCTGAAACAGGCTCCAGGCTCTGAGCTGTCAGCACAGAGCCCGACGCGGGGCTCGAACACACGGACCGTGAGATCATGACCTGAGCCGAAGTCAGCCGCTTAACCGACTGAGCCACCCAGGCGCCCCTAAAACAAAATATTTTTTAAAATTTCCTAAAAACCACTACGTGAAAAGTAAGAAGATAGAGGTTAAATTAATAAATTTTATTCCAAATACTATCATTTCCACATTTAATCAATATAAAAATTATTAATGAGATATACATTGTTTTCGTTATTGGGTCTTTGAAATCCAGCCTGTATTTTGCTCTTACACAAATTGCATGGTAAATTTTCATTAGAAATATTTGATCTATATTTAGATTTATAAAATTTATATTTGAAGCAGTAGATTCACATATCAAGTTCTTCCAAAGGTAAAATTTTTCCAATAAATGAATTGTTAGTTTTTAAATTTGGATTAGTTTATTTCTATTTAAAATGTATTTCCTGTCACACTTGCCTGTTACAGTTGCTCAGTAGCCACATGTAGCTGGTGGCTACCATAGTGGATACTGTTGCATCCACAGAACTCCTGAAACAGAATGCTACGGGCAGCAGTGACAGTCACAGCAAAGTTTATTGCAATGAGAGGCAAGGCCAACCGATCGGGACTGACACTCTTGACCAGAGTGCGGTCTCGAACAGCCAGGGTACAGAGTTTTTATAGGTGACCACATCATCTTATCATCACCTGGGAACAGAACAAAGAAATAGTTCCCAGATGGGGGTGGAAACAGTTCAGACATGCCCTTGCCCCAATCCAATCAAACACTAATCCAGTTGATTTTCCTTGAACTTTTGTTCCCTTGATTGATAGGACAAGGCTGTTATCTCTTAATCTACAGTGTTAAAACAAAGCTGTTATTTCTTAAGGCTACAGGTTAGCCCTACATTATAATTTAACCCTTACAGATACCACAGCTCTAGAGAAACTCTTGCATATATGCACCAGGAAGAATTTTCAGAAATGTTTCCATCATCATTTGTAAAATCAAAATACTGGTAACAAACAAATACAGAATGAACAAACGAATAAATAAATTATAGCATATTTACACAACAAAATATTAAATAGATGTCAGTGGAAGTAAGTTCACTATAGATACGCACTTCACTTCACCATGGGTAAACTAGAAAACACAATGTTGAGGGAAAAAAGTAAGTCACACGAGTATATAGAGAATGATTCAGGAACAGGCAAAACGACACCATCTATTGTCTAGGGATGTGCGCGCATGTGTCTGCTGCAGGGGAGGCAAAACTTCACCTCTATCCATGTTACGTTTTCAGCCAGGGTTCTTTAAAAGACAGATTAACAAAAGATAAACAGTTCATTAGCACGTGTAGTGTACAGCATATGGAAGAAATAGAAACAAAGAGTAACTCAAAGCAGTTTATAGTAGCATCTTCAACAAAGAATAGTAAATCTGTGGCTAGATGACAGGACAAAGGAGAGCAATGGTGGTGAACTGTGGGAAGGTTATTATGCACCAGATTATTTTGATGCTAATAAATCTGTCTTCGGTAGAAAGAGTTTCATCCTGCCTTTAGGCAGAAACGAAGTAGGGTAGAGGGAGATTTTCCTGCATTTGTTGCTTCTTCATTGCCTTTGGCTCAATAGTTTTTACATCAAAGAGGCATATTTTGGGGTGACGTGTTCTGGTTTCTCTCTGCTAAAACAAATTTCTGTCAAACAGGTGGTATAAAACAACAGACCTTTATTCTCTCACAGTTCTAGAGATCAGATGACCCAGACACTGAGTCTGGTCACTGTGACTGAAACCAAGATGTCAGCGAGGTTGCATTCTCTATGGACTCTTCCTCGGGGAGAATCCATCCCTTGCTCCTTCCAGCTTCTGGTGGCTGCCAGCATTCTTTGGCTGTGGCCACATCACTCCAATCTTCAAGGCCAGCAACTTCAAATTTCTCTCTGCCTCATTTTCACATTGAACCTTCTCTGTAGGTTCAGTGATCTTGACCTCTACCTCCCTCTTACAAGGACACTTGTGATAGTAATAGGGCTCATTGAGATAATTCAAAAACAATTTCTTCACCTCAAGATGATTAATTTAATCACATCTTCAAAGAATTCTCTAAACTTGCACCAATGGGTTAACAAGGCTTAGGGCAGAAAGCCACCACAGGGTGAAAGCGTCCAGGGCTAGACATTAAGTAAAACAAAGCATAGGGTGCTGCAGGGAGAAAGCGCCCAAGGTTAGCTAGTGAGATGAGTAATTTATCTTTAAAGCTGTATGCTCCATCAATATTAAACTTTAAAGATAACAGCTAATTAGTTGTATCACCTACAGGAAAACACTTTCCATCTGGCTCCAGTATATCATTGTGCTTTGATCTCAACTTCAAATGCCAATTGCCCCCCAAACCCTTTGCTTCTTACACACACAGGTTAATGGTCACTATCTGATTGTTTCCTTCTGCACATTCACCACGTATGTAAAGTCTTGAGAGCTCAATAAAAACAGAGACAAAACTCCTGTTCGGGTCTCTTGTCTCCTCCCAGACATTAGCCTCTCTCATTTTCATTTCTGCATCTGCTGTCTTGCTGGACAAGAGAGAACTCCAGATTGAAAGTCTGCAACACCTTTTTCAATACGAAGTAACATTTACACATTCCAGGGACTATGACCTGATACCTTTGGGGGAAGGTCATCATTAAATCTATTACAGTAGTAAAAGTACAGAGAACAAAATTCAGGATAGTAGTTATCTCCTGGCATTGGGAAAGGGATATAGCTGCTATGGGGGACACAGGAGCCTTTAAAGACATTGTTTCTTCAGCTGGACAATGGGTACACAAATGTTCATTTTGCTTTTGCTATTATTACCTGCATCTCAGGTTCTGTTCTACCCCACTCTAGATTAGATGGTCAAATTATGGTGATTTCTCTGCCCACCCTCTCATTCTGACTCTTCTGCCTCTGTGGCACATAGTAACTACTTAATAATTTGTAGCATTTATAGTGTTTATCATGTTACCTATGGTAAAAGTTTACCTATAGATTATCTCATTTAATCCCCATGAAAATCCGATATGGATAGGTATTATTCTTAATTCTATTTCAAATATGACAAAAATGAGATTTTTTAGGCTTGCTTTTTAAATTGGAGGATTTTTTAAAATTAAGGTAAAATTCATGTGCTATAAAATTTACCCTATTGATGTCTTATTCTGGGAGTTTTGGCAAAGACATACAGATGTGTGACCATCACTAAAATCCAGATTTAAAATAGTTCCATTTTCTCAAAATATTCCTCTTTGCCCTTTTGTAGTCTACCCCTCCCCAAACCCCAGCCCCTGGCAGCTGTTAGTTTTCTGTCCCTATAGTTTTCCCTTTCATGAATGCCATATAAATCAAATCACCCTATGTAGTCATTTGACTCCATTTTAGCATAAAGTATTCATTCAGCAATTGAAGGATATTTTGGTTGTTTCCAGTTTGGAGAAATTATGAATAAAATCACTACAAACATTCATATATTCGTTCTTGTATACACACAACTTTTCATTTATCCTGAGTAAATACCTAGGAATGGTATTGCTAGGTCATATGGAACCATAAATTTATAAGAAATTGCCAAACTGTTATCTGAGGTAGCTTTACTACTTTGCATTTCCACCAGCAATGTATGAGAGTTCCAGTTGCTCTATATCCTTGCCTGTGCTTGGTATCATCATTATTTATTTAGATCTTTGATTTCTTTCATCAATGTTTTTCATTTTTCATTTTCTTTTCTTTTCATTATTATTTTTTTAATGTTTTTCATTTTTCAATGTACAGATCTTGCACTTATTTTGTTAAATGCTTACCTCCATATTTCATGTTTTTAAGTGTATTGGAAATGACACTTTGATTACATTTCAATTTCCAATTTATTGCTACTTTATAGTAATACAAGTTTTGAGTTTTGTATACTGGTCTCCTATCCTGTGAACATGTTAATGGTAGGTTTTTTGTAGAGTTTTTACATAGACAATGTTTTTGTCTGTAAATAGAAACCATTTTACTTCTCCCTTTCCAAATTTTATTCTTTTATTTCCTTTTCTTACCTTATTGTGATGGGTAGGACCTTCATACAATATTGAATAGAAGTGATTAGAGCAGAATCCTTAGAGCACTTTAGACTTCCACCGTTAAGTATGATGCTAGCTGTAAATTTTTCATAAATTCTCTTTATCATTGTGTGTATATATCCTATTTTGTTTATCCATTCATTAATCAATGGACACTAGGGTTGTTTCCACCTCACTGCTCTTATGAGTAATGTTGCTATGAACATAGGAGTCCAAACATTTGCTCAAGTCCCTGCTTTTAATTCTTTTTTTATCCTTTTTTAAAATATTTAATTAATTTATTTAAATTTAAGTTAGTTAACATACAGTGTAGTATTGGTTTCAGGAGTAGAATCCAGTGATTCATCACTTACATACAACACCCAGTGCTCATCCCAGCAAGAGCCCTCCTTAATGTCCACCCCCCATTTAGCCCAACTCCCCACTCACCTCCCCTCCAGCAACCCTCAGTTTGTCTCTGTATTTAGGAGTCTCTTATGGCTTGCCTCCTTCTCTGTCTTTATCTTATTTTTCCTTCCCTTTCCCTATGTTCGTCTGTTTTGTTTCTTAAATTCCACATATGAATGAAATCATATGGTATTTGTCTTTCTCTGACTGACTTATTTTGCTTAGTATAATACACTCTAGTTCCATCCACATTGTTGCAAATGGCAAGATTTCATTCCTTTTGATTGCTGAGTAATATTCCATTGTGTATATATATATACCACATCTTCTTTACCCATTCAGCAGTCAATAGATATTTGGGCTCTTTCCATAATTTGTCTATTGTTGATCGTGCTGCTATAAATATTGGAATGCATGTGTCCTCTCGAATTAGCATTTTTGTATACTTTGGATAAATAACTAGTAGTGCAATACAACCCTGCAATTGCTTTAAATTCTTTATATACCCAGGAGTGGTGTTGCTCGGTCATATGGTAATTTTATTTTTAATTTTTTGAGGAACGACCATAGTGTTTTCCATAGTAGCTACACCATATTATATTCCCACCCACAGTGCACATGGGTTCCAATTTTCTATATCCTCACCAACATTTGTTATTTTCTATTTGGGTTGTGAAGTAATATCTCATTGTAATTTTGATTTGCATTTCCTTAATGATTATGATGTTGAGCTTCTTTTCATATGCTTTCCAGCCATTTGTTTATTTTTTTTGAATGTCTATTTAAATCCTTTGCCCATTTTCATATTGTGTTATTATTTTTTTAATATTGAGTTGTAGAAGTTCCTTAAGTAATATGAATATTAACTCTTTATCAGAGATGTGATTTGCAAATATTTTCTTTGACTTTTCAATCTGTTGTGTCCTTTGATCCATAAAAGTTTTACATTTAATTTAGTCTAATATGTCTATTTTTACTTTTGTTGCCTATGGTTTTGGTGTCAAATCCAAGAACATTGCCAAATCCAATATCGTTAAATTTTCCCTCTATGTTTTCTTCTGTTTTACAACTTTAGGTCTTATGCTTAGGTTTTTTATCCACTTTGAGTTAGTTTTTGTATATTCTTTAAGGTAGTGATCCAACTTCATTTTTTTGCATGCATCTCCAGTTTTCCCAGCACCATTTGTTGAAAGACTGTTTTTTTTTTTTTTTCACCATTGAATGGTCTTGGCATCTATCAAAAATCACCCAACTATAGGGGCACCTGGGTGGCTCAGTCTCTTGAGCATCCGACTTTGGCTCAGGTCATGATCTCACAGGTTGTGAGTTTGAGCCCCGCATTGGGCTCTGTGCTGATGGCTCAGAGCCTGGAGCCTGCTTCCAGTTCTGTGTCTCCCTCTCTCTCTGCCCCTTCCCCACTTGTACTCTGTCTCTCTCTCTCAAAAATAAGCATTCAAAAAATTTTTTTTAAAATTAAAAAAAATCATTGACCATATACGCAAAAGTTTATTTCGGGACTCTCTATTCTATTCTCTTGGTCTATATATATGTCTTTATACCAGTACACTGTTCTAATTACCATTGCTTTTGTACTAGGATTTAAAGATGAGAAGTGTGTGGGGCGCCTGGGTGGCATCGGACTTTGGCTTAGGTCATGATCTCATGGTTCATGAGTTTGAGCTCTGCATTGGGCTCGTCACTGGCAGTGCAGAGCCTGCTTGGGATTCTCTCTCTCTCTCTCTCTCTCTCTCTCTCTTTGCACCCCCTCAGAATAAATAAATAAACTTTTTTAAAAATGAGAAGTGCGTGCTGTCCAATTTATTCTTCTTTCTCAAGACCATTTTGGGTATTCAGGGTACCTTGAGACTCCATATGAATTTTGGAATGGATTTTTCTATTTCTGCAAAAAATATCATGGGAATTTTGATACAGTTTGCATTAAATCTGTAGATTAGTTTTAGTGGTATTGATGTCTTCACAATATTAAGTCTTCCAATACATGAACATGGAATGTCTTTCTATTTATTTGTGCTTTCTTTCATTTCTTTTGGTAACATTTTGTAGTGAAAATTACAAATGTACAAGTTTTCCACCTCCTTGATTTATTCCTAGGGTTTTATTCTTTTGATACTATTATAAATGGATTTCTTAATTTCCTTTTCAGATTGTTCATTGTTGGTGTATAATGACACAATTGATTTTTGTGTGTTATTTCATATCCATAACTTTGGCTGAATACATTTGCTAGTTCTAACAGTTTTTTCATGTGTGGAATCTTTAGGATTTTCTACATATAAGATCATATCACCTGAAAATAGAGACAATTTTATTTCCTCCTTTCCAGTTTGGATATCTTTTATTATTTCTTTTTCTTGCCTAATTGCTTTGGCTAAAACTTACAGTAATACGCTGACTAGAAGTGGTGAAAGTGGGCATTCTTGCCTTGTTCCTGACTTTAAAGGAAAACATTTCAGTCTTTCACTATTGACAATATTATCTCTGGAATTTCATATATGGTCTTTATCATGTTCAGGAAATTTCTTCTTATTCCTAGTTTTTTGTATGTTGTTATCATGAAAAGGTGTTGAATTTTGTCAAATGCTTTTTCTGAATCAATTGAAATGAACATGTGGGGTTTTTCCTAGTGTTCTGTTAATTTGGTATATTTCATTGATTGGCTTTCATATATTGAAACATTCTTGCATTCCAGGAATAAATCCCACTTAGTCATAATGTATAATCCTTTTAATGTGCTGTTGAATTCTGTTTGAGAGTATTCTGTTGAAGATTTTTGCATCAATATTCATCATGGATGTTGGTCTATAGTTCCCTGTCTTTTTCCTTTCTTTCTTGTGGTGTCTTTATCTGACCTTGGTATCAGGGTAATGCTGGCCTCAAAAAATGAGTTAGGAGGTGCTACTACCTCTTTAGTTTTTCTGGAATAATTGATAAAGATTTGGTATTCTTTCTTCTTTGACCACTATGGTATGTGCTAGCTTATAGTGTTATTTTTCATCACTTGGCTTATCAAACTTTGTCTTCACTCTCCTGTGTTCCTGACTTAAATTTTTGCTGCAATTGAGCTTTCCTTCCTTTCTTTCTTTCTTTCTTTCTTTCTTTCTTTCTTTCTTTGAGGTGACAGCTCAGAGCCTGGAGCCTTCTTCAGATTCTGTGTGTCTCTCCCTGTCTCTGCCCCTCCCCCACTCATGCTCTCTCAAAAATGAATAAACGTTAAAAAATAAAATATTTCAGCATCCCTTTTATTCCTGAGGTGAAATTCATAGATATAATATCTATACTCATACTTTAAATAATTAATATAAATAAATGTGAGGGCAAATAAAAGGAAAGTAATTTCTAATAACAGGCATTTCAGTGTGTAAATTCTAGGCCAACTTCACCAGAAGACATAATAAAGAAGTAGACAGAGGCTTGTACCTATATGTAGAATTAAAATAAATGTGAAAGCTATGAATATAGGTTGATACAAAAGCAGGTTTATCGTACTGATATTATATAACTATTAACGTTAGTGCATTGCTGTTGGTACTATGGTACCAACAGAATGGTAAAATTTGTCGGAGAAATTCTAAAGAACATCTTTCCTTTGATTTACATAATATTTGCATTCCTGGAAACTTCAGTATATAATTAAACTAGGCAAAAAATATTTTGTTTATATTTTAACAGGAGTAAATTTCCAGGCTCAAATAATTATAAACAGATGTTTTTCTTTTTACCTACATGAATGTCTCAGGACAGTCAAAATCTATGCAGGATTGGGCCAGTTCTTCATTGTGTGGACTGTCCACTATAAAATGAGCTAGCATTCCTTAGCACCTTTCACTGAATATCAATAAATCCTTCCTCCCAGTCACTGTTGCAACCAAAAATGATTCCCCAAATTCCCAAAGACACGTATGAGGTAGCAATTTACTTTCCTATTGAGAATATTGGTATACAGTTATAAGCAAAATAAATTTGCTGATAGATTCTTGAGAAGGTGAAGTAATGAAATAAAAGTGTTGAGGAATATCTGATACCTGCTTTCCACGGGTGAGGGCTAGGTAAAGAAAAAACAAAAAAGGAACTTCCTTTTACTTACTTGTTTACGGCAGTCATTTATAAAACATTTTCACATATGTTATACATCTCACATCAACTGTAAATTTAGTATCTCCACCATTTTTAAAAGTTTTTTATTTTCATTCCAGTATAGTTAATATACAGTGTATTAGTTTCTGGTGTATAATATAGTAATTCAACTATTCTATACGTTACTCAGTGCACATCGTGATAAGTGTACTCTTTAATCCCCATCACCTATTTTACCCATCTCACCACCCACCTCCTCTATGGTAACCATCAGTTTGTTCTCTAAAGTGAAGAGTCTTGATATGTCTCTCTCTTTTTTTCCCTTTGTTTGTTTTGTTTCTTAAATTCCGCATAGGAGTGAAATCATATGGTATTTGTCTTTGACTTATTTCACTTAGCATTATACTTTCTAGCTCCATCTATGTCATTGCAAATGGCATGATTTCATTCTTTTTAAGGCTAATATTCCATTGTGTATATATGCCACATCTTCTTTATCCATTCATCTATCAATGGACATTTGGGGTGCTTCCATAATTTGGCATTATAAATAATGCTTCTATAAACATAGGGGTGTATATATTTTTTGAATTGGTGTTTTCATTTTCTTTAGGTAAATACTTAGTAGTGCAATTATTAGATCATAGGGCAGTTCTATTTTTAATTTTTTGAGGAACCTCCATATTCTTTTCCACAATGACTGCACCAGTTTGCATTGCCACCAACAGTGCAGAAGCATTCCTTTTCTTCATATTCTCACCGACACTTGTTGTTTCTTGTGTTTTTTATTTTAGCCATTATCACCGGTATGAGGTGGTATCTCACTGTAGTTTTGATTTGCATATCTGTGGTGAAGGGTGATGTTGAGCATCTTTTCATGTGTATGTTGGCCATCTGGATGTCTTGCTTAGAGAAATGTCTGTTCATGTCTGCTGCCCATTTGTTAATTGGGTTATTTGGGTTTTGGGTGTTGAGTTGTATCAGTTCTTTATATATTTTGGATACTAACCTTTTACTGGATAGGTCATTTGCAATGCAAATATCTTCTCTCATTCAGTACACTGTCTTTTAGTTTTGTTGGTTGTTTCCTTTGTTGTACACAAGCTCTTAATTTTGATGTAATCCCAATAGCTTATCTTTGCTTTTATTTCCTTTGCTTCAGGAGCTGTATCTAGAAAAATGTTCTATGGCTGATGTCAGAGAAATTATGGCCTGTGTCCTCTTCTAAAATTTTTATGGTTTCACATTTAGGTCTTTAATCCATTTTGAGCTTATTTTTGTGTATGATGTAAGAAAGTAGTCCAAGATCATTCATTTGTATGTAGCTGTTCAGTTTTCCTAACACCATTTGTTGAAGAGACTGTCTTTTTCCCATTGCATAGTCTCGCCTCTTTTGTCAAAGATTAATTGACCTTATAATTGTGGGTTTGTTTCTGGGCTTTCTACACTGTTCCATTGATCTATGTGTCTATTTTTGTGCCAGCACCATACTCTTTTGATTACTACAGCTTTGTGGTATAGCTTGAAATCTTGAATTGTGATACCTGTAGTTTTGCTTTTTTTTTTTTTTTTTTTCATGATTGCTTTGGGTATTCAGGGCTTTTTGTGGTTCCACATAAATTTTATAATTTTTTCTTCTAGTTCTATGAAAAATGCTCTTGATATTTTGATAAGGATTGCATTAAATGTGTAGATTGCTTTGGGTAGTTCATACATTTTAGCAATATTTGTTCTTCCAACCCATGAGTAGGGAATGTCTTTCTGTTTCTTTGTGTCATCTTCAATTTCTTTCATCAATATTTTATAGTTTTCAGAGTACAGGTCTTTCACCTCTTTAGATAAGTTTATTCCTAGGTATTTTATTATTTTTGGTGCAATCATAAATAGGACTGTTTCCTTAATTTCTCTGTCTGCTACTTCATTATTAGTGTATAGGAATGCTACTAATTTCTAGGTATTGATTTTGTATCCTACAACTTTACTGAATTTATTACTGGTAACAGTTTTTTGTTGTTGTTTTGTTTTGTTGTTTGAGTCCTTAGGGTTTTCTTTTTTTTTTTTTTTTAAGTTTATTCAGTTATTATTTCTGAGAGAGAGAGAGAGAGAGGGAGAGAGAGCAAGCACAAGTGGGGGTTGGGCAGAGAGAGAGGGAAACACAGAATTGAAACAGGCTCCAGGCTCTGGGCTGTCAGCACAGAACCCAATGCAGGGTTTGAAGTCACAAACCAGGAGATCATGACCTGAGCTAAAGTCAGATGCTCAACTGACTGAGCCACCCAGGCACCCCCTTAGGGTTTTCTATATATAGTATCATGTCATATGCAAATAGTGACAGTTTAATTTCATCCTTACCTATATAGATGCTTCATTTCTTTTTCTTCTCTGATTGCTAAGGCTAGTACTTCCAGTATTATGTTCAATAAAAGTGGTGAGAGTGGACATATTTGTCTTGTTCCTGATCTTACAGGAAAAACTTATAGTTTTTCACTATTGAATATAATGTTCACTATGGGCTTTTCATATACATCCTTTATCAGATTGAGGTATGTTCCCTCTAAACTTTGTTGAGACGTGCCTGGGTGGCTCAGTTGGTTAAGTGTCCAACCCTTGGTTTCGGCTCAGGTCATGGTCTCACAGCTTCATGGGTTTGAGCCTTGCATTAGACTCTGTGCTGACAGTGTGGAGTCTGCTTAGGATTCTGTCTCCCTCTCTCTGCCCCTCCTTTACTCATGCTGACTCTGTCTCTCTCAAAATAAATAAACTTAAAAAAAAAATAAACCCACTTTGTTGAGAATTATGAACAGATGTTTGATTTGTCAATAAACTGAGTATTAATATATTCCCCCTTCTTATTCTTATAGGACATTAATATGCAGCTGGCTGACATACTGCTCAATGTGCAGCGAATAATCAATCGCTACACTGTTGATGAGAATGTGCACTCCGGAAGGAAAATCTCCCTTCCAGAACATAAGAAATGGAGAATAAATTTCCTGGATAAAATAGTTACTTATGCTAAGAACAGTGAAATTAGAGAAAAGACTCTTTTGCACATCCTGGTCTGGTTGGAAGAATGGAGTAAGTTTTCAGAAGTGGTTCAAAGGAAAACCATGAAGTTAATGAAAAAGAGAACAGGATCTATAAGTAAATTTTAAAGGGTTAATCAGACTACCTTTAAAAGAAGACTAAGGAGGTTATTCAGAGAGTTATTGTCCACTGTTTCAGTAAGAATAAAGTAAGCACTATGTAGTCTTGCTTACTTAGTGCCAGCAATTCTGGGCTCCTTGCTTCTCTTCAAGCATGCCAGTATGCCTCTGCCCAGTGTCTTTATGTTTACTATTCCTTTGCCTGGAACACTGTCCACAAGTAGCCATGTGGCTCATTTTCTGCTTATATCTCACTTTAAAATGATGTGTTCTCTGACGATCTCCATTCCCTACTCCCTGGCACTGTCCATTCCTCTTTATTTTTTATTTTTGTCTGTAGCATTTCTTATGATCTGCCATACTATATAATTAATGTTTATATTTTTGTGTTTTGTGTGTCTCCTTTCACTAGAATGCAAGCAGTATGAAGTCAGGGAACTTGTTTTATTCAGTGTTGTATCCTCAACATCTAGAACAATACATGACAAAGGAGACATTTGGCTGACTGAAAGAATGAATAAGCTAAGAATACAAAAAGAATAATTTCATTAAGTTGCAAGAAATCTCATATAATGAAGGTTTTAAAATACTAGACAACTTATGAAAGGAGTTGCGGTTTAGTTCCTCAATATTAAAACACATGTTCACATTTTAGTTACCAGAGTATTTTCACGTCCAGGATTTACTGTTTAGCTTTCTATTCCAAGCCTCATCCTTCTTCATTTCTTCATAGAGAAAAGCCTCAGAAGAGCAGTAAGTGTGAGACACCTATATTCCTCAATACTATATTATGAAGTAGTTAGCCGATATTATAAGCCTATATGATTATAATCATTTTTCTACACAAAAATAATTTTTTTTTGCTCTCTTCAAGATGCCATTTTGTCTGAGATGACTGCAATTGATATTGAGGAACACCATCACTGGATAGCAAAAATGGAGTTTTTACCAGAAATGTACAAAGCTATTGAGAGCAATGTCAAGATACTGAGTAGAATTAGTGTATCTTTATTTGAAGAAAAGAAGAGACAAAAGAAAAAAATAAGTAAGGGTGCTTTAAGACATTGGAAACAGATTTGACTGTTTCTAAAAAATGGCTTTATTAAAGTAAAAGTTACATACCATAAAACTCACATATGTTAAATGTAAAATTCAATGACTTTTAGTAAATTTAGAGTTGTGTAGCTATCATCACAATATTTTATTTTATTTTATTTTATTTTATTTTATTATTTTTTAAAGTAGGTTTCATACCCAGCATGGGGCTTGAAGTCATGACCCAGAGAGCAAGAGTCTCATGCTCTACTGACTGAGCCAGCCAGCCACCACCACTGCCCCCCTCCCCACAATTCAATTTTAGAACATTTCCTTCATCCCAAAAAAGATCCCTCATGCCCTTTTGCAGTCAATCCTCACTCCCACCCCAGTTCCAAACATACACAAATCTATTTTCTGTCTCAATAAGTTTGCCTTTTTTGGACATTTCATAAGATGGAATCATATTATATGTAGTCTTTTATATGTGGTTTCTTTTACTTAAGTAATGGTTTTGAAGTTCAGCCATGTTATAGGATGTATCAGTAGTTTCTTCCTTTCTATGACCAATTGTATATCATTTTTTGCATATACCACAATTTGTTTACCTACTCACCAGTTCATGGACATTCAGATTATTTTGACATTTGACTTTTATGAATAATGCTGCTATAAACCCAGATGTATAAGTCTTTGTGTGGATGTATGTTTTCATTTCTTTTGGGTAGATACCCAGGAGTAGAATTTCTGGGTCATTTACCTATTGCTGGTAAGTTTATGCTTATCTTTTAAAGAAATTGTTAACTTATTGCCCAAATGACGGCACTATTTTACGTTCCCATCAGCAATGTGTTAAGGTTCCAGTTTCTCCACATCCTCAACACTTTTTATGGACTTCTTTAGGATCGCCTTTCCAAGAGGATGTGTAGTGGTATCCCATTGTGGTTTTATTTTTTTTTTTAATGTTTATTTATTTTTGAGAGAGAGAGCATGAGTGGGTGAGGTGCAGAGAGAGAGGAGGACAGAGGATCCAAAGCTCCACACTGACAGTAGAGAGCCTGATGCAGGGCTAGAACTCACAAACTGTGAGATCATGCGCTGAGCTGAAGTCCGCCTCTCAACCAACTGAGCCACCCAAGCACTACTCCCCTCCCCCATTGTGGTTTTAAATTGTATTTCCCTAAAGACTGATGATGTTGAGCATCTATCCAGGTGCTTATTAGTCATTCTTATATTTATTTTGCTGAAATGACTATTCAAATGCTTTCCCATTTCTGTTATTGAGTTTTAAGAGTCCTTTATGTATTCTGAATACAAGTCTTGAAATGTGATTCTCAGGGACGCCTGAATGGCTCAGTTGGTTAAGTGTCTGACTTCAGTTCATGTCATGATCTTGTGGTTCATGGGTTCAAGCTCAGAGCCTGGAGCCTGCTTCAGATTCTGTGTCTCCCTCTCTGTCTGCCCCTCCCCTGCTTGTGCGCGCAGGCGTTCTCTCTCTCTCTCTCTCAGAAATAAATAAACATTAAAAAAAAGGGGGACGCCTCTGTGGCTCGGTCATTTAAGCGTCTGACCTGGGCTCAGGTCATGATCTCCTGGTTTATGAGTTGGAGCCCCATGTTGGGCTCTGTGCTGATAGCTCAGAGCCTGGAGCCTGCTTCGGATTATGTGTCTCCCTCTCTCTCTGCCTCTCCCTGACTCACACTCTATCTCTCTCTGTCTCTCTCAAAAATAAAGAAACATTAAAAAAAAAAGAAAGAAACGTGATTTTCAAACATTTTCTCTTAATCTTTGGTTTGACTTTTCATTTTCTTAATGGGGCATTTGAAGGCCAATGGTTTTTGATTTTGATGAAGTCAAATCAATTTGTCAATATTTTCTTTTGTGGTTCATGGTTTTAGTGTCATATTAAAAACTTGTATGGGGGGGCGGTGCTTGGCTGGCTCAGGCAGAGGAGCATGTGACTCTTGATCTCAGGGTCATGAGTTTGGGCCCTTCATTGGGTATAGAGATTACTAAAAATAAATAAATAAATAAATAAATAACTTAAAACAAAAACAAAAGCTTGTATTGGTCAGTGTTCAACCAGAGAAGAAGAACCAGTAGGAAATTATCTGTTATCTGTATATCTATGTATCTATCTACCCCATGTGAAGTATTTTGTGGAACATACTTTGTATTCTTTCAATCCTTTTACATTTATTATGACTTGCTTTATAGCCTACCATATGGTCTATCCTGGAGAATGTTCTGTGTGTGTTTGAAAAGATATATTTTGCTTTTGTTGGGTGGAGTGTTCTACAGTTGGTTTATATTGTTGTTTTAGTCTTCTGTATATATCCTTACTGATTTTCTGTCTAGTTGTTCTATTATTAAGAGTGGGATATTGAACTTCCCAACTACTATTACTGAGTTAGCTATTTCTCTCTTTAATTCTGTCTGGTTTTGCTTCCTATATTTTAAGGCTCTGTTATTAGGTGCATATATGTTCATATTGTGATAGCTTACTGATGAACTGATCTTTTTATCATTATAAAATGTCCCTCATTGTATCTAGAACCATTTTCTTTTTGTCTTAAAGTCTATTTTGTTTGATATTAGTCTATTCTCTCCAGCTCCCCTGTGGTTACTGTGCAAGATTGAATCTAAGATATGTTGCTTATCATTGGATCGTGTTGGCTTTTAAATATATATACACACAAAAAAATACACAAATACACATAAAATTGGGCAATCTTTCACTTTTGAGTATTTAATTCTTTCATATTTAATGTAATTGTTGATATGATTGGATTTTTATGTGTTGTGTTGCTGTTTATTTTCCATGTCTCATCTCTTTGTTCTCCTGTTCTTCTTTTACTACTTTTTGTGTTAAACAAATATTTTCTAGTGTACCATTTTAATTCCATTTTCCCCTTATATTTTTGGAGTAATTTCCTTAGTAGCTCTTTAGGGATTGCAGTACACATTTTAAATTATCACAACCTGGGGCGCCTGTGTGGCTCAGTTGGTTAAGCATTGGACTCTTGATTTTGGCTCAGGTCATGATCTCACCATTGGTGAGTTTGAGCCCCATGTTGAGCTCTGCACTGACAGTGTGGAGTCTACTTGGGATTCTCCCTCTCCCTTTCTCTCTGTCGCTCCCCCATTCACTTTCTCTCTCTCTCTCTCTCTCTCTCTCTCTCTCTCTCTCTCTCCTCTCTCAAGATAAATACACTTAAAAAAATTATCACAATCTGTTTCAGATTAGTGCTAACTTAATACAAGAAAAATATAGAATTTTTGCTCCATTAGCTCCATTCTCTTCCCCTCCTTTGGATTTTGTCATATATATTACATTTTTATGTATCATAAGCCCAACAACATAGTTCATAATTATTGTTTTATATGATTGTCTTTTTAATCAGTTAAGAGAGGAAAAGAAAGCATATTTTTACCTACATATACTTGTGCTCTTTATTTCTTTGTGTGAATTTGAGTTATCCTCTGGTATCATTTCCTTTCAACCTGAAGGACTTCTTTGTCTTTCTTATAAGGCTGGTCTACTAGCAGCAAATTCTTTCCGTTTTGCTCATCTAGAATGTCTTTATTTCACTTTCATTTTTTAATAGACTTTATTTTGTTAAGGTAGTTTTAGATTTATAAAAAAAAGTGAGAAAATAGTACAGAGAATTCCATATTTCTCCATAGTTTCCCCTATTACTAATATATTATATTAGTATGATACATTTGTTATAATTAACAAACCAGTATTGACACATTATTAACTAAAGTCCATAATTTATGGACTGTAGTCATAATTCCTTGTTTTTACCTAATGTCCTTTTTTGTTTCAGGATTCCATCCAGGGTACCTAATTACATTTAACTGTCATGTCTTCTTAGGCTTTCTTGGCTGTGACAATTTCACAGACTTTTCCTTCTGTTTGATGTTCCTGACACATGTGAGGAGCACCAGTCAGATATATTATATGATGCTCCCCTATGGGAATTTGTCTGGTGTTTTTCTCACATTTACTCTGGGGTTATGGATTTTGAGGAGAAAGATCACAGAGGTAAAGTACCATTGTCATCATACGATTTCAAGGGTACGTACTATCAAATGACTCAATGTTGACCTTGACCACGTGGCTAAAGTAGTGCTTGTCAGGTTTCTCCACTGTAAAGTTACTCTTTTTCTTCATTTTCCATACTTTGCTTTTTAAAATAAGTCTATATGTGCAGCCGATACTTAAGGAAAAGGGGATTGTGCTCCCTTTCTTTTAGGATGAATATCTACATAAATTATTTGAAGTTCTTATGTACTATAATTTGTCTCTTCTTCCTCATTTATTAATTTATTCAATTATTTATCTCAAAATGAACTCAGATTTTTTTTGGACTTTGAGTTATAATCCAATACTACTTTATTTACTTGCTTAAGTTGTTCTAGTTTTGGCCATTGGGACCTCTTTCAATTGGTTCCTGTGCCCCTTTAACATAACCTCATCGATGTGGCTTTTTCTTTTTTCTTTCTTTATTTTTATTATTATTAAATAATTTTTTTAAATGTTTATTTATATTTGAGAGAAAGAGAAAGACAGTGCATGAACAGGGCAGTGCAGAGAGAGAGAGAGACAGAAACAGAATCCAAAGCAGGCTCCAGGCTCTTAGCTGTTAGCACAGAGCCAGACACAGGGCTTGAACTCACAAGCTGTGAGATCATGACCTGAGCCGAAGTCAGACGCTCAACCAACTGAGCCACCCAGGTGCCCCTTTCTTTTTTATTTTTTTAGCACTTCCCTACTTTCTGGCACTACAAGATGCTTCAGGTTCATCTCGAATATATCCTGCTCCAGTCTTATAATCTGTCATTTCTTCAAGGATTTCTGGTTACTTTTAGTAGAGAATAGTATTAAAAAGCAAGGTCTGGTTGCTAGGTGTGTTCATTGCTACTGGGCTGTCATGTCTGTTCAGTCCTCTCATTTGACAGAACAAAAAATATGTGTGTGTGTGTGTGTGTGTGTGTGTGTGTGTGTGTGTGTGTTTGTGTGTGTGTGTGTAGAGCCAATGCAGTTACACATATCTATTAATATGTATATATATTATCATCTGTAACTACTTTAAACTAAACATAAGTTTATAGTGATTTCTCTAATTTTAATTCATTATCACACATAGATCATTCCAGTTTCTTCCCCTTGCTTATCTATAAATTATGACAAACAATAAGAAACTTGCTCCTACCATCTACTTCACTTAATTGCTCGATTCCAGTATACACGCATAGCAGTATCAGAATTATTAACCCATACCCTAGTGGGAAATAACTTATCAACTAGAGTACAGCACTTTGTCTTCAGTCTTACGGACTCCATTCATTTCCGGTTACTTATAGGTCAGCACTCCCTGCATCCTCTCATTCCTTTCAGTGAGGTTTTGTCATACATTTCTTATATTGTTAGATTGTCATATCACAGTCTACATTCCTTCCTAGGATCCCCTGACCTCTTAAAAGGGTATTTAAAAATTTTGTATACATTAAGTTTCACTCTTTGTGCTATAGAGTTCTACTGGGTTTGACAAATGTATATTGTCATGTAGCCACCCTTATAGTATCATACAAAATAGTTTTTCCACCCTAAAAATGCCCTGTGATTCACTTATGTATTCTTCCCCTCTTTCCCCAAGTCCCTGGTACTGATAATTTTTTATGTCCCCATAGTTGTTTTTTTTTTAATTTTTTTTTTTAACGTTTACTTATTTCTGTGACAGAGAGAGACAGAGCATGAACAAGGGAGGGTCAGAGAGAGAGGGAGACACAGAATGTGAAACAGGCTCCAGGCTCTGAGCTGTCAGCACAGAGCCTGATGCGGGGCTCAAACTCATGGGCTGTGAGATCATGACCTGCGCCGAAGTCGGACCCTTAACTGACTGAGCCACCCAGGTGCCCCTATGTCTCCATAGTTTTGGTTTTCCAAGGATGTTATATAATTGGAATCATGTAGTATGTAGCTTTTTCAGACTGGCTTGTGTCACTTAGCAATATACATTTAAGGTTCCTCCCTATCTTTTTGTGGCCTAATAGCTTATTTCTTTTTACTGCTGAATAATATTCCATTGTACAGATGCACCACAGCTTGTTTATGTGGTTGCTTCCAGGTTTTGGTGACTAAGAATAAAACTGCCATACACACACACACACACACACACACTTTCTCATGGACATGTTTTCGAATTAATTATGTAAAAACCTAGGAACATGATGGCTAGATCATTTGATAAGATTACATTACTTTGTAAGTAACTTTGTAAGAAACTGCCAAACTGTCTTTCCAAGTAGATGTACCATTTCTCATTCCCACCATTTTTCAACAGGAGTTCTTGTCACTCCCTGTACTTGTTAGCAATTGGCATTACTGGTTTTTTGGATTTAGCCATTTTCAGAAATGTGTAACATATTTCATTGTTGTAATTTGCAATTCTTTTTTTTCAAGTTTTTACTTAAATTCTAGTTAGTTAACATATAATATAAATTGGTTTCAGAAGTAGAATTTAGTGATTCATCTCTTACATATAACACCCAGTGCTTATCACAAGTGCCCTCCTTAATACCCATCACCTATTTAGACTATTCCTTACACAGTGCCCCTCCCCTCAGTTTGTTCTCTATAGTTAATAGTCTCTTATGGTTTGTCTTCCTCCTTTTTTTTTTTTTTTTTTGGTTTTCTTTTTCTCCTATGTTCATCTGTTTTGTTTCTTAAATTCCACATGAATGAAATCATATGGTATTTGTCTTTCTCTGACTTATTTCACTTAGCATAATACACTCTAGCTCCATCAATATTGTTGCAAATGACAAGATTTCATTCTTTTTTTTTTGGCTGAGTAATATTCCATTGTATATATATCGCACATCTTCTTTATCCACTCATCAGTCAATGGACAATTGGGCTCTTTCCATAATTTAGTTATTACTGATAATGTTGCTATAAGTATTGGGGTGCATGTGTCCCTTCGAATCAGTATTTTTGTATCTTTGGGTAAATATCTAGTAGTGCAATTGCTGGGTTGTAAGGTAGTTCTATTTTTAACTTTCTAAGGAATCTCCATAGTGCTTTCCAGAGTGGCTACAACAGTTTCCAATTCTCTAATGACAGATGACACTGAACATCTTTTCATATCCTTAGTTGCCATCTGTATGTCTTATTTCTTGCCTTCATTAAAAAGAAAAATAACAGGTTACATCCTTTGATTACTTTGAAAATAGTTATTTCATGGAATGGATCTGATAGAAATTCTGTAATACATTTACAGAAGTGTTGAAAACACATGGATATATGAGTGTTCACTGCAAGCCACATTTACAGGAGTGTTATTTCAGTGAGTAATGTAATATATTTAGAGAACTGTTTAAAAACACATGCAATAAGGATGATTACAAGAGCTGTATGTGCATACTACTTTGAGAAGAGTGTTATTTCAAGGAATGGATATAATAGAAATTCTGTAATCCATTTAGAGAAGTCTTTAAAGACACTTATAATGAGGATGGTTATGAGAGTTCCATGTGCATGGTACTTTGGGAAGAGTGTTATTTCAGGGAATGGATGTTTTACCTTCATTTTTTGAAGGATAGTTTTCCTGGATATAGAATTCTTGGTTAGCAGTATTATTCTTTCACCACTTTGAATAGTCATCCCACTGTGTTTGGGCCTCTTGTTTCTAATCAGTGGTAAGCTGTTAAATTTACTATGGCTCCCCTATGCTTTGATTTTTTAGTCTCCTTTGATTGTGATAAGTCATTTTTATCTTTTTACTTTAAAGATTCTTTGTCTGGCTTTCAACAATTGACTATGATGTATCTAGGTATGGATCTTTTTGTATTTATCTTAGAGTTCAATGATCTTCTTGAATGTGTAGATTAATGTTTTTCATCAAATTTGGGATGATTTGGCCATTATTATTTCCTCAATATTTTTTTTAAAAGTTCATTTATTTTTGTAAGTGTTTTTAATGTTTATCTATTTATTTTTGAGACAGAAAGAGAGCAAGTCGGGGAGGGGCAACGAGACGGGGGGAGAGAGAGCATCCCAAGCTGGGTCTGTGCTGTTAGCACAGAGCCAGATGCAGGACTTGAACTCATGAACCATGAGATCATGACCTGAGCTGAAATCAAGACTTGGACTCTTAACCGACTGAACCATCCAGGCACCCCCAAAACTGGACATTTTAGATGACATATTATAGCAACTTTAGAGTCTGACTTCCCCTATAACCTCCAGGGTTTCTTTTTGCTCCTTTTTTCCTTTGCTTTTTAGTGATTTGTCTGGATTAATGCAGTAAAGTCTGTCTCCCCAACAGTGTGTGGCTGCTGACACCTTTGCTCAGTTATTTTTTTCCCCTCATTTTTGTTTATATTTTAAAGCTTGAATTCCTAGGGGTCACCTTTGGGTCAGCATAACTTAGTGGTCAATAACTGGCCAATCATTAAGTGATCCAGATTGATCCAGTAAGGCTTCTATTCTTTGCTAATGGATCTGTGTGTGAGTTAAGGAAGTATTGTTTTAGACAATGTCCCTGGGCATGTGTTTTTTCCCTGCTTTATTCAAGATCAAATCAGCCCCCTCAGGCAGTAGAGCTTCAAGGCTTGACTCACTCTTGTAGAACTACCAGGTAACATGGCTTGGGGGAGTTGGAAACAGAAGAAGCTCCAGGCTAAAACATCACAGACTTCCAGTTGTTACTGAAGTTTAGTAATTTTTCTTGAAAAAAATGTTTACCATTTTGTTGTATGCTTGCAGTCAATTTCCAAAGTCCTAAAATCATTGGTTTGGGCAGTTTTGTCAAGTTTTATCATTGCTTTTATGGGAAAAAATTTTGCCGAGTTTCTCATTCAGCCATTCTGGAAATCCCTTCAAATGTTTGACTTTTTTCTGCTCTTTTGTAACTCTTCTGAAAGAACCAAGACTAACTGTGATTCAGAAAAGTGAGAAAAGAAGGACAGGAACCTAAGAAAGAAAATGGAAAGCACCAAGCATAATCAAAGCCAAAGGAAAGTTTTGGCTTATGTTATAGCTAATCCCAAACTTATAACTGAAGGTAAGCTGAGATCATAACTAAAGACCAAAGACTAAATTTTGGAAGCAAAATTCTAGGTAATTGTGGGAAAAAATAATACTATTTACTTTGGAGGTAAAGGTTTTTTTGTTGTCTTTTTTTTAAGATTTTATTTTTAGGGGCACCCATGTGGCTTAGTCAGTTGAGCATCTGACCCTTGATTTCAGCTCAGGTCATGATCTCACAGTTGTGAGACTGAGCCTTGCATTGGGCTCCATGCTGAGTGTGGAGCCTGCTTAAGATATTCTCTCTCTCTCTCTCTCTCTCTCAAAAAAATAAATAAATAAAATAAAAATAAAATCTTTTTTTTTTCTTTTTCTTCTTAAGTAATCTCTACACCCAACATGGGGCTCAAACTCACAACCTTGAGATCAAGAGTCATATGCTCTATAGACTGAGCCAGTCAGGTGCCCCATTGGAGCCAAAGCTTTCTGATGAATCTTTATCCTATACTTATCCATAATTTAGGCTAAATTCCTAGGCTTTAGCATAGATAGAGCACCACACAGAAGAAGAAATGCAATCTCATTATTTTATGTTTTGTGGTTTTTTTCCTCCAGCATCTAGAGGTACTCTATGGAAATCTTGGAAAGAAAGGGTTATAAAGCGACCTGCAACAGCTCATGCTTTAAGACCAGATCAGATGATTAGTGATGAATTTGCAACAAATACAAAGGTTTCAGAAATCCAAGATATGCTACAGGAACTCATAAACACTGCAATGTTCAATAAATTGGAAAACAATGCTATTAAATATATATCATCAACAATAGTAAACCTTTCTAAAGCTTTGAAAACACTGAATGATGAAGTAAAAGTTTTTATCCTCCAAAGTGCTAATATGTATACAAATGAGACAAGTGAAAAAGAAAAAGAACTCTCTCTGAAAATAATACGAGATCTCAGTGAACAAAATGAAATACTTCAGCAGAAACTTCAAGATGCAGAAGAAAAATATGAACAATTTATTCAGTCCAAAGGTATTGTAGAGCAACAACTACCTACAGCATTACCCACATCAACCTTGAAAGCGTTGCCTGAGCTTTCTCCACAATCATCCATTGCCATTAGCAAAACTGACATAGAAGACAGTATGGAAAATATTTTGGCTAAAGAATTTGAAAACATTATAGACGAGGCCCAAACCCAAGAGACCAAAGCCTTGGGGATCCAGTGGGACTCAGCATTTTCATATACAGCCCCAGCTGAAATGACCCCAGATTTAATTGAACAGCAATACCCTTTACCTGAAAAAAACCAAAAAGAGTCTTCTGAAGGTATCACTGAAGATAAGGTGTCACTGAAGAAAGATGATGACCAGTATCAATCACAGAAGAAAAAGCAAATTAAAGGCTCATCTATGGATGAAACCTCTGGATCACATCTGAGTGATGATAAAGGTAAACAGAAAGAGACCAAACTTGATCATGACTTGGAGCTACAGGCACTGGAAAAGAATAGAAAAGAAATGAAATCCTTTTCTGAAGCCAAACCAAAGTCATTTGCAGAATCAAAAAGTCGCTATGTCCCTACTGATTACCCTTCTACTGACACAAAAAGACAAAGTGGCAAAAGTGGAACAGGTCGTATGTGGGAAAGACTCAGGAAGGTCAAACCTGAATATTCACATGACAAAAGCCAGATTTCTTCAGAGAATAAAGAAGAACCCACCACTGAGTCAATGGACAAAGAGAGCAAAAGTGAGATGAGTAGCCAAGAAGAGCAATTCAAATTGACTGAACTTGGTTATTCCTCTGAGAAAATGAAAACAAAAGGGAAGAAACATCAGATCTCTCCAAGAACCACCACAAGCAAAGAGGGGAAAACTGAGGATATCATAGTCTTAGCCAAGAAATTCAAGTCTCCTGAACTTGTTAAATCACAATCTAGGATAGCAAAAGAGACTTCGGAATCTATGAGAGTTCTAGAAAGCCCAGATGGCAAAAGTGAAGAGAGTAACCTAGAAGAATTTCAAAAAGCTATAATGGCTTTCCTAAATGAGAAAATTGATAACATAGGAAAGCCTTTGGATAAAAAGGCTGTGCCAAAAGAGGGGTTATTATTAAAAACAGCAGAGGTCGAAAAATTAGAAATCATAAAGGCAAAAATGGAGGAATACTTCCAAACTGTGGCTGAAACTGTGGCAAAAATCTTGAGAGAATACAAAGATATAAAAAATGCAGGACAAGTTGGAGAGAAACCTATGAAACGAAAAAAGGAAGTCTCATTTATGCCAGGATTGCATTTTCAGAAGCCAATTAGTGCAAAGGCTGAAATTAGCACCTTACTCTCATCTAAGAGCATGGACCCATTAATTGACAATTTAATACAAATGATCTTGACTGAAATAGAAGGTGAAAGAGATGCTCTAGTAGCCTCAACAGTAGGGAGACACCACAAGGAAAAGGAAAAACAGAGGTGGGATGAATATTTGCAAGAAGGTCAAGAAAAAGTATTTGGTGAGGGTCTCAAACACCATTTGCAAGAGGAAGGGAGTTTCTGGAAGAAGAGCCATGAGCTGATAAGTAAAAAATTGGAGAAGGAAGAGTCATGGCTCCAAGTGAAGGAGAGAAAGCAAAGGCAACAGAAGCAGAAATGGTGGCAGGAAGAGGAAGCATGGAAGGAACAACAAAAACAGACTAAGCAAGATGACGAGCAAATGCAAAGAAAAGAGAAAGAATATCAGAAGACAAAACAGCAGCAGCTGGAGGCATGGAATCAAGAAATGGAAGAACAATTGGTACCCCTGGAGGAGGAGGAGGAGGAGCAGATGAGGCCAGTTCAGAAGGAACTGAGACACCCGAAGCTAGAAATAAATAGGGAGAAAGAAGAGAAGCAGAAGCCAAGGAGAAACATAGAAGACCATGGAAGGCAGAAGCAGAAAAAGACAAAGGATCAGAGGAAGATCAATGAGAAAAATTCTGACACACTAGAAAAGATGCTCATCCAAACTTCAGTGACAGTGTCTCCCAAATGGAAGAGCATACCGAAAGTAGCATCCCAGTTACACCAAAGAAAAGCGTTCCATGGACATCTGAAGACATTAGAAAATTTTGCTGACGGAAAGCACCCTATACCAATCACTCCTTCTCCATCGACACAATCGCCATCACCTGGGGCCTTTCCAATTTCTGGACAGTCTCCCACAAAGACCCTCACTCTAACTCCTCAACAGGCCCAGGAACTGGAGATCACTATCACCCCTCAAAAGGCCAAAGGACTAGGCATCACTGTGGCCCCAGAACAGGCCCAGACACTGGGGATCAGTCTTACCCCTGAGCAGGCCCAGGAAATGAGCATCACTGACACTCTTCAAAAGGCATTGGGGATCACTGTCACTCCTCAACAGGCTCAGGCACTTGGGATCCCTCTCACTCCTGAGCAGGCCCAGCCACAGGGGATCACTCTCACCCCTCAGCAGGCACAGGCCTTGGGAATCACTCTCACCCCTGAGCAGGCCCAGGCACTCAGGACCACTGTCACTCCTCAGCAAGCCAAGGCACAAGGGATCACTCTCACCCCTCAGCAGGAACAGGCATTGGGGATCACTTTCATACCTGAGCAGACCCATGAACTGGGGTTCACCTTCACTGATAAGCAGGCACAGGCACATGGGATCACTCTCACCCCCAAGCAGGCCCAGGAATTGGGGATCACCCTCACTTATGACCAGGCCCAGGCACTGGGGACCACTGTTATTCCTCAGCAATCTCAGTCACAGGGGATCACGCTCACCCCCGAGCAGGCCCATGAACTGGGGTTCACCTTCACCGAGGAGCAGACCCTGGCACAGGGTATCACACTCACTCCTGAGGGGGTCAAGGCACCGGGCATTACTGTCACCCCTGACCAAGTACAGGAAATGGGGATCACTGTCACCCCTCAGCAGGCACAGGCACTGGAGATCATGGTCACTCCTGAGCAGTCACAGACACAGGGCATCACTCTCACTTCTGAGCAGGCCCAGACACAGGGGATCACTCTTACCCCTGAGCAGGCACAGGCAGGGGGGATCACTCTAACATCTCAGCAGGCCCAAGCACTGGGAATCACTCTGAGCCCTGAACAGGCCCAGACCCAGGGGATCACTCTCACCCTTGAGCAGGCCCAGGCACTGGGGATCACTCTGACCCCTCAGCAGGCACAGGCAGGGGGGATCACTCTCATCCCTCAGCAGGCCCAGGCAATCACTCTGACCCCTCAGCAGCCCCAGGCACTGGGGATCACTCTCACCCATGAGCAGGCACAGGCACAAGGGATCACTCTCACCCCTGAAAAGGCCCAGGCACAGGGGATCACTCTCACCCCTGAGCAGGCACAGGTACTGGGGATCACTCTGACCCCTCAGCAGGCACAGGCAATCACTCTGACCCCTCAGCAGGCCCAGGCACAGGGGATCACTCTGACCCCTGAGCAGGCCCAGGCAGGGGGGATCACTCTCACTCCTCAGCAGGCCCAGGCACAGGCGATCACTCTGACCCCTGAGCAGGCCCAGGCAAAAGGAATCACTCTCATCCCCAAAAAGGCCCAGGCACAAGGGGTCACTCTGACCCCTGAGCAGGCACAGGCACAAGGGATCAGTCTCACCCCTGAAAAGGCCCAGGCACAGGGGATCACTCTCACCCCTGAAAAGGCCCAGGCACAGGGGATCACTCTTACCCCTGAGCAGGCCCAGGCACAGGGGGTCACTCTGACCCCTGAGCAGGCCCAGGCACAAGGGATCCCTCTGATCTCTCAGCGGGCCCAGGCATGGGGGAACACTCTCACCCCTGAAAAGGCCCAGGCACAGGGGATCACTCTCACCCCTCAGCAGGCACAGGCACTGGGGATCACTCTGACCCCTCAGCAGGCACAGGCACAAGAGATCACTCTGACCCCTGAACAGGCCCAGGCACTGGGGATCTCTCTCACCCCTGAGCAGACCCAGGCACAGGGGATCTCTCTCACCCCTGAGCAGGCCCAGGCACAGGGGATCTCTCTCACCCCTGAGCAGGCCCAGGCAGGGGGGATCACTCTCACCCCTCAGCAGGCCCAGGCAATCAATCTGACCCCTCAGCAGGCCCAGGCACAGGGGATCACTCTCACCCCTGAAAAGGCCCAGGCACAGGGGATCTCTCTCACCCCTCAGCAGGCCCAGGCACAGGGGATCACTCTCACCCCTGAGCAGGCCCAGGCACAGAGAATCACTCTGACCCTTCAGCAAGCCCAGGCACAGGGGATCTCTCTCACCCCTGAGCAGGCCCAGGCACAGGGGGTCACTATGACCCTGGAGCACACCCAGGCACGGGGGATCCCTCTCGTCCCTGAGCAGGCCCAGGCCCAGGCAATCACTCTGACCCCTCAGCAGGCCCAAACACAGAGGATCACTCTGACCCCTGAGCAGGCCCAGGCACAGGGGATCTCTCTCACCTCTGAGCAGGCCCAGGCACTGGGGATCACTCTGACGACTCAGCAGGCACAGGCACAGGGGGTCACTCTCACCCCTCAGCAGGCACAGGCAATCAATCTGACCCCTCAGCAGGCCCAGGCACAGGGGATCACTCTGACCGCTGAGCAGGCCCAGGTACTGGGGCTCACTCTGACCCCTCAGCAGGCACAGGCAGGTGGGATCACTCTGACCCCTCAGCAGGCCCAGGCACAGGGCATCACTCTCACCCCTGAGCAGGCACAGGCACTGGGGATCTCTCTCACCCCTGAGCAGGCCCAGGCACAAGGGATCACTCTGACCCCTCAGCAGGCCCAGGCACGGGGGATCACCGTGACCCTTGAGCAGGCAGAGGCACTGGGGATCACTCTCACCCCTGAGCAGGCAGAGGCACTGGGGATCACTCTCACCCCTGAGCAGTTCAAGGCATTGGTGGTCACCCTCAGCCCTGAGAAATACCAGGGCTTGGGTTTCATACACACCCTTGAGAAAGTTCATGCGTGGGAGTCTCCTCTCACTGCATCACAGGCCCAGAAATTGGGTGTCCCTATCACTCCAGAAAATGCCTGGGTCTCAGCTGTCACTCTTACCCCTGAACAGACCCAGGCTTTGGGTGCCCCTCTCTCCTTAGAACAGGCTCAAGCATTAGGTATTTCTCTCTCTCCAGAACACTTCTGGGAATCAGATAAATCAGACAAATCCCATGTCTTAGGATTTCCCCTTACCCTTGAGCAAGTCCAGCCTTTGGGAGCTCCCTTCATTCCAGGACAATCCCATCCCATGGGGGTAGATGACCTAAAATCAAGAGCACCTCTCATTAATGAACAGCTCTCACCACTTGGGGTCCATCCTCTTTTAGAACACACCCTGAAAGTTGGGATTGTGCCTGTTACTGATAAATCTGTCACACCAAGTGCTCCTCACATTTCTAAGAAGTTACCCACATTGGATCCTTCCAGTCTTAGATCACTTCAAAAATTGAAGGCTTCTGTCCTTCCTAGGCAATCCCCAGCATCTGCTGCTATTGCTGAGAAATCCTCTGCATTGGAGGTCTCTCCTATTCCTTTGCAGATATCACACTCTCCTCTCTCCCAAGTCCCTGGTAAATCACTAGGAGTGAGAATTCGTTCTGAGCCTGGGAAACTCCTTGCACCACAGACTTTTCCTTCCTCTAAACAGACCCTGTTTTCTAAAGGTCAATCCACCTCTGTTGAGTTTGTAGTACCAGAGGTCCCACTGACTCCTGAGAAATTTCCCATAGCTGAGACCCTGCCAACTTTAGGGCAGCCTCTTACACTGGAGACCCTTCTCGGCCCTCAGCAGTTCTTTTCCTCTTGGGGCTCTAGGACTCCTCAGCTACCTCTGATATCAGAAGCCCCTCTGGCCTCCAGGCAGCCCCTTATATCTGGAGTCCCACTCACCTCTGCACAGATTCCTGATCTCTTGGCTCCTCTTTCTCCTAGGAAGCCCTTGGTTCCTGGAACCTCTTCCATCCATGGGGAGCTCCTGGAACCTAGACCCTTAACACTCTCTGAGCAGCCCCAGGCATTCCAGCCCGCTGCTACCTGTGAGCAATCTCACTATCTACAAGCCCCTTCTCCCCTTGGGCAGCGTCAAGCTTCCCCACTGTGGATCCCTCCCACCCCTGGGCATCTTCCAACATTATGGACCTCTCCAACTCCTGGAAAGCCCCTGAAAGATTTGTCCTCTTCTGTCTCCAAGAAAAGTAAGGAAAGATTGGCAATTATTTCTTCTCTGAAACCTAATTCAGCATTTGTTCATCCCAGTGCTACTGATTTCAAGGTAACTCAAGCCCCTTTCACCACTAAGAAGTTCCAAATATCAGAGGCGTCTGACACTTTGGAAGAAATCCCGATATGCCATGATCCTATTGCCATGGAACAATTTAGAACATTTCAGTCCTATCTCACCAATTACAGGACACCAGTATCACAAACCCCTTACATTCCGACTCTCATGAAGCCTGTAACATCACTACCCTCTCTTACGACTAAACTACCCAAAACATCACAGATCTCATCTTCTGAATGGGACCAGAAATCCAAGTTCCCCCCTATAGACAAGTCCTGGATACTGACTTCAGTTTCAGGTACCAAGAAACCCAAGATGCTAGTGCCCCCTTCCACTCCCCAAGAGCTCAAAGAGCAGAGATATTTTGTTGATGTAGAGGCTCAGAGAAAGAACCTGATACTCTTAAATCAGGCCACAAAAGCTTCTGGACTTCCTTCACAACTACACACAACAGCTAGGAATCTCATAATTGAGTCACTTCATATGGACACAGTTCGGCTGGGATACTTATTCCGCAAGTACATTGCTTACAGGCTGATCCAGCGTGCAAGGTAGATGTAATATTGGAGGTTCAGTTTTCTGGTTTAGTCCTGATTTTAAATATCCTCCCTTCATTGCTCTATAAGTATATACATGTTTGTCGGATTAGATGTTCTAAAATATTCTCTCTCTTTTTTTTAATTTTTAATGTTTATTTCCGTTTGAGAGACAGAGAGAGACAGAGTGTGAGCAGGTGAGGGGCAGAGAGAGAGGGAGACACAGAATCTGAAGGAGGCTTCAGGCTCCGAGCTGTCAGCACAGAGCCCGACGAGGGGCTTGAACTCACAAACTGTGAGATCATGACCTGAGTGAAGTCGGACACTTAACCGACTGAGCCACCCAGGAGCCCTTCTCTCTTTTTTTTAATGCTTATTTTTGAGAGAGAGACAGAGCGTGAGTGGGGGAGGGGCAGAGAGAGAGAGAGACACAGAATCTGAAGCAGGCTCTAGGCTTTGAGCTGTCAGCATAGAGCCTGACACGGGGCTCAAACTCACAAACCGTGAGATCATGACCTGAGCCAAAGTCAGATGCTTAACCAACTGAGCCACCCAGGTGCCCCTAAAACATTCTCTTACAGAAGGTCTGTGGAATGAAGCCTATTTAAGATAGCAAAAGGAGATATATATCTTTTTGGAAATAAAAAATGTTATATGATCTATTTCATCCATTTATATCTCTAGCAGAGATGCTCAGATATATTTTGTGGATCATGATTGATCTCCAAAATATCAACTTCAAAAGCTTAAAAATGCTTTTAGTTTTTCTAAATTTCTTTCATCTTCTTGAGTTCACCAGAAGATGTATGATTCTTAAAATGGGAGATGGCAGGTTATATACAAGGTGTTGCCATGGTAACCTTGCTGCTGAAGCAACTTGGAGGAAACAGGTCCTGGTCCTGATTTTTTAAAATTGCAAAAAAAAAAAAAAAAAAAAAAAAAAAAAAAGATCGCAAATATAGGGGTGCCAGCCAACTGGTGGCTCAGGCAGTTGAGCATCTGACTCTTGATTTCAGCTCAGGTCCAGGTCATGATCTCATGGTTGTGAGATCAAGCCCTGTGTGGGGCTCTGCACTGAGCATGGAGCCTGCTTAAGATTCTCTCTCTCCTTTTCCCTCTGCCCCTCCTGTGCTTGCACTTGCAAGTGTTCTCTCTCTCAAAAACAAACAAACAAATAAAAATAAAAATTGCAAATACCAGAAATAGGTCAGGGAAAGCGACAACTGTCCTGCTATCCTTAGCACTTATGTTTGAGATTACCAACGTATTAATTTGGGGATATCTTTTACCTAAAATTACAAGAGGTCACACTAAAACCTATACTAGAAAGGGTTATCATCAATTACAGGAACAACTTATGCCATTTATTTAACAAATATTTATTAATGCCTACTATGCGCCAAGTATTGTATTAGGTGCTAAGGATACAGTAGTGAATAAAGCAGACAAAGTACCCTGTTCTCATGAAATTTATACTTTTAAGGACTGAATTAATTTGAGACTAAGGATTGGAACAGCAAGATAAAAGAGACTTATTCAAGATATAATCAGAACTTTTCATTTCAAAGCATAAGTAATCAGATTTGTTGACAAATATTTTACTCTGTACCTGTCTTTGGCGTTCTCTTTCCAGACTGAATAATCCTAGACCTTTTTTTTTTTCCCAGCAAAATAAAAAAAAATATTTAATACACAAAAAATAACAACAGAATCAACAGGTATAAAAGGCATTACACGGTACAAAACCCCAAAAGATACAGAGCTATTAACTTACTGGTGCTTAAAATGACTAGACAAGGACACATGAAAATGTCTCCGTTCCTCACTTAGGGAGCTATACTATTCAAAAAGTTATTTAAAAAAATTTTTTTTAACGTTTATTTTATTTATTTAACGTTTATTTTTTGAGACAGAGAGAGACAGAGCATGAACGGGGGAGGGTCAGAGAGAGAGAGAGGGAGACACCGAATCTGAAACAGGCTCCAGGCTCTGAGCGGTCAGCACAGAGCCCGACGCAGGGCTCGAACTCACGGACCGCGAGATCGTGACCTGAGCCGAAGTCGGCCGCTCAACCGACTGAGCCACCCAGGCGCCCCTCAAATAAGCACAGAGCCCGACGCGGGGCTCGAACTCACGGACCGCGAGATCGTGACCTGAGCCGAAGTCGGCCGCTCAACCGACTGAGCCACCCAGGCGCCCCCTAGGGTGATATTTTAACACTAACTCCCATCAAGGAAGGGCATCCATGCCAGGCAATCTGGTGGAATCTGCAATAAAAGGAGAATCACTGCACTCTTGAAAACGTGAAAACTGATAGACTAAAGGAAATAGAAGTTTTGTAGGGAAATCAAACTTGTTTAATCTAGAATTCTTTGAGGAAACGTTACATGGACAATGAGAAACTAAATAAATGATTTAAAGCTAGTTATATCCCTACACAAGAGGTTATAAAGCATCTACAAAGAAGAGAAACTTTAGATACATTATTGCATTTAGCTTGTGGACGAAGAATCATTCAGGAAGTTCATCCTATTGGCCAAAGTTACACAGCTAGTAAGTAGCAGAGCTACCACATATGAATTCAAAAAGTTCATTTCCAAAGTCCTGTGAGTCTAAAGTACTATACTATATAGTATGGTATAGTATAGAATGCTGCCTTGAAGCAGGAAACTATAATGATTTTATATCCACATTTTAATCCTGCTTGCTCTTAAACACAGACTTTGAAGTCGGGAACACCTTGGCTCAAACTTCCAGTTTTGAATCTCTCTGAGACTCAACTCTGCTGTTTGTAAAATGGATGTGATAATATTTACTTCGAAGAATGGTTGCAAAGATGAACTGAAATAATGTATTTTATTTTATTTTTTAATAATGTATTTTAAATAATGAAACATTTAAATGTAAATTTTAAAACATAAATACAATTTCTAACACAATGATTGACACATAGTGGACGCTCAGTAAGTGTAAAGCACCTTCCCTTGGATTGTGATGCTATATCAAATACTGTAAAAAATATTCCTTAGGAGGGAGGCGAGATTTTATCAATACAAGTGGAATTTTCTAAGAGAGTGGGAACAAAAGGTAAGAAGATTTGAATGGCCATGATTCTAGAGAGGGCATTTTAAATAATTAGATACTTCAGCAGTTACTACTAGACTCAGTGTTTACATTAATAAAATTAATTATCTTTAAAAAGCCATGAACAGGGGCGCCTGGGTGGCTCAGTCGGTTAAGCGTCCGATTTCAGCTCAGGTCACGATCTCGCGGTCCATGAGTTCGAGCCCCGCATGGGGCTCTGGGCTGATGGCTCAGAGCCTGGAGCCTGCTTCCGATTCTGTGTCTCCCTCTCTCTCTGCCCCTCCCCTGTTCATGCTCTGTCTCTCTCTGTCTCAAAAATAAATAAATGTTTTAAAAAATTAAAAAAAAAAAAAGCCATGAACAATAGGGGAGCCTGGGTGGCTCAGTTTGTTAAGCTTCTAACTTTGACTCAGGTCATGATCTCACTTTCATGAGTTTGAGCCCCATGTCGGGCTCTGGGCTGACAGCTCAGAGCCTGGAGCCTGCTTCAGATTCTGTGTCTCCCTTCCTCTCTGCTCTTCCCCCACTCACGCTCTGTCTCTCTTTACCTCAAAAATAAATAAACATGAAAAAAATTTTTACAAATCCATGAAAAATAATTTCTCTAAGCGTGAAATGAAACTATGAACTTTCTGAAGTTTCCAAGAATTCATTACTGAATTATGATTTTAATATGAAGTTTAAATGTGATTTCAATAAGGAAGAATTATGGAGAAAATCTAAAAGACTGTGTGAATAGACAGAAAAATAGTAGGAAAGATCTGGTGTGAAAACCAAGGTTTATTGGAGAGATATAATGCATAGCATAGTGATTACAGTCAACAATATTGTATTATAAACTTAAAGTTGCTCAAAAACCAAATCTTGATTGCTCTCCCCACCCCCCAAAAAAAGATACTTATGGGATGTGATAGAGGTGTTAGCTAAGGTTACAGTGGTAATCATATTGCAATATAAATGTATCAAATCAACACATTGTCCACCTTAAACTTACACAATGTTATGTCATTTGCATCTCTTATATATACAACATATAACCATCATATATATATGGGAACAATGTTATTTGTAGGAATGGATATGGTAGGCATTCTGTAATGCGTGTAGAGAAATGATTAAAAACATGTGTAATAAGGGTGGTTATAGGAGCAAAAAAAATCATAAGATATGAAAAAAATAAGGCTATTGGAAAATAATTAAAATTAACCAATTAATATGGAGTTAACACATTTAAGTATTAAATAATCCATATATATAGTATGTTCTGAGTTACTAATTATAGCCCACAAGAGACCTAAGAGTTATTCTGTGTGTGTGTGTGTGTGTGTGTGTGTGTGTGTGTGTAAAATACATATATTCAGAAGAATATCTGCAATGGGTTATCATTGCCTACCCTCCTCACCCCACCCCCCAAAATCCAAACTTCTTAACGTGCCTTTTATGAGCTTTCAGAAGCCAGCAATTTCAGTATTGTCCTCCACTGTATCCTTTCACAGATCTATGGTCTAAAAGTCTCGGAATACTCACCACTCCCAAAATATAACTCATTTTCCTGCCTTTGTTTATAGTATTCCCTCAATTCCTCCTCCTCTTTCCCTAAACTTTAGTGACAGAAAGATTTACCTGAGAATTTGTTTAAAATACTGATCCTGAACCCTACAAGATTTTGATTCAAGAGGTCTAGGAAAGCACCCTGGAATCTACATTTTCAATAAGCACCACCACCACCCCATCACCCTGCCCAGATGATCAGTTCAGGTGATCAAGGTCCACATTTTGAGAAATATTGGTATCGTGGAAAGAGAAAAGATCTGGGTTTGCTTCCCCAATCTATTAATTACGTAACTTCGAAAAATTACTTAACTTTTCTCAGATTGCTTTTCCTCTCCTATAGAACAGAGATGGCAAAACACTATCTGTTTAAGAGACACAAACTTGGTGGTATGCATTATAGTAAAGAGAGAGTATATTTTTATGACTCTTCCTCAAGATCCTATCTAACAACTTCCTATGAGGTCTTCTTTATTCCTCTTGTTAGTATGAATTACGCTTTCCTTTGTGCTCAAATAGCATGTTTATAAATAAATAAATAAATAAATAAATAAAATTTTAGAGAGCGTGCAAGTGGGGGAGAGGGGCAGAGAGAGAACCTTAAGCAGACTCCACAGGTGGAGCCTGATGCAGGGCTTGATCCCACCCACAACCCTGGGATCATAACCTGAGCTGGAATCAAGAGTCAGACACTCAACCGACGGAGCCACCCAGGTGCCCCAGCATTTTTATATTTCTGTTTAGCCTTATTTCATTCTATTTGACACAGTTAATTTATTAGTCTCCTATTCTGGCTTGTAAGTGCTTTAAAGGCAAGGACACTGTCTTTCTCATAACTGTATCGAGTACCTTCGATAGGTCTTATCAGTACTAAAGTTTTAACATAATAATAAACAACACTACTGTAACACTAAAAAACTCCAGAGTTAATGAAAACTTGACCATCATATAAATTTTTTTGAAAGTTTAGTCATGTAACGAACCAGATTAAGGTCTCATTAAGCAAGCCTCCCACCCCTATCACATCCCTCTCTACTTACTACTGATGAGAACTGAAAGTAACTAGGTTCAGGTTTGCTTAAATTAGGATCAGTAGTTATACTGATCTCACTGTTGTTAATTTTTTTTTTTCAAGAAACAACCTAATCAGGCGATTACAAGTGATCAAAAACACCGGGAAAGGTTATGAAACCCGGAACCTCTACATAATGCTGAGCAGAATTGATGAGTACCAGAAAAAGGTGATGCAGGTCTGGACCAACAAGCAGAAGTCTTTAGAGCAGAAACGGAATCAGTGCCTGAGGAAAATGATACTCCTATTTAGCCAGGTATCTTATTTTCTATTCCTTCTCCCAGTGTGTTGTAAGAAAAATGGAAGTGGTAAGCTTTGAAAATAACATTTACCTGGAGATACTGTGTATATTAGTTTCCTAGAGCCACTGTAACAAGTTACCACGAACTTGATGCCTTAAGACAACAGAAATATATTCTCTCTGTTCTGGAGGAGAGTTTGTGGAATCAAGATGTTGGCACGGCTGGTTCCTTCTGAAGAAATTTGTTCCATGCCTCTCTCCTAGACTCTGGTAGCTGTCAACCACCCTTGGCATTCCTTGGCTTGTAGCTGCATAGATCCAGTCTCTGCCTCTGCCTTCTCATGGCCTTCTTCCCAATGTGTCCTATATCTTCTTTTCTGTCTCTTATAACACCATGTATCATTGGATATAGGACCCACCTGATTAATCCAGGATGATCTCATCTTGAGGTCCTTAATTACATCTGTAAAGACACTTTTTCCAAATAAGGTCACATTCACAGATTCTGGGTGAATATATCTTTTGAGGGGTTTACCATTCAAGCCAGCACACCATGACCTCAGTGGAAACTCTTAAATTGACAACAGGGATGCTGACTGGACTCCCTACATGGGAAAAAATTAGAATTGGGGAGACTTCTAGAAATGCTCAACTCCTTCCTAGTCAACCCACATCTACCAGTCTCTAGATATAAAACCTCTTAAGTCACCACTCTCCAACAGATTCATGATGGTTACTTTTCTCCTCAAAACTATCAGAAAGCAAATTTTAATAGCATGAGTCAATAAAGGAGATAAGAGTTTACTGAACTTGCTTACATAGCACCACACACAGAATCTGATCCTGTTAAACTCTGGCAAACACTCATTATGTCCCAGAGCCCCTCTGAGATAACCATTAGTATGCTTTTGGGGGTGACAGTGGCCTTCCAGAAAGTTACAGGGCTGAGATTAGAATTATTTGTTCTGGGACTACATGCTCAAAATGGAGTTCTGGAACATTCTTGGAGTTCTAGGACTATTTTATATCTATATATCTTTTTCTTTCACTAAATTCATTTATAAAATTACTTGCTACTTTTTTTTTTGATTTTTTAATCTTTATTTATTTTTGAGAGAGAGACATAGTGTGAGCAGGGGAGGAGCAGAGAGAGAGGGAGACACAGAATCCGAAGCAGGCTCCAGGCTCTCAGCTGTCAGCACAGAGCCCAACACGGGTCTTGAACTCACCAGCTGCGAGATCATGACCTGAGCCAAAGTCAGATGCTCAACCGACCGAGCCACCCAGGCGCCCATATATTTTTTTTAATGTTTATTTATTTTTGAAGGAGAGAGACAGAATGCAAGCGGGGGAGGGACACACACACACACACACACACACACACACACACACACACACAATCCGAAACAGACTCTAGGCTCCGAGCTGTCAGCACAGATCCTGATGCGGGGCTTGAACCCATGAGCCGTGAGATCATGACCTGAGCTGACATCGGACGCTTAACCAACTGAGTCACCCCAGTGCCCCAAATTACTTGCCACTTTAAAAGATACAGATTTCTCATCATAGCCTGATCCAAATTAGACATAACTTTCCAGGACAGCTACTTTTTAAATATCAAAGCTCTCTGATTAAAAAAAAAAGAGAGAGAATGGGGCGCCTGGGTGGCTCAGTCGGCTGGGCAGCCAACCTCGGCTCAGGTCGTGATCTCATGGAATGTGAGTTCGAGCCCTGCGTCGGGCTCTGTGCTGACAGCTCAGAGCCTGGAGCCTGCTTCAGATTCTGTGTCTCCCTCTCTCTCTGACCCTCCCCTGTTCATGCTCTGTCTCTCCCTGTCTCAAAAAATTTAAAAAAAAAAATTAAAAAAAAATTAAAAAACAAAAAGGATATTTTGGACAGTTTTTGGTTTAAAAAACATGGCCAATGTAGATGGAATAAAGCAAAATGAGCTGGCAGTGTCAAGAAGTGTCTAATAGGAATCACAATATCTAGAGCGCTTCAGAGGATGAATAAGGGTCTGTGATCAGGGAATGCAGGATCTAGATGATGAGGTGATTATTAAGGCAGAAGAAGGGAGAGGGAAAAGCAAAAGGGAGAAGAGGATACAAGTGAATAAATACCTTACAATGCTCAAGAGTTTGGTTCTGCTAACAGATCGTGCAGGTTCAAATCAGCCTCACCACATATTAGCTAGGAGACTTTGGGCAAGATCTAAAATTTTCTGAGCTTCAGATCTCTATGTGTAAGACAAAGGTAACAACAGTACCCACCACCACATAAGGTTGCTGTAAATGCCAAATGAGTTAATATATAAAAAGCATGTGACATTCAGTAAGTATTCAGTAGGTGTTATCATTAGCTTTGCATACCACTTCACAATATATGGGGTGCTGCCATAATACATATTATCTTATAGAACACTCACAGCAACCCTGTGTCATTATCCTTGTTTTAGAAATAGGGAGAAAGAGGTTAAAGTTAGCAACTAACCCAAACTCACAAAGCTAGGAAATTGGAGGGGTAGGACTATAGCGTATGCAGGTTTTTATATAACATAGGTGCCTCCTCTGCAATTTTGTGTTGGAGGTGAAGGTGTGTTTGGGAGGAAGGGAGAAAGAGGGTGGAGGAAATGGATTTGTAAATCCATGGAAAAGAAGAGTCACCGTTTAGCTAGGGCCAGCTCAGATCTTCCTAAAGACTCTTACCTTTTCTCCCCATGGTTTCCTTTTCTGATTTATTTATTTTTAGCTTCAACAGACGTATAAATTGAATCTTAGTCAACCTATCCCTTGCATCATCGACAAAAAGCAGATACCTGCCTCTACCAAATCTGTTCAACAATCATTCCTAGAGCTGTTAATAGAAGAAGACAGAAAGTCTGACACATTGAAGAAATTTCGGTATGTGGTAGGAAAGACTGACATTAAACCTTCTTTGGACGACATGTGGGACCTCTTGCTTTTTTTTTTTTTTTTTTCCTGTCCAAGAGCTTCTCCTTCCCCTCAATTATGATGTGGTACAGTGGAGAGTCTAAGGTAGTATTACTTTTCTTAGCTAATTTAACAAGAGGCTTACTTACATATATTTCTACTTAAATATTTAACATCTAATTTTGAGTTCCTTTTTTTAAAAACTGATGCTGGTCTGCTCCTTGCCTGCTCTTTTCCAGGGGTGATGTAAGTCCAGTTTTCTTTTTAGTGACTCCCCTTCATAACAATTTCAAGATTGGGGCTCTCTTGCCCCTACAGGTGACATGACAATAATGGTCCTGGAGGGAGACAGACTGATGGCATCCCTTCCTTATAATGTTTGGGTGCCTCATCTCACATGCATGGGCTTACTCCAAAGATTCAACTAGGAGTTTAATTTTCCATGTCATTAATTGTGAATGCTAAAGACTTTAACTAAATCATTGGATGAAGCAGAACTTTTTGAATAAAGTGTTAGAATTCTTTTCCCATACTTTCGAACTTATATCTAACTGAATCATAACTAGTGTCAATAGATTTTTTCAGATGAAAGGTTAATTTCATTAATCATATGAGGACATACATTTATAGATTTGTGGAACATTTGTTAATTTGTGATATTCTACTTGAATGTGAATTGTTTTATTTTTGCCCACTTAATTCAGTTCAACTTTAAATTTAAATTAAATTAAGTTAATAAAGCTGGTCTTGCTAAAAATTGAAGCTTATTCTTTTTTTTTTTCAAAAAAAATTTTTAACGTTGATTTTTGAGACAGAGAGAGAGACAGCATGAACAGGGGAGGGTCAGAGAAAGTGGGAGACACAGAATCTGAAACAGGCTCCAGGCTCTGAGCTGTCAGCACAGAGCCCCATGTGGGGCTCGAACTCACGGACCGTGAGATCATGACCTGAGCTGAAGTTGGCCGCTTAACTGACTGAGCCACCCAGGCGCCCTTTTTTTTTTTTTTTTTTTCAAAAAAAAAATTTTAACGTTTATTTTTGAGACAGAGAGAGGGAGAGCATGAACAGGGGAGGGTCAGAGAAAGAGGGAGGCTTATTCTTTATTATGAAACAAATTATTTTAACACAGAATGAAGAAACTTAGGTTACTTTTTTCCTGTTTTCCATTTTTTTTTTTTTTTTTTTTTTAGAGAGAGAGAGAGAGAGAAGGTAAGAGCTTTGGGAAGGAAGGGGGAAAATGTTGATGGGAAAAAAATAGTCTCAATATGGTTTACATATTCTATGAAGCTAAGAAGGTAGTTTTAAAATAGATCACTAGGTGAAGTCATGGAAATGGAAATGCAGCTTTTGGTGAAGAAAAAAAAAAGCTATTTTAGCAAATTCTGCTGTTTTAATCTCTCTCTCAGTCAAAGTGGGCGTAACTAATGTTCTTCAGTGCCAGAGAGGGCATCATAGGACAAGGTGGTGGTGAAGAGAAAAGGGGAGAATAAGAGTCATGCATTTTGATTGAATATGGAGCTCAGGAGAGTTTGGTGCTTCCAGTTAGTGCTCTCTGGTTCTTTAGACAAGAAGACCAAATGGAAGCCATCTGGAATGCTGATCTGTCGACTTCAAGCTACCCAGTAACAGAGAAGACATCAATACATTCACTCTGGGCCCAGCTGGGTGGGTACCCAGATATTCCTATGCTACTCCAATTAGATGTTCAATCTACCTTCAGAAAATCTCTTGGATCCATTAAATCACAGTAAGTTAAGGACTGGGAGAACTCTGGTAATTGGGCCTTTGGTCATATACCTTCTGTTTCCCTACCTTGACCTTACCTTATAGCACCAGGGAATTACCAAAAGTAGGTGCTTGGTATAAAGTTAGACATTACCTTTTCCAGGATGCTGTATTAACAGAATCCTGGTTACAGGATGTAACCATTTGAATCTTTTTTCACTTAACATAACTCCTATGAAATTCATCCATGTTTTTATGTGTATTATTAATTCATTCCTTTTTATTTACTGACTAGTATTATTCCATTATATGGCTGTACCACATTTTTTAATTCATTCATCAGGTGAAAGACATTTTAGTTGTTTCCAGTTTGGAGCCATTATAAATAAAACTGCTATAAAAATTCATATACAGGTTTTGGGGTGAATGTAAGTTTCTACTTCTCTTAGATAAATACCCAGGAGTGGGGTTGATGGGTTAGATAAGCATATGTTTAACTTTTATAAGAAATTGCCAACCTTTTTTCCAAAGTGACTTTTCATCTCTGTATTTATTCAGTGGGGCTAGTTCTTGTCCTGCCTCTGGATGAAAACCTAGATGGTTCTGTGACATTTCCGATAAGTTTTCAGTACTATGTTTATCTGGTTAGTAAAATGTCCAGAACCATGTACAAGTAAAACTTGGATTTTATTTTAAAGTTGAGGTTTCTCCTCTCTTCCAGCTAAGACTATTTATTACAACTTAGAGTCAGAGAAGGAGGATATGAACAACTGCTTTTTTCTGCCCTACTGCTTCTCACTTTCCCAGCTTGCTACTATGGGACCCTTTAGGAATTAGAGGTCTTGGAAGGAAGAAGAGAGGGGGTAAATGGAAAGTTCTTACTATCACTGTTGCATTTTCTAACATCAGTGCTTCCTGGATGTGGCAGATTTTTAAAGCTGACTCATGAGGTACTTTGATTAGTTCCTTGGAGATCACCACACTGGAGATCTCTTATCTGCAGATTTCTTGATCTTGTCAAATATAGTTTTATCCCAACTGGTTGTTTACATCTGTGATACTTCCAGCTTCTCTCTGCTGAGATGTGTTTGCATATTTAGGCATCCCTTGCAGACAGAACCCATGACAGCCCTATGCCATCTTTCTTGGGTATACATATGCATAGATGTGGCCCACATCTAGTCTACTGGAAACAGTGGGCCTTTCTTTGTCCAAGTAAACTCTGAGGTTGAAGGCTTATCCCAATGCAGCAGCAGCCTCCTCTTTGCTATTAGTACAGCTAGCCAATCAATCACTGCCTTAGCTTTTTTTTAGGTATTGAATCAGGCCCCATTCTATTGAGCCTCCAAAATGCTGTGATAAGTTCTTGGAGTGGAGAATGGGTAGGCATGCTCTCAAAATCCTCTTCTCCTTGACCATTTCATACTCTGAGTATGAGTTAGAAGATTAAGAGTCAGTTTAATTAATATTCAACTTTATCCAGTCAACCTGAATTTAATCTGACAACTTTTTCATTGTGCTTTGTCAAAACTTTCACTTTGATATTCTACCACATACAAAATATGTATTAGGAGTCTCTAACTTGTTTAGTTAGATGCCTGAAAACGTTCAGCGTAAGAGGTGCTGAAAACAGTGAAAAAAATTAAGACATTATAGGAAATAGGAGAACTGAAGTCTTGGAATTTTGCTATTTTTCACTAAAAATAGAAATATAGACAATATACACTTTAAGACATCTTAAGTTAGTAATAATGGGCACTATATGATCAGTTACTACTTGCCATGCTCCCTTTTTTTTCCTCACTAGAATCTCTTCAAGGTCTTCCTCCCCCCAAAAGGATTATATTTATTTTACTTTGTGAAAATTAAAGTACAAACCAAGAGAATTTCTTTCCCTCTGGTTTTAGTTATTTCTACCACTCCTTAGAGCTCAATTTAAACAATTATTCTTTCTGATCTGTCTTCTCTAATTCCTCCTATGTGCTCCCATAGCATCTTATAATTAAATAGTATCCTAGCACTTACCATTCTATATTGTGCCTCATTATTTTCCTCCCCTGATTTCAGACATGTTTTGGAGAAATTAGCTGCCTTTGTGCTGAACTGCCACTACCTTTGCTCTGCCTGCTTTCCCTTCAAAAATATTTATGGACTACTTACTACGTGCCAGGTACTATACCTAGGCACCGAGATACAATATGTGGGAAGGGCTCAAGAGATCATAGATGACAGGAAGAAGGAAAAATTTGTGCAAAATCTAGGGTCAATACCATATTGCTTCTTTTTGCTTTATCTCCTTAAAAAAACAGCAACAAAAACTAAACTAAACTAAATAATATTTCCCCCTACTCCTCAGTTCCTTTTCTTCCTATTTCCAACAGAAGTGACTAGAACTAAGATTTTTTTTTTCTCTTCCTGTCTGGATGTGTTATGTGATGCTTGGAGCTACTGCAATCTTTGGCAACCCTGAGGTGATAACCACAAGATAAAAAGACAATACACCAGGAATTACAGAGAAGGAAAATAAATAAAACCCTGTCCTTGATGACATCTAATTGCTAGAACAACCCTGAGTATATGTGCCTCTGGGCTTTTGTTAAGTGAGCCTTTGTTTGGTCAAGGATTCTGTTGCTTATAGTCATGTGAGTTTGAAAAGAATGTGTAAGCTGCTATTGTTGGATAAAGTAGTCTAGAGATATCAATTATATCCATTTGATTAATGGTGCTGTTGAGTTCAACTATAACCTTAATAATTTTCTGCCTGCTGTATCTGTCCACTTCTGACAGAGGAATGTTAAAGTCTCCAACTACAACAGAGGATTCACCTGTTTCTCCTTGCAGTTCTATCAGTTTTTGCCTCATGTAGTTTGATGCTCTGTTGTTAGGCAAAACAGTAAGGATTATTAAGTCATCTTGGCATATTGACCCCTTTCTCATTATAAAATACCCTTCTTTATCCCTGATAGCTTTCCCTGCTTTAAAGTCTAGTCTGTCTTAAATTAATATAACTACTCCTTTCTTTTGATTAGTGTTATCATGGTATTTTTTCCCTTCCATTTACTTTTAACCTACATATCTTAATATTTAAAGTCAGTTTTTTATAGACAACATATATTTGGGTCTTGTGTTTGGATCCACTCTGATAATCTCTGTCTTTTAATTGGCATATTTAGATCATTAACGTTTAAGATGGTTATTGATATAGTTGCATTAATATCTACCATATTTGTTACTGTTTTCTATTTATTGCCCTTGTTCTTTAGTCTTTCATACTTTTTCTGCACTTTGTAGTTTTGAGATTTTATAATTCCATTTTATCTCCTTTCTTCATTTAAACTTTTTTTCATTACTTTTTCAAGTTGCTGCCCTAGACTTTGCACTATACATTTACAACAAACCCATGCCTACTTTCAAATAACACTATACTGCAAGTGCCTTATAATAACAAAATATTCCTAATTCTTCTCCCACTCCATCCCTTGTATCATTTCTGTCATCCATTTAATCTATACATTAGCATGCATATATCATTGAATACATTGTTATTATTACTATTTTGCACAATTTATTATCTGTTAGACCAGTTAAGAAAAATAAAACCTTTTATTTTTATTTATTGCTTCTCAAATGCTCTTCCTATCTTTATGTAGATCCAAATTTCTGATTTACATCATGTTCCTTTTTTCTGAAGAATGTCTTTCAACACTTCTTGCAAGGCAGATTTACTGGCTATAAAATTCTCTCAGTTTTTGTCTGAGAAAATCTGTATTTTTTTCTTCACTTAAAAATTTTTGCAGGGTACAGAATTCTAAGTAGGTAGTTTTTCTCTAAACACTTAATTTTTTTTTAATGTTTATTTATTTTTGAGAGAGAGAGAGACAAGTGCAAGCAGGGGAGGGACAGAGAGGGAGGGAGACACAGAAGCCAAAGCAGGCTCCAGGCTCTCAACTGTCAGCACAAGAGCCCAACGTGGGGCTTGAACCCATGAACCATGAGATCATGACCTGAGCCCAAGTCAGACTTTTAACTGACTGAGCCATCCAGGCACCACTCTCTCAACACTTTAAACATTATACTCCTTTCTCTTGCTTGCATGGTTTCTGAGAAGTTGGATGTACTTTTTATCTTTGCTCCTCTGTAGGTAAGGTGTTTTTTCCTTCTGATTTCTTTCAAGACTTTTACCTTAAATATGATATGCCTAAGTGTGACTTTTGGGGCATTTATCCTACTTGGTATTATCTGAGTTTCCTAGT